>NC_092047.1:8713842-9035711 GCF_003086295.3 Arachis hypogaea
AATCATTTTGTGAGCAACATGATATTCTAATTCCTGACTTAACTGCTTCTTATGTTGCAAGGCAAGGACGCTCGCGTCACCACCAAAAAGATCATATTACAGTTGAGCATTATTTTAGAGTGGAGATATTTTTAGTCACAATTGATAAGCAATTATAAGAATTAAATAGCAGATTTAATGATCAAGCAATGGATCTACTAAGTTTGAGATCTACTCTCATGCCTAAGGATGCTTACAAAAATTTTGACATTGCTAAGATTTCTACTCTTGTTGATAGCTACTATCCCGAAGACTTTATTGAACAAGAGAAGATTAATTTGCCTTTTCAGCTTCAACATTTTATTCTTGATGTTTGTCAGCATCCAGAAATGAAGAATTTATCAACTATTCATGAACTGTGTAGATGTTTAGCAGAAACAAAAAAGTCAAAAGTGTATTACTTGATTGATAGATTGATTCGTCTGATATTAACTCTTCCAGTTTCTATAGCTACTACAGAGCGATCATTTTCAGCAATGAAAATAATAAAGACAAGGTTAAGAAACAAGATGGAGGACGACTTTCTTGCGGATAGTTTGGTTATTTACATTGAGAAAGAAATTGTTGAAAAGTTTAGTTCTGAATCAATTATTGAAAATTTTAAGTCATTAAAAACTCGAAGAGTACCATTATAAACTATTTTATATTTTTTATCTGTAGAATTATTTATTTATTATCTTATTAGTAACAAACTTAAAGAATAATTATATTTATAAATTTTATTTTGATATAAATATTTTTATTAAATTTTTATGTTAAATTTCCAGCTCCCCCAAAATTTTGGTTCAAGCTCCGCCACTGATACCACTCATCCCAAAAGCTTCAACTGATGGAAAAAGATAACACTACTGATTATATCTCTAATACTCCATAAACCTCCATTGTACACATTGTATAAATATTTCATTGGCTCCTCATACTTTTCCTAAAAATTAATAATATTGTGATAATAAGAGAGTTTCGCTGCCTTATAACTCCAACTTCAATTCGAGTGGTTCATTTTTTTTTTGTGCCATTAAATTGAAGAAATCCACTGATGGAATAAAATTTCATAGAAGCTTTCCGAGTTTGATGAGGTCTGGCTATTTTATGTAGGTTGCATTATATGAAGAGTCAACAGTCAACACCAAATATCTATTCTGATCTTAGAGTAATGTTTGGGTCAGCGTAGAAGTGAAGGTAAACATTATATATATATGATAAGAGTTAATAGACAAATTATATACGGGTTAATAGTAAAATTAATTTTTAAAAAATCGAATATTTTTTAAATTTATTCTTTTGAAAAATTTATCAACTAAATTGGTCTTTAATTTTTAAATTATAAATTAATCATATTCGTCTTTCAATGTCACTTCATCAATAATTTTTATTAATTATTAATGATATAAAATGTTAATTGACAATATATATAACATCTAACATGTTTAATTGGATATCGATTAAATATATTTATAAAAATTTATCAATTTAGTTGCTAAGTTATATTGACATTATAATTTATATAATTAAAAAAAGAGACTAAATTGATAGAGATTTTGATGAATATATTTGATCAGTATTTAATTGAAATATTAGCTATTACATATATTGTCATAGTGTCAGTTAATATATTTTCCATCGTCAATCATTGACAAAAATTATTAATGGAGTAACTAAAAGATAAATATGAACAATTTATAATCTTTAAAAGATTATTTTAATTGATAAAATTTTTTAAAAATAAATTTAAAAATAAATTTAAAAAATACTCTATTTTTTAAAAATTAATTTGACTATTAATCTTATAAATTTAATTTTATGTACAAATTTATATACATAATTTATTTAGCCATAATTCATTGTCACTTTTCCTGCCAAACATACTTAGGGAAAGGGTTTAAAATAAAAAGTATGGCACAGACCAAACAGTTTTGTGTTCAAGGATTTGAAGGTGATGACGCGTTTTTTTTTAAATAATATTTTTTAATTTAATAGAGTAAAGATTAATTTATTATATATTTAAAGATCTATATCACTGACTAATAAATTTATTATTTAAACAGATGAGTAAATCAATCATTTAAAGAACCTAAATTAATTTTATGACTTAATTGTATAAGAAAAAATTAAGAGGATAAGTCTGTTTTGTGATATATTTGATCACCGTTTTATTTATATTATTATATAACAAATTAGTGGTAGAAATGCAAATCAAGCATGGTAACACTAGGAAACAAATTAGTAAAATTTGTGATTGCGTGAAATGATTTAAAAAATTTGTATGATTTTATAGTATATTTATTATTTTTTATTACAATATTTAAAAATAAACAAAACAATAGGATGAATGATTAGAAATATTTTTAAAATACTGTTTTTACACATATTCTAAAATATACAAATATATTATTTCTTCGTGCAGTTTGGGAAAGAAAAAGTGGGTTACTTTTTTATCTCTTTTTGTTGGTTGTGCACTTGTGTGGAAATTTCAAATTAAGGGTAGCAAATAAATGAAAAAATTTTGAAGGTGAAGTTGAGTAGTTGACACAATGTTCCTACATTTTAGGCAAAATTTTATTACATTCATTTCCGTTAAGTTTATGTTAATTTTCTGGTATGTACATAAGCTCAGTCTTCTCTAATTTCGTAATGTACACGAATATATATTCATATAAGTTCTCTTAATATATTTACAGATTAAGAAGACTTTTAAATTTATCTTGAGAAAATAACACATTTATATAAATTTAAAAATAAAAAAATTTAGATTTGTTTCTATTTCTACCTTTTAAATTTTTTTTTTTGTGATAGAATATTGTGTCTCTTTATAATTTATAGTTCAACATAAAAAATATTTATTTTTGTTTTTAGTTGTAAAACTAATATTTTTTTCTATTATTTATAAGGAATTTGGATCCTCTAAATATTAAATTTTTACTTTAGAAGATAAAGTGTGATTTTCTATTCTTGAATAATTTCTCTCTCATATTTATTCTTGGTCCCACCTATAAAATAAATGGTGAGAGATCATACTTTACTCTCTAAAGTGAAATTCAAAATTTAGAGAATCAAAATCCATTTATAAGTGCCATTTAGTTATTTCTATATATAAAAAAAAAGTTTTCTCAACAAATTGGAGAAAATAATATATTTGGAATTCAAACAATTTAGTGCTAACATTATTGTTACCAATTGTTCTAAAAATACTAACTAAAATTTTTTAAAATATTTTTATAAAATTAATCATACTATGTATACATTAAAAATTCGATACTAATAAATCATTGCTATACCATTTCATAAATCTTTTTTATTATACTATTGTAAATAATTTAATTATTTTTATTAGTGATTTAACTAAAAATATGTGAATTAATATATATATATATATATATATATATATATATATAAATATATAATAATTAATTTAATGATTATTTTTAATATATATAAAAAATAATTTATTATAAAAATTTGACACAAATATTAACTTAAATTTTTTTTATACATTTAATGATCAAATATTTTTTCATCTATGCTCTTTAAATAATGTCCGTGCCCATAAGACATACTTTAAAATTTTTTTTTCTCAATAAATTCACCTTGGAAAAGTATGAGGAGCCAATAGAATACTTGTATAATACATACAATGAAAATTTATAGAATATTAGAGATATAATTATCAGTGTTATCTTTTTTTATATTTTTGGGATTTATGGTATTATGATATGGTATTAAAGCGTTAAATCTGAAAAATCAAGAGTTCGATTCTTATAGTTTATTGTACATATTATATAAATAGTCCATTGTCTTCTAAGAGAATCTTGGCGGACATTTACATCATTATGTGGCGTTCATGATAAACATTAAACAATAGAATTGCTCAACACTGTTATAATAACTTATTATTGGTCTATCTTTCCTTATTTGGTTTTTTTTTTTTTTGGACATCCTTATTTGGTATTTAAGTGCGTGACAGCCAAGTTAATAAAGATAACAATATAATGAAAATGTTGCCTTATTCAAAGAATGGTACTTCTTACATACATGTTTTCACGATCAAATTCTTTTTACTATTTTTTTTATATATTTTAACACAATTGAATGATTATGGTGCTAAAAAGCCCATTTCTACACATTAATTGAAATTAAATTCTATGTGAAAAACCGAAAATATAACAACTTTTGCATTATAATATGCTCTCAAACCCATCTTCTCGAAAATGCAACTCAAAACATTATTAAAACAATACAGAATTCAATACTACGCAACAAAACATTAGTATAATATCTATTTATTATATATTTAATATATCATAATTAATAAAATTCAATTATATTTTTATGTTATATTATTTATTTTCAATCACTTTTATATTTTTTTTAAATCTCCAAACTTTAAAATTATGCCACATAGCACTATCTTTTAAAAAATATTAATAAATAAATAAATAATTTAATTACTTTATAAGACTTAAATTTATTCTACCTAATATAATTAATTTAACTATTTGTATATGGTGCAAATCTTTATTTTTTTTTTGAAAAAAAGACAGATAGATTCCTGACTTTTCAAACTTTTGACAAATTAATTCCTGACAAAATTTAAATACAAAAAAGTCTCTGACTTTAACAAACGGGGGACAATTTAGTCCTTCCGTCTATTTGCCTCTTATACACCTAACGGAACTGGCTGACGTGGCTGAAACGGTGTACAGGTGTCCGTTACGGTGCCACGTTGGAAGGGGGAAAAAGTTCGAAGGACAAATAAGTCATTGACGTCATTTTACAAATAAAGTTCGAAGGACAAATAGGTCCTTGAGAATTTTTTTTTCATTATACTTCTATTATGCTTCTATTATGAGAATTTAGTTTATAAAATTAGGCTAATTTTTTTTTTTGTATGGAAAAAATATTGGTGTTTTTGTTGAAAATGGGAGAATGTGGTGTAATTATAGATGAGTGGATTTTTTTGTGGGAAGTCAATACGTGGGGGGCGTGGTGAACACGTGGCATCATTCTGACCAACACGTGGGGGCGTGTTGAATACGTGGCAGCATCTTAGCCAACACGTGGGGGCGTGTTGAATAATTTCCACAATACTGTAATACACTTCAAATGTCAATATTCAACCAAAACACCAATTTTCTTTCCATATTAAAAATAATTTCTGATAAAATTATGCTTGTATTTTGAAATCTAGTTAACTTGTTTTATTCTACAATTTAAATTATTTGTATTAAAATTGTAGAAATTGGGCTTGTTATGTTTCTACTCTTTTTCTTAAATTGCATTAGTTTAGTTTTAGTGCATTTGTGTATTATATTAGAATTTGTTAAATTGCATTAGTTCAGTTTTCATCATACCAGTGGCATTAGTTAGCATCAGTTCATTTATGCATCAAGTTAGCATTAGTTCATTTGTGCATCATTCATGTATTAAGTTAGCATTAGTACATTTGTGTATTATATTAGAATTAGTATTTTTATACATAATAACATTACGAGAATATTCTTTTTAAATTATAGTTCATTTTGTTCTAACAGTATAAATTATGCATGACACAAAAGATTTATAAAATCAAACTACTTTTACAAAAAAATCGTAAGTTGACAAAAGTTTCCGACTAAGAAGACCAAGATATCTGCAGATAAAAAATTAAATAATAAGATTTTTAGTTATTATTTTTATATGAAAAAGTCTAATTTTTTATTAGTAATTAATTTTAACATTCGTTATCGAAAATTTAAAATAATTTAATGTGTATAATTTTACATTTAAAATATTTTAATTGTAAAAAAATATCGAATGACATATTTTGATTTGTCAAATTACTAATATTAAATATAATTATATATAGAGTAAAAATAGTAGAGAGAAATATAAAAATGGAGAGAGGTAGATGAGAGAATTTAGGAAATGAGTTTATTAATTTTGAAAAAAAAATTCTCAAGGACCTATTTGTCCTTCGAACTTTATTTATAAAATGACGTCAAGGACTTATTTGTCCTTCGAACTTTTTTTCCCTTCCAACGTGGCACCGTAACGGAGACCTGGACACCGTTTCAGCCACGTCAGCCAATTCCGTTAGGTGTATGAGAGACAAATAGACGAAAGGACTAAATTGTCCTCCGTTTGTTAAAGTCAGGAACTTTTTTGTATTTAAATTTTGTCAGGGATTAATTTATCAAAAATTTGAAAAGTCAGAGACCTATTTGTCTTTTTCTCTTTTTTTTGTTATTTATAATATTTTTTAATTTAATTAATATTTATTTAAGTGAAGGAATGTACTGATCACTTACTAAATTAGATGTGCAAATCTTAATCTAGTTTCCAATAACATCGAAACACAACTTTAACGTATGGAAACACAACTTTAATGTATTTAGAAATGGTTGACGAGGACTTGGGAAACTGATATTCAAGTCAGGCATATATTTTTGAGAATGTAAGTCAAATTGCACATGACACAGACAACTGTTATGCCTACACCCATGGGGTTTTTTTGTTTTTATTATTTTTTTTGCAATTATTATCTACAAATTTTGAGTAATTTGAGGATCCAAAGTTATGTAAGTAAGTGATTGGGACATTGTAATATGTTATTATGAGAATGGATTCTCTCCATTTTTTATTTCACCTAATAGCATAAAAATCGAAGGGTTAATTATTAGTAATTAGTAAAGTATCTCAATTGATGTACAATTTGTTTATTGACCATTGAAAAACAGTAAAAAAAAATATTGAAGTACCTTTAAAAAACAAAAGACTGTGACTTGATTATGTATAGTACACAGATTTTAGATAATATGGTTTCTTTGATTCGGATTAGACAATAAATTTAGAAGATCAAAGGTCACTATATGATTATTATGTATATTTAGGTACTAACTTGATCTCATAGTGCTGCTGCAAGAAGCAAAACACAATAGCAGATCTTCTATAGAAGTTGAATTTCTAATGCTATTTGTCAAATACTCGTGTGGTTTCTATTTATTCCTTTCAAATATACTTTTGTCAATATTTTGATTTATATTAATAAACTTAATACATACAATCAAAATATGTGTAAGAATAAATGATAAAGTTTGGATATTTGACTAAAATCCTAATCATAATCTTATATATTTTTATATTTATTTTTCTACTCCACCTTGTGATGGAATCCACTAGAGACAAGTCGCTCATCATAATCTAATCGGGTAATTACTCGTCCAAATACCGAGTTAGAACATAATGAGAGTACCCATAAGGTTAATCATGCTTTTTATGTGCATCTTTAGGAAGATGACGAACTTTCAATTAGTATCAATCGAATAGACCAATGATGGAATATTTGCAAGAGACTCCATTCTCAAGTCATTGTTAGTCCAGGAGATATAAAAATTAGGATTTGATAACATACTTTGAACATGTGTTCAACATCTTATTTATAGTGTTCAAATGGAAGATATCGCAGGGAATATGCTTCGTATGAGTCGGTATGCTCTTTTTATTTTTTTTTGTTCATACTATCTTTCGCTACAACAGGCTAAGGACTAGTTTGTCGCAAATTTGAACTCCCTCTGCTGTTGACTAATAAATTATTGTATACACAAGTCGAATTCAAACTTTCAACACTTGTTTAAGCAAATGAATGAGCTGATCACTCGACTAATCCAAGTTGGTTAGTCACTATGATGCACAGACACACCGACACGCGAATTTTAAAATGGGTAAAGTATATTTTTTGTCCCTGAAATTTAACAAAAGTTTCAAAATTACCCCTAAGTTTTATTTTGTTTCAATTTTATCTCAGAAGTTTTCGATTTGCATCAAATATACCCCTACTGGCTAAATTTTCAAAAAAATTAAGACCAATTTAACAATAATGCATGAAAATTATGCTTGATTTGCTTGTGTTGATAGTTATTCTTATGAAATTGTTGTTGAATTGGTCTTAAATTTTTTGAAAAATTAGCCGTTAGGAGTATATTTTATACAAATCGAAAACTTCTGAGACAAAATTGAAACAAAATAAAACTTAGGAGTATTTTTAAAACTTTTGTCAAACTTCAGGGACAAAAAGTATACTTTACTCTTTTAAAATCTTACATGATACGGGGACACATACATATAAAATATAAAGTATTTTTTAGATAGATCATAATAATATTTTAATATTTTATTGATATTAAAATATAAATTAAAATTTTTTATTTTTAATATCTTATTTTAATTATATCAAGTATTTAAAATATTTTTTTATTTTAATAAATAATAATATATATTATATTTAAATTTATTTTAAGAAAATATGTCAAAAATAAGACTGGACACGTGATGGTATTTAGATGTGTTCACGCGTGTTTGAAAAAAAAAATTATTTTTTATTAAAACATGATTAGACACGAGTGTCGTATCAAAAATGTGTCCCGCACATAACACACAACTCATCAAACACATCAGTACTATCACGGATTCTATAACATCCTAAGCTGACTCAAGATTCAAACCCTTGAGTGAGCTCCCAAACTACTACTATTTGCTTGGACTTCTCCGAACCCAATTCATTCTGGTCGTATGCCATCTTCTTTTTGGACTTTGCTTTTGGATCATGGCGTCTAGTGGGTCCTTTTTTATTTGTCCAATCCGTTTTGGTTCTCAAAATGTATCAATTTGGGTTTGGAATTTTTATTTTTTATTTTTTAAAATTCTAATTCTATTACAAAAAGAATTCAGTTTTATTTCTAAATAAAAAGTATAATTTAGAATGACGCATAATTTTGTTAATTTTAATATAATTAAATTTTTATTATTATTGATTTTTACTAATTTACCTTTAGATCAAAAGGAGAATAGATAATCCTCCATATAGAATTAAAAAGAAAACAAAACCATGAAATGAGACGAAAATAAAAAATAATTTGTCTATGGTATTTTTGGGTATGAGGAATTGGGTTTAGGATATAGAAAGTAATAGTGAACCATTTTTAATGTCTTAAACCCAATTCATTAGTCAAGGAGAAAGTGAAAGAAGGCGATATGAGGGTAAAAGTCAACAAGGAGTTGCTAATAGGATTGATAATATATATTTTATTTTTGGGTATTTAATCTAGACTAACTTGTTTGGATAGGGTTGTCTATCTGATTTGCTACGGGTAGGGTAGGGTAGGATGTAAATTTGTTTGTAGGCATCCTACCCTACTTGCACCTCTAATATATTATATAATATATATGTAAAAGTAATGTATATAGTGAAGAAAATGAATGTTGAACTCACAATATTCCTCTTATAAAAACTTGAAATAACTACTAAACTAGTCGATAATTATATTATTTGTAATTTTATGTTAGATTTCTTTAAGATTTTATTGCTTTTAGTTTTAATTTGAACTTAGTTTTTTATTTTCTATTTTATTAATATGTATAAAATTTAGAATGGTTTAATTTTATATTTGCTTAAATTTTTTTTATTTTTTTGTGGGTAGGGTAGGGTTTAGAACTTTAGGGTTAGGGTTGAGAGATTATCAACCGCGGATAGGATAAAATAGAATTTTAAAAAACTTTTCAACCCACAGATAGAGTTAGGATAGAGTCTAAATTCTATTCTATCCAATCCATTGCCAGCCCTAATTGCTAGTAGGCTCTAGGTAGCAGATATAGTTTGAAATACTAATTCTTTTCTAAGAATATTTTGAATTATAATTATGAGAATAGAATTGAAGATTAGATAATCCGTGATGTATGGTATCCTTTGTTTTAAAGGAGTTGCAGGATCTTATAATATTTAAAGATCAATTTCATAATAATAATAGTACAATTAAAATTTTAAAGACTAAATTAGTATAATACTTAAATTTCAGAAGTTATATTGGAGATTTAATAATAAAAAAATTTAATCATACAAGCTAAAATAGTAAAAGTGACAGTGAGATCTTATTTTTATTTGGAAAAAATGTTCAGTTTGATTCATGAAAATTTTATCACACTTTCATTATGTCTCTTACTTAAAAAAATTACCAAATAAGTAGTGTGACAAGGACAATATAACTGTTCATACCTTGGCCCAACGATAAGGCCCAAGTCCCAACAAAAGGCCCAATCCAGGAGGATTGAGCCTCGCCTTGAACCGACCTCCTCCCTATGAAGTCGGTTCCTATCACGACCAATCCTAAAGAAGTCGGGGACGATGATTAACTGACAGATAATCACTCATTCAAATGAGTAACTGCCCCTAAAATCTCTCTACCCACTTCCAGGAGCCATATCTCAACTTCCCTAAGATAAAGGGACGGTTATCCACCTTAAAAGGTGGAACTGCTTCAGCGGTGGTTATTGGATCACCACTATAAATACCCTGACACTCCTCAGGTATCTCTAAGTCCCAATACTCTCTAGACCTGCTCACACTCTTGCTAACTTAGGCATCAGAGTGTCTTTGCAGGTACCACCCCCTTCTCCTCATACGAACAAGTCGGACGGAGGCCCCCGAGGTGCAAACCCACTCGAAGGCTTCCTCTTTCAAGCGATTGGGCCAACCAACACCATCCAATCCATTAATCTCCGATTACCCACCGTAACATTGGCGCCGTTGCCGGGGACCCGAGAGATCAACCAGTGATGGCGGACAGATCCCCCGAAGAGGGTCATGTGGAGTCAGATTCTGAACAAGAGAATCTGGACACAGGTAATAATGATGCAGACTTGACCCTCCACCAAGGAACCAATGATCAACACAGGGAAGGTACCTCCGGAGTAAAAAATCCGAAGGTAAACTCTTCAGAAGGGCGCGAATCAGAGAAAGAGGGACCATCCCATGCAACTGAACTCATGGGATTAGTCCACAGTCGCCTGGAACAGTTAGAACAAGAACGGGAGCGACAAAAGGAGACTGAAAAGAACCTAAAAGAGGAGATGGAATGACGAAAAGAGTTAGAAAGAAAACTCTTAAAGTTAGAATCCTCCCTCAAAGGTCGGAACTCCCGTGACGAGCAAGAAGAACCGCCCCTAGGAGGGGAGGATCCTTTCAGTGAGGACATAATGAGGGCAAAAGTTCCGAGGAACTTCAAAAGCCCCGATATGGACCTCTACGATGGAACCACGGATCCGAAGCATCACTTAAGCAATTTCAAAAGTCGGATGTACCTAGCTGATGCTTCCGACGCTACGCGATGCAAAGCTTTCCCGACCACTCTATCGAAAGCAGCGATGAAGTGGTTCGACAGCCTCCCCCCGAGGTCGGTCACCAGTTTTGAAGACCTCTCAAGGAAGTTTTTGATGAGGTTCTCTATCCAGAAAGACAAAGTGAAACATGCACCGAGCCTCCTGGGAATAAAACAGGAGGTTGGAGAATCCTTACGAGCCTATATGGAAAGGTTCAACAAAGCATGTTTAGAGATTCAAAACCTGCCCACAGAGGCAGTCATAATGGGGTTAGTCAATGGACTTAGAGAAGGTCCCTTCTCACAGTCCATATCTAAAAGACACCCCGTCTCTCTAAGTGATGTACAGGAAAGAGCTGAAAAGTACATCAATATGGAGGAAAATGCTAAGCTGAGAGACCTGAGTTGGCGACCTGGGCACCCTCCCTCAACAAAAGAGAGGGAGAGGGAAACCAAGAAAAAGGAAGAACTCGGTCTCGAGAGGCCAATAAAATACCACTCTTATACTCCTCTGAAAGTTTCTATAGTGGATGTATACAGAGAGATTTGTAATACTGAAAGGCTGCCGCCCCCTAGACCCATTAAAAACAAAAAAGGGGGGAGCCACGGCGACTACTGTGAGTACCATAAAATATATGGTCACTCCATAAATGACTGTTACAACCTCAAAAATGTGATAGAAAAGCTGGCCAGAGAAGGTCGGCTTGACAGATATCTCATAGAAAGGTCGGACAGTCATGGGAAGAGAAAGCGAGATGATATGGATAGAAGAGACCCACCATCGCAGACGCCGGAGAGACATATCCATATGATCTCAGGAGGATTTGCGGGAGGGGGACTCACCAAATCCTCTCGCAAAAGGCATCTCAAGAGAGTCTACCAGGTCGGAGGAGAATCATCTGACCTCCCTACCATTTCATTCACAAAAGAAGACGGGCAAGGAGTAATCCCTGGACACGATGATCCAGTGGTAATAACTATGATCCTAGCAAATGCCTATCTCCACAGAACCCTAGTGGACCAAGGAAGCTCAGCGGACATCCTTTTCAAGCCCGCTTTTGACAAACTAGAGTTGGATGAGAAAGAATTAAGAGCCTACCCCGACACCTTATACGGATTAGGCGACACACCAATAAAGCCACTGGGATTTTTGCCCCTCCACACCACTTTCGAAAAAGGGGAAAAATTAAAAACTTTGAGTGTAGACTTCATAGTTGTCGATGTAGGGTCAGCATATAACGCTTTAATCGGCAGAGCTACTCTTAATCGACTCGAAGCGGTGGTATCCACTCCCCACCTTTGTATGAAATTCCCGACCTCAACGAGAATAGCAACGGTAAGGGGAGATCAGAAATTGGCAAGGAAATGCTATAATGAAAGCCTAAATCTGAGAGGAAAGGGCAGAGAAGTTCACACAATAGAGCTCGGTGGTGCAAGGGCCAGAGAAGAGCTGCGTCCACAACCAGGAGGAAAAACCGAGGAGATACAGGTCGGCAAAGAGGAAGGAAAAAATACTCACATAGGAGCCAACCTAGGGGAAACCCTAAAACAAGGATTGATTAAGCTCCTAAGAGAAAACTCCGACCTCTTTGCTTGGAAGGCTTCCGATATGCCTGGGATAGGCCCCGAGCTCATGTCCCACAAACTCTCGGTCTACCCGGGGTCCCGACTTGTACAACAAAGAAGACGCAAACTCGGCCCAGAACGAGCCCTAGTAGTAGAAGAACAAGTACAGGCGCTCCTAGAAGCTGGCTTCATCAGAGAAGTCAAGTACCCAACATGGCTAGCCAATGTAGTGCTAGTCAAAAAACAAAATGGCAAATGGAGAATGTGTGTCGACTATACCGACTTGAATAAGGCATGTCCCAAGGACCCTTATCCACTGCCAAGTATTGATACCCTAGTAGACTCCAGCTCGGGGTATCAATACTTGTCGTTCATGGATGCCTACTCGGGGTATAACCAAATCCCGATGTATGAGCCAGATCAGGAAAAGACATCCTTCATCATGCCTAGAGCAAATTTTTGCTATGTGGTCATGCCATTTGGATTAAAAAATACAGGGGCCACATACCAAAGGCTGATGAACAAAGTGTTTGCTCCTCACCTTGGGAGCCTAATGGAAGTATACGTCAACGACATGTTGGTAAAGACCAAGAAGGAAGTCGACCTCTTGTCAGACCTTTCACAAGTCTTTGACACCATAAGGCTGCACGGGATGAGACTAAATCCCGCAAAGTGCGCCTTCGCGGTGGAAGCAGGGAAATTTCTAGGGTTTATGCTAACACAAAGAGGGATCGAAGCCAATCCCGATAAGTGTAGAGCTATCCTGGAAATGAAAAGCCCGACTTGTTTGAGAGAGGTCCAGCAGCTGAATGGCCGACTTACAGCCCTCTCCAGATTTTTGGCAGGATCAGCACTAAAATCCCTTCCACTGTTCTCCTTATTGAGAAAGGGATGTCAGTTTGAATGGACCCCTGAATGCGAGGAGGCGTTCCAGGAGTTCAAAAAGTTCTTAAGCCAACCTCCTATTCTGACCCGACCCGTAGCTGGAAAAGACCTCGTCCTATACTTATCTGCAGCAGACAAGGCTGTCTCATCAGCCCTGATAAGAGAAGACGAGGTCGGCCAACATCCAGTATATTTCATCAGTAAAGTTCTACAAGGCTCTGAGCTAAGGTACCACAAACTAGAGAAGTTTGCCTACTCCTTAGTAGTAGCCTCACGAAGGCTACGACCTTACTTTCAAGCTCACACAATAAGAGTCCGTACGAACCAACCCATGAAGCAAATCCTCCAAAAGACGGATGTTGCAGGGAGAATGGTTCAATGGGCAATAGAGCTCTCCGAGTTCGACTTAAGATATGAAACTCGGACGGCGATTAAAGCCCAATGCCTCGCCGACTTCGTTGCAGATTACGCAGGGGATCAGGAGGAAAAACCAACTACATGAGAACTCTATGTAGATGGATTCTCCAACAAAACAGGAAGCGGTGCATGCATAATATTGGTAGACGAAAGAGGAACCCAGATAGAGGTTTCCCTAAAATTTGAATTCCCAGCTTCAAATAATTAGGCAGAGTGGTGCACGAAATTGCAATCACACTTTTGCAATCCCGCACAACTAACCAGCAAGTGCACTGGGTCGTCCAAGTAATACCTTACGTGAGTAAGGGTCGATCCCACGGAGATTGTCGGCTTGAAGCAAGCTATGGTTATCTTGTAACTCTTAGTCAGGATATCAATAATTATCAGGGTTAATTGTAAAAGGGAAAAGAACATGAAATAAGTACTTGTTTTCCAGTAATGGGGAACAGGTTGAGGTTTTGGAGATGCTCTATCTTCTGAATCTCTGCTTTCCTACTGTCTTCTTCTTCAAGCACGCAAGACTCCTTCCATGGCAAGCTGTATGTAGGGTTTCACTGTTGTCAATGGCTACCTCCCATCCTCTCAGTGAAAATGTTCAATGCGCTCTGTCACAGCACGGCTAATCATCTTTCGGTTCTCAATCGGGTTGGAATAGAATCCAGTGATTCTTTTGCATCTGTCACTAACGCCCAGCCCTCAGGAGTTTGAAGCTCGTCACAGTCATTCAATCCTTGAATCCTACTCAGAATACCACAGACAAGGTTTAGACCTTCCGGATTCTCTTGAATGCCGCCATCAATTCTAGCTTATACCACGAAGATTCTGATTAAGGAGTCCAAGAGATATCTACTCAATCTAAGGTTGAACGGAGGTGGTTGTCAGGCACACGTTCATAGTTGAGAATGATGATGAGTGTCACGGATCATCACATTCATCAGGTTTAGGAACAAGTGATATCTTAGAATGGAAGCAAGCATGATTGAATGAAAAATAGTAGTAATTGCATTAATCCATCAAGACACAGCAGAGCTCCTCACCCTCAACCATGGGGTTTAGATACTCATGCTATAGAAGATACAATGAGAAACGTGTAAAGTGTCATGAGGTACAGATACAATATCAAAAGGTCCTATTAATAGTGAACTAATAACCTAGGGTATACAGAAATGAGTAAATGACGTAAAAATCCACTTCCGGGGTCTACTTGGTGTGTGCTTGGGCTGAGCATTGAAGCTTTTATGTGTAGAGACTTTTTTTGGAGTTAAACGCCAGCTTTTATGCCAGTTTGGGCGTTTAACTCCAATTTTTGTGCCAGTTCCGGCGTTTAACGCCGGGATTTCTAAAGCTGATTTTCAACGCCAGTTTGGGCCATCAAATCTCGGACAAAGTATAGACTATTATACATTGCTGGAAAGTCCAGGATGTCTACTTTCCAATGCAATTGAGAGCGCACCAATTGGGCTTCTGTAGCTCCAGAAAATCCACTTCGAGTGTAGGGAGGTCAGAATCCAACAGCATCTGCAGTCCTTTTCAGCCTCTAAATCAGATTTTTGCTCAGGTCCCTCAATTTCAGCCAGAAAATACCTGAAATCACAGAAAAACACACAAACTCATAGTAAAGCCCAGAAAAGTGAATTTTAACTAAAGACTAATGAAAATGTAATAAAAACTAACTAAAATATACTAAAAACATACTAAAAACAATGCCAAAAAGCGTATAAATTATCCGCTCATCACAACACCAAACTTAAATTGTTGCTTGTCCCCAAGCAACTGAAAATCAAAATAGAATAAAAAGAAGAGAATATACTATAGACTCCAAATTATCAAAGAAACTTAGCTCCAATTAGATGAGCGGGACTAGTAGCTTTTTGCTTCTGAACAGTTTTGGCATCTCACTTTATCCTTTGAAATTTAGAATGATTGGCATCTATAGGAACTCAGAACTCAGATAGTGTTATTGATTCTCCTAGTTAAGTATGATGATTCTTGAACATAGCTACTTTATGAGTCTTGGCCGTGGCCCAAAGCACTCTGTCTTCCAGTATTACCACCGGATACATACATGCCACAGACACATAATTGGGTGAACCTTTTCAGATTGTGACTCAGCTTTGCTAGAGTCCCCAATTAGAGGTGTCCAGGGTTCTTAAGCACACTCTTTTTGCCTTGGATCACAAATTTATTATTTCTTTTTCTTTTTCTTTCTCCTCTTCTCTCTTTTTTTTTCGTTTTTTTTGTGTTCACTGCTTTTTCTTGCTTCAAGAATCAAATTGATGATTTTTCAGATCCTCAATAACATTTCTCCTTTTTCATCATTCTTTCAAGAGCCAACAACTTTAACATTCTTAAAACAACAAATTCAAAAGACATATGCACTGTTCAAGCATTCATTCAAAAAATAAAAAGTATTGTCACCACATCAAACTAATTCAACTAGTTTCAAAGATGAATTCAAAATCCTGTACTTCTTGTTCTTTTGTGATTAAAGCATTTTTCATTTAAGAGAGGTGATGGATTCATAGGACATTCATAGCTTTAAGACATGAACCTTAAATTTTTATTAATCATGAATTAAGAACAAGACTCAAAAATAGATATAAGATAAGACTAATAATAATAGAAAGCAAAAATTTAAATAGACTCCTAATGATAGAGGTTATCACAGAGTTAGGACTCAACAACCTTGATTTTGAGAAGTGGATGCTCCCTCAACTTGTGGGGTATTTGACCCTTCAAGGGAGAGCTTTTGGCGCTTCAACTCCTGTAGCTCACGCCCCTGCTTCTCTTGTTCCTTCAGCAATTTGCAGAGCATGCAGTTTTGATTCTGCTGTTCTTCCTTAATTTGTTCCATAGCTTCTTGCAGCTTGGCAACAGATGCTTCTAGACGAGTCCAGTAGTCAATTTCAGGAAGTTCAGGGAGGAACTCCTGCGCCTTCCTTTTGATAGAGTTATCTTGCATTTGTCCTTCCATTGACCTCTTGGTGATTGGGTGCTCAATTGGGATGAATTCATCTACTCCCATTTTCACCCCAGCATCTTTACATAGCAAAGAGATTAAGCTTGGGTAAGCCAGTTTGGCTTCAGTAGAGTTCTTGTTTGCAATTGTGTAAATCTCACAAGCAATCAGATGATGGATCTCCACTTCTTTTCCCAGCATAATACAATGAATCATCACTGCTCTCTTGATAGTAACCTCAGAACGGTTACTAGTGGGCAAGATAGAACGCCCTATGAAGTCCAACCAGCCTCTTGCAACTGGTTTGAGATCTCCCCTCTTGAGTTGGTTTGGGACACCTTTTGAATTGGTCATCCACTTGGTTCCAGGGAGGCATATGTCCTCTAGAACTTGATCCAACCCCTTATCTACTCTCACCATTCTCCTATTAAAGGATTCAGGATCATCTTGTAGTTGAGGTAATTTGAAGACCTCTCTTATTTTGTCCAGATGGAAGTAAATAATTCTCCCTCTGACCATGGTTCTGTAGGTATGAAAAGTGGTTCTAGTCATTCTCTGCTTATCTGTCAGCCACAGATTTGAGTAGAATTCCTGAACCATATTTCTCCTAACCTTTGTCTCAGGGTTGGTTAGAACTTCTCATCCTCTATTTCGAATTTGCTCCTGGATCTCCGGATATTCATCTTCTTTCAGATCAAATTTAACTTCCGGGATCACTGACCTTAGACCCATTATTTTGTGGTAATGGTCTGCATGTTCTTTGGTTAAGAACTTCTCTTGACTCCAAATGTCTTTTGGAGTATTCTCTTTCTTGCCTCTTGAATTGGTTTGTTTTCCTTTGGGGGCCATGACCTTGATGAGCCTTAACTTAGTGATCACGGAAAAACACACCAAACTTAGAGGTTTGCTTGTCCTCAAGCAAAAGAAAGGAAAGAGGAGAGAGAGGAAGAGAGCAAATTCGAATGGTGGGGAAGAGGGGTGTGGCCGAACATATATTTATAAGGAAGGGAGAGAGAGTTCGAAAATTTTGAAGGAGATTTGAGAAGATATGGAAAGAAATTGAGAGATATTTGAGTTTTTTGAAGAAGATTTGGAAAGGATTTGAAAGAGATTTGAAGAATGAATGTAATTTTGAAAATTTGAAGGTGAATGATGAAAGTTTGAAATGTATTTATGTAGGAAATTATGGATCAAAACAGGAAAGTTTGAAAAAATTTGAAGTGGAAAGCAAAATCTCTGTCTCCCACCTTTATGGCGTTAAACGCCCAGAATGGTATCCATTCTGGCGTTTAACGCCCAAATGTTGGCCAATTTGGGCGTTTAACGCCCAGCCAGGTACCCTGGCTGGTGTTAAACGCCAGAAACCCCTTTATCACTGGGCGTTTTGCTAAACGCCCAGGATGTTGCACACCTGGCGTTAGAATGGCGCCCATTCTGGCGTTTAACGCCCAAAATAGCACCTTTACTGGCGTTAAACGCTCAGAATGGTGCCCATTCTGGCGTTTAACGCCCAAAGTACCCCTTACTGGCATTTTTTCGCCAGCAAGCTCCTTTTCTTTGCATTTTGCACTGAATCCTTCTGTAACTCTGTGAATTCCTTCAATTTTGATGATTGCCCTTTGAGAATATGTATCAAACTTTGATTAAACAAAACAGATAACCTGCTAATGACTGGGTTGCCTCCCAGCAAGCGCTTCTTTATTGTCTTTAGCTGGACCTTCACTGAGAATCACTCAAGCCTCAGTTTTGAGCATTCTTGCTCAAGGTTGCTTTCAAGATAATGATTGATCCTCTGTCCATTAACAATGAACTTTTTGTCAGAATCAGTATCCTGAAGCTCAACATATCCATATGGTGACACTCCTGTAATCACATACGGACCCCTCCACCGGGATTTAAGTTTTCCTGGGAACAGTCTGAGCCTAGAGTTGAAGAGCAGAACTTTTTGTCCTAGCTCAAAGACTCTGGATGACAACTTCTTGTCATGCCATTTCTTTGCCTTTTCCTTATAAATTTTTGCATTTTCAAAGGCACTGAGTCTAAATTCATCTAGCTCATTTAGCTGGAGTAATCTTTTTTCACCAGCTAACTTAGCGTCCAGGTTTAGGAATCTGGTTGCCCAGTAGGCTTTATGTTCCAGTTCCACAGGCAGATGACAGGCCTTGCCATACACAAGTTGGTATGGAGAGGTTCCTATTGGAGTCTTGAATGCTGTTCTGTATGCCTACAGAGCATCATCCAAGCTCTTTGCCCAATTCTTTCTACGGGCAATTACAGTCCGTTCTAGGATTCTTTTTAGCTCTCTGTTAGAGACTTCAGCTTGCCCATTTGTCTGTGGATGATACGGGGTTGCCACTTTGTGGCTAATTCCATATCGGACCATAGCAGAGTAGAGCTGTTTATTGCAGAAATGAGTACCCCCATCACTGATTAGGACTCTGGGAACACCAAATCTGCTGAAGATGTGTTTCTAGAGGAATTTCAGCACGGTCTTAGTATCATTAGTGGGTGTAGCAATTGCTTCTACCCATTTAGATACATAGTCCACTGCCACCAGAATGTAAGTGTTTGAGTATGATGGTGAGAACGGACCCATGAAGTCAATCCCCCATACATCAAACAATTCAATCTCTAAGATCCTTTGTTGAGGCATGGCGTATCCGTGAGGCAAGTTACCAGCTCTTTGGCAGCTGTCACAGTTACGCACAAACTCTCGGGCATCTCTATAGAGAGTAGGCCAGTAGAAGCCACATTGGAGGACCTTAGTGGCTGTTCGCTCACTTCCAAAATGTCCCCCATACTGTGATCCATGGTAGTGCCATAGGATCCTTTGTGCTTCCTCTCTGGGTACACATCTGCGGATCATTCCGTCTGCACATCTCTTAAAGAGATATGGCTCATCCCATAGGTAGTACTTGGCATCTGAAATTAATTTCTTTCTTTGCACCCTGCTGTACTCCTGGGGTATGAACCTCACAGCTTTGTAATTTGCAATATCTGCAAACCATGGAGCTTCCTGAATGGCAAAGAGTTGCTCATCTGGAAAAGTCTCAGAGATCTCAGTAGAAGGGAGGGACGCCCCAGCTACTGGTTCTATTCGGGACAGATGATCAGCTACTTGGTTCTCTGTCCCTTTTCTGTCTCTTATTTCTATATCAAACTATTGCAGAAGCAACACCCATCTTATGAGCCTGGGTTTTGAATCATGCTTTGTGAGTAAGTACTTAAGAGCAGCATGGTCAGTGTACACAATCACCTTTGATCCCACTAGATAGGATCTAAACTTGTCAATGGGATAGACCACTGCAAGTAACTCTTTTTCTGTGGTTGTGTAATTCTTCTGTGCATCATTTAGAATACGGCTGGCATAATAAATGACGTGCAGAAGCTTGTTATGCCTCTGTCCCAACACTGCACCAATGGCATGGTCACTGGCATCACACATTAGTTCGAATGGCAATGTCCAGTCTGGTGCAGAGATGACTGGTGCTGTGACCAACTTGGCTTTCAGGGTCTCAAATGCCTGCAGACACTGTGTGTCAAACACAAATGGTGTGTCAGCAGCTAGTAGGTTGCTCAGAGGTTTTGCAATTTTCGAAAAATCCTTTATAAACCTTCTGTAGAATCCTGCATGTCCCAGAAAGCTTCTGATTGCCTTAACATTGACAGGTGGTGGTAATTTTTCAATTACCTCTACCTTTGCCTTATCCACCTCTATTCCCTTGCTTAAAATTTTGTGCCCAAGGACAATTCCTTCAGTCACCATAAAGTGACATTTCTCCCAGTTTAAAACCAGGTTAGTCTCTTGGCACCTTTTCAGGACAAGTGCTAGGTGGTTAAGACATGAGCTGAATGAGTCTCCATATACTGAGAAGTCATCCATGAAGACTTCCAGGAATTTCTCCACCATATCAGAGAAGATGGATAACATGCATCTCTGAAAAGTTGCAGGAGCATTACACAGACCAAAAGACATTCTTCTGTAGGCAAACACGCCAGAAGGACAGGTGAATGCTGTTTTCTCTTGGTCTTGAGGATCTACTGCAATTTGGTTGTAACCTGAATAGCCATCCAAAAAGCAGTAATAATCATGACCAGCTAGTCTTTCTAGCATTTGGTCTATGAATGGTAAAAGAAAATGATCCTTTCTGGTGGCTGTATTGAGCCTTCTGTAGTCAATACACATACGCCACCCTGTAACTGTTCTTGTAGGAACCAGTTCATTTTTTTCATTATGAACCACTGTCATGCACTACAAGGTATTTGTTTATTTGTGACAGTTTTTTCTCTTATTTGTGGAGGTTTATAACCCCCACCAAATGATTTGTGGAGGTTTCTAAAACCCCCAAAATTTGAGGTGCCACGAGGTCTTTTGTGAGGGTTTTTAAAAACCTCCACAATCTATTTAGTGGAGGTTTTGTGTGTGTGTTTAGTGGGGGTTTAATATTGGATTTTTGTGGCGATTTTAAATCACTTTTGTGGCAGTTTAAAACCCCCACAAATTGATTTTTTAATTAAAAAAATTAACTATTTTGTGAGATTTTCAAACCCCCACAAATTCTGTAATTATTTATTTATTTTTAATTTCACATCATTCATTAATCTCATCTCATTTACATACTAGCAAATTAAAAATTTATTTTTTAATATCAAAATTTAAAAACTAAATCTTTTATAACAATTTCTCAATATAAGACATAACTCTATATATCAAAAAAATTCTCAATGTCAAGAGTTCCAAACATAATTGCATATGGTATTGTTCTACACAACTATTACTGTTTTTCTTTAAAAGTAAAATAAAACAACAATTTTAATATCATCTAATTATATAAAAGTCTCTAGTAATCTCTAAAACAATACACTTCTTACTATATCAAATACAAATGCTTAAATATCATTAATATTAAGTTATCCTTCTAGTATAGTGACATCAATCAGAGTCAATTACCAATTGCTCTACAAGTAGTTATGATACTAAACTAAAAAAATGTATAAATGTCAATGGTGGCACTAACCATGGAATGAGTCCAGAGCTAGCTAATAGCAACAACGGCAGCAATTTTGAGCTGAGACTTCATTTATTCCAACAAATACACTACAAGGAGAGTCCAACAGTGTTTTAGCATAATGTGTAAAGGAGTTTCTAACTCTTTCCGAGGCTTTTCCTTCTTGGTTTTTAGTGCATCTCTTACAGTTAACTGCAAATCCCTTGCTTTACTCTGCAACATAAAAACAACTAATATTATATTTGTGGTTATTTGATATAGCATTTACACCATTAGGTTCTTGTAAAAATATAGACTTTCATGTGAGATTATTCGTATCACGATGTAGTACAGATTTTAGTTCCATAAGCAGTTCCATAAAGTATAAACAAATAAAACAATATTCAGCAACTTATTAGTATGTGGAATTTATCAACCAATACTTCTACTTGAGAAGAAAAACGAAAACGGAAGCAAAGGTCATATTACCATTTCATTGTTGGGAGTTCTTCCTTCAAAAGACAGGGATCATTCAAGACATCATGACTGCTCTTAATCTTTTACTTCACCAATGCCAATTCCTTTTCTTCTTCTTCAGCTTCATCCCCAAACGAAAGCAAGTTCAATTTTCTGCATTATGAAATTATTCAAATCAAGCAACAATTGACTCAGATACTTGCCAACACAAACCAATGCATTGGGTTCTACAAAATCGGCTCTTAGGTATGAGACAGGACTTACTTCACACCCTTTGTCTTCAAACCCTTAAAAAAAAGATAAAATTTTAGTTGTGATAAAATTTTTGGCAGATAATTTTAGTTGTGCAACAATATTCTTCACCCAAATCTCTAGTAAAACTTTGCTTATAAACTGTTATGAACACAAAATAAGCTAATCCAAACACAGGCATAATATCAAACCAACTAGCAATGACAAATCTTACCAATCAAACTTTTAATTATAGCATTGTAATATAATCAGCTGCAATGTGTAAAGGAGTTGTTCCACCAGCACTAATATTTACTTTCGCCACCTGCATGCAATAAAATTCAAATATTAGGATACAGAAAAAGAAAAAGAAAAAAAATTGGTTCGAAGGATCGAGTCTCATAAACAGTGCCTCCGTTCTGAGGGATTCAATGTCTGAGACTGGTGAAAAAGAAAAAAGATCACATTACTATAATAACTGAGTTGATTTTCTGTGGTCAATAAAGATTTTGGATCAGTTTATTTTTTAAGCAAACTACATCAGAATGATAGTTGTAACTTAAAAACCAAAAGACTTGGGGAAATTGACTTCTACATGCACTTCATAATTGATCAACTATTTACGTTATGAATTAGGATGTTCTACCTTCTTGGCCTTGTATATGCAGGAGAAGGAGGCCAGAATAATTAATAGCTGCTTTACAGTACTTTTCTAGATTCTGTTTAAGGTGAAATTTTGGATTTGGACACTTATTTAGGACCTGTGGTAGTGCTTTAATTTGGAATTTGCTGTAAGTTCATGAAGTGTGTAAAATAATGATCTTGCCTTGCTGACTTGCTCTATAAAAGCTAAACTTGAACCATTCTATGGAGAGCCTCGTTTTTGTTAAACTTGCTTCCCTGTGTCCCTGTTGATCCTTCTTGACGAGGAGCAAATAGTTATTTATAAAATTTAAATAGAATTCTTCTTTTAGCTCCTCAGCCAAATTTTCCTGCCATATCCATCCAACATTAAGTAACCAATTTTAGTTTCCAAATTCCAAGACAGATTAGGCATGTTTACCTTCATTTTTGTAGCCATGATATTGATGAACTCTTCAAAACCTATGCTCCCACTCCCGTCAATATCAACTTCACTAATCATATGTTGGATTTCTTCTTTTGTTGGATTACCTTCCAATGATTTAATAATGGTTGCCAATTCATCCACGCTAATAAATCCTATATACATACACTTTCATTCAAATCAGTTTAAAAAACAAACGAAACTCTTTAATCCAAGAAAGAGTTTGGGATAAAAAAGAAAAATATACACACCGTCATGGTCCTTGTCAATGAAGCTAAAAGCTTCTCGGAATTCAGCAACTTGATCTTCTGTCAATGCATCTGGCGACATGAAATTAAATTGCTGTTTGGAAATGGAATAATAAATGAAAACACAAACACGATATATAATGAGAAATGTGTTGTTCATTGTGTTTATATAAAATGGCACAAGAAGATTCAATAAATTACTACAAACATTTAGCTGAAGTAAAAATAAAGGACTTGCCATTGCTGAAACAAAATGATTCTTCAGCCTGGCTTAAAATCTGCAAGCATCGAAATGGAAGGCCCAACTTTCAAGGAGGCTCACCAAAAAAGCATACAATATTGAAGCACATTATATTTTTTTCTTTCTTCTGTAGTGTTGATTATTATAGTGATTGATATATAAAATGTTTTGCAATTGATGAGTATGAGCAGGATTAGAAAGAAAAGTAGTACATAGCTATTTCTGAACAGAAATACATTATGAAATGAAAGCTTACTGCCTCCAAATTCCAGCACCAATGCAAAAACATCCACAGTTGTCTTGGGGAAAAACCTAAGCATCATGTGATAATTTTCTTCATTCAGCAGAGGAGGTGCAGTTTATGTGATCATAGAAATAGCCAATTTGAGATTTAACAAACACCTCATGCAACATAGCTATTTCTAAATAAAATCAATTTATCAGGATTTCAAATGTATCAAAATAAAAGAGTGTCACAAAATAAAATTTCAAAAATTAGCAAATTAATTTATCAGGATTTCAATTAAGAGAATAAACAATTCATCAAACACTTGGAGTGCTTGAGAATTTGAAATAATATTATCCATTAAGAGATAATAAAACTCATGGAATGTTATATCACATAACAAAGCATTCAGAATCTGCGAATGAAAAACAAAAAACAAGGAAAAAGAGAAGGAGAACCATCAAATTGAGAATGAGTGGAAAGAAGAGCGTACAGAAGGGATAGAATGCCGATGGAGAACACGAGCGTCATTGACCGAAGAGGCACTTTCTCTTGATCTCAAATGCTTGTTGCGATTAGATCTGTAAACGCGCTGATGAAGGAGGAGCCTTGGCTCGATCTCAGTAGCTTTATGGTAGAAGCAGAAAAGAGATGAACTCTAGTGGCAGCGATGGCGGCAATAGCGGCGGAGGCGGCGGCGGAGGCGGCGGTGGAGATGGCGGTAGAGATGCCTATAGCGAGCTTAGGGTTTCTCTGAGCTCTCACTCTTCCGTTCCCTCTCTTCAGTGTTTTATTGGATTTTTAAGGAGTTTTAATTATGTGGTAATTATAACAGTGGAGTTTATTGTTAATCTGTGGAGGTTTATTAAAATGTCACATATAAAATATACTGTGGAGGTTTTCAAAACTCCCCTTAAAAAATACCCACAAATATGTTAAAGTCTTGTAGTGATGCCTCCCTTCTTGGGGACAACTTGGACAGGGCTCACCCAGGGGCTATCAGAAATAGGATAAATAATTCCAGCCTCTAGTAATTTAGTGACCTCTTTCTGCACCACCTCCTTCATGGCTGGATTTAGCCGCCTTTGTGGTTGAACCACTGGTTTGGCATTATCCTCCAATAGGATTTTGTGCATGCATCTTGCTGGGCTAATGCCCTTAAGATCACTTATGGACCACCCAAGAGCTGTCTTGTGTGTCCTTAGCACTTGAATCAGTGCTTCCTCTTCCTGTTGATTTAAAGCAGAGCTTATGATCACTGGAAAAGTGTCACCCTCTCCCAGAAATGCATACTTCAGGGATGGTGGTAGTGGTTTGAGCTCAGGTTTGGGAGGCTTATCCTCTTCTTGAGGAATTTTCAAAAATTCTTTTGTTTCCTCTGGTTCTTCCTGATCTGGCTGAACATCCTTGAAGATGTCCTCTAGCTCAAATTCTAGACTTTCAGTCATATTGATCTCTTCCACCAAAGAGTCAATGATGTCAGCGCCCATGCAGTCATTTGGTGTGTCTGGATGCTGCATAGCTTTTACAGCATTCAACTTGAACTCATCCTCATTGACTCTCAGGGTTACTTCCCCTTTTTGTACGTCAATAAGAGTTCGTCCAGTTGCTAGGAAAGGTCTTCCTAGAATGAGAGTTGCACTCTTGTGCTCCTCTATTTCCAGTACTACAAAGTCAGTTGGAAAGGCGAATGGCCCAACCTTGACAATCATGTCCTCAATTATGCCTGATGGATATTTAATGGAGCCATCAGCAAGTTGGAGACATATCCGGGTTGGTTTGACTTCTTCAGTCAACCCAAGCTTTCTGATAGTGGATGCAGGTATTAGATTGATACTTGCTCCAAGGTCACACAGGGATGTCTTGGTGCAAGCACCTTCTAATGTGCATGGTATCATAAAGCTTCCTGGATCTTGAAGCTTTTCTGGTAAGCTTTTCAGAATGACTGCACTGCATTCTTCAGTGAGAAACACTTTTTCAGTTTCTCTCCAATCCTTCTTATGACTTAAGATCTCTTTCATGAACTTAGCATAAGAAGGTATTTGCTCAAGTGCCTCTGCAAACGGAATCTTTATTTCAAGAGTCCTTAGATAGTCTGCAAAGCGGGCAAATTGCTTATCCTGTTCTGCTTGGCGGAGTTTCTGAGGATAAGGCATCTTGGCTTTATATTCTTCAACCTTAGTTGCTGCAGGTTTATTCCTTACAGAAGTGGTTGAAGAAGCCTTTTTAGAGGGGTTACTATCAGCACTCTCAGGTGTCTGATTCCCCATTGGCGTTTGAACGCCAGGATTGGGTGAAAAATGGGCGTTTAACGCCAACTTTTCCCCCCTTTCTGGCATTTGAACGCCAGAACTGGGCAGGGAATGGGCGTTTAACGCCAGCTTTCCCCCTTTTCTGGCGTTTGAACGCCAAGAGTATTCCTCTCTGGGCTCTTACTGTCCTCAGAGGGATTTTGGATAGTGGTTTGGCTATCCTCTGTCAATTGTTTCTTTATTGGCTTTTTGCTACTTTGAGCAGTGTTATTCAATGTCTTCCCACTCCTCAGTTGAACTGCTTGGCATTCTTCTGTTATCTGTTTAGATAGCTGCTGTTTTGCCTGATTCAACTGTGATTCTATGTTCTTGCTAGCAATTTTAGTTTCTTGGAGCATCTCTTTAAATTCTGCTAACTGTTTTGTCATCAGGTGTAATTGCTGATTAAGCTCAACCATCTGTTCTTGAGGATTAGGATCAGTGGCTACTGCCATAACTTCTTCTTTTGTGGAGAATTCATTGCTAGAGTACAAATGTTGATTTCTAGCAACAGTATCTATAAGCTCTTGAGCTTCCTCAATCGTCTTCCTCATGTGTATAGATCCACCAGCTGAGTGGTCTAGAGACATCTGAGCTTTTTCTGTAAGCCCATAGTAGAAGATGTCTAACTGTACCCACTCTGAAAACATTTCAGAGGGGCATTTTCTTAGCATACCTCTATACCTCTCCCAGGCATTATAAAGGGATTCATTATCCTCTTGTTTAAAGCCTTGGATGTCCAGCCTTAGCTATGTCATCCTTTTTGGAGGGTAAAATTGATTCAGGAATTTGTCTGATAACTATTTCCATGTCTTTATGCTTGCTGTAGGTTGGTTATTCAACCACCTCTTAGCTTGATCTTTTACAGCAAATGGAAACAGTAATAGTCTGTAGACATCCTGATCCACCTCTTTATCACGTACTGTGTCAGCAATTTGTAAGAATTGTGCCAGAAACTCAGTAGGTTCTTCCTGTGGAAGACCGGAATACTGGCAATTTTGCTGCACCATGATAATGAGTTGAGGATTTAGCTCAAAGCTGCTTGCTTTAATGGGAGGTATACAGATGCTACTCCCATATGCAGCTGTAATGGGGTTAGCATATGACCCCAGAGTCCTTCTGGACTGTTCAATTCCACTTAGGTCCATGATGGAGAAAGGGAATATGATATGAATTCACAAGTAAAGTAAATTTTTTTTTGATTTGACCGAAAATAATAAAATAAAACAAATGGGAAAAAATCAAATTTCGAAAACTAAAAGAAAATAAGATCAAAGCAAATTGAAAACTAAATCAATTAGTTAATTAAAAAGATTTTGGAATTAGCAATTGAAAATATATGATTGAAAATTATTTTGAAAAAGATTTGATTTTTGAAATGAGGAAAGAGAAAAATAACAAAATGACACAAAACTTAAAATTTTTAGAAAATCAAGCACAAATTTTCGAAAATTTTAAAGGAAAACACAAAGAGGACACCAAACTTAAAATATGAAACTAGACTCAAATAAAAGACTCTAAACCAACAAAAATAAAACAGTGCTAATCTAAGCAACAAGATAAACCGTCAGTTGTCCAAACTCGAACAATCCCTGGCAACGACGCCAAAAACTTGGTGCACGAAATTGCAATCACACTTTTGCAATCCCGCACAACTAACCAGCAAGTGCACTGGGTCGTCCAAGTAATACCTTACGCGAGTAAGGGTCGATCCCACGGAGATTGTCGGCTTGAAGCAAGCTATGGTTATCTTGTAACTCTTAGTCAGGATATCAATAATTATCAGGGTTGATTGTAAAAGGGAAAAGAACATGAAATAAGTACTTGTTTTGCAGTAATGGGGAACAGGTTGAGGTTTTGGAGATGCTCTATCTTCTGAATCTCTGCTTTCCTACTGTCTTCTTCTTCAAGCACGCAAGACTCCTTCCATGGCAAGCTGTATGTAGGGTTTCACCGTTGTCAATGACTACCTCCCATCCTCTCAGTGAAAATGTTCAACGCGCTCTGTCACAGCACAGCTAATCATCTGTCGGTTCTCAATCGGGTTGGAATAGAATCCATTGATTATTTTGCGTCTGTCACTAACGCCCAGCCCTCAGGAGTTTGAAGCTCGTCACAGTCATTCAATCCTTGAATCCTACTCAGAATACCACAGACAAGGTTTAGTCCTTCCGGATTCTCTTGAATGCCGCCATCAATTCTAGCTTATACCACGAAGATTCTGATTAAGGAATCCAAGAGATATCTACTCAATCTAAGGTTGAACGGAGGTGGTTGTCAGGCACACGTTCATAGTTGAGAATGATGATGAGTGTCACGGATCATCACATTCATCAGGTTTAGGAACAAGTGATATCTTAGAATGGAAGCAAGCATGATTGAATGAAAAATAGTAGTAATTGCATTAATCCATCAAGACACAGCAGAGCTCCTCACCCACAACCATGGGGTTTAGAGACTCATGCTGTAGAAGATACAATGAGAAACGTGTAAAGTGTCATGAGGTACAGATACAATATCAAAAGGTCCTATTAATAGTGAACTAGTAACCTAGGGTATACAGAAATGAGTAAATGACGTAAAAATCTACTTTCGGGGTCCACTTGGTGTGTGCTTGGGCTGAGCATTGAAGCTTTTATGTGTAGAGACTTTTTTTTGAGTTAAACGCTAGCTTTTATGCCAGTTTGGGCATTTAACTCTAATTTTTGTGCCAGTTCCGGCGTTTAACGCCGGGATTTCTGAAGCTGATTTGCAACGCCGGTTTGGGCCATCAAATCTCGGAAAAAGTATGGACTATTATACATTGCTGGAAAACCCAGGATGTCTACTTTCCAACGCAATTAAGAGCGCTCCAATTGGGCTTCTGTAGCTCCAGAAAATCTACTTCGAGTGCAGGGAGGTCAGAATCTAACACCATCTGCAGTCCTTTTCAGCCTCTAAATCAGATTTTTGCTCAGGTCCCTCAATTTCAGCCAGAAAATACCTGAAATCACAAAAAAACACACAAACTCATAGTAAAGCCCAGAAAAGTGAATTTTAACTAAAGACTAATGAAAATGTAATAAAAACTAACTAAAATATACTAAAAACATACTAAAAACAATGCCAAAAAGCGTATAAATTATCCGCTCATCACAGAGTATGAAGCCTTGATTGCTGGATTGAAGCTGGCAGAGGAAGTCGGTGCTACAAAGATGATGATATACAGTGACTCACAAGTGGTGACCTCCCAAATAAGTGGAGAATATCAGGCAAAGGACCCAAATATGAAGAGGTACTTGGAAAAAACTCTGGAACACCTTGGGCGCTTCGCAGAAACCGAGGTCAAGCATATAACTCGGGATTTGAATAGCAGAGCAGACGCCCTATCCAAGTTAGCAAGAACCAAGCCAGGAGGAAATAACAGAAGCCTGATCCAAGAAACTCTCTAGGAACCCTCAGTGGTAAAAGTAGAAGACAAACAAGAAGTCTTTGAAGTGGTCGGATTAAACCTCGGATGGATGAACCCCTTGGTCGAATACATGAAATTCGGCATCCTCCCCAAGGAGGAGAAAGAGGCTAAGAAGATCCGAAGGGAAGCACAACACTACACCTTGGTGAGAGATATTCTCTACAAAAGGGGGATATCAACGCCATTATTAAAGTGTGTACCGACCTCAAGAACTACCGAGGTATTAGAGGAAGTACATAGTGGGATCTGCGGAAACCATCTCGGGGTGAGGTCATTAGCCAGGAAAGTGATCCGAGCTGGATTCTACTGGCCAACCTTGCAAAAAGATGCCACAGAATTTGTGAAAAAGTGCCTACCATGTCAGATGCACGCAAATTTTCCACGTGGCTCCCCCAGAGGAGCTCATCAGTATCACTTCTCCATGGCCCTTTGCAAAATGGGGAATGGATTTGTTAGGTCTTTTTCCCCTAACGCCAGGACAAGTCAAATACCTGATCGTGGGAATAGATTACTTCACAAAGTGGATAGAAGCAGAACCATTGGCCACCATCACCGCACAAAAAAGTCGGAAGTTCCTCTGCAAAAATATCATCACAAGGTATGTGATACCTTATTCCATTACCACAGATAATGGGACCCAATTCACCGACTCTACCTTTAGAAGCCTAGTAGTCAGTATGAAAATCAAACACCAGTTCACCTCGGTGGAGCACCCGCAAGCCAATGGGCAAGCCGAGACAGCCAACAAAGTCATACTGGCAGGGCTAAAGAAACGGTTACAAGATGCAAAAGGAGCCTGGGCTGAAGAGCTTCCACAAGTGCTATGGGCTTACAGGACGACCCCCCCAATCCGCCACTGGAGAAACACCCTTCCGACTAGTTTATGGCATAGAAGCCATGATACCAATGGAAATCAATGAACAAAGCCCAAGGGTAATTCTCCATAACGAGATCGGAAACATACAGGGGCACAAAGAGGAGCTCGATTTGCTCCCCGAAGTCCGAGAAGAAGCCCAGATAAGAGAAGCAGCATTGAAGCAAAGGATGACTACAAGGTACAACAAAAAAGTCATTCGAAGAACATTTGCCCCGAATGACTTGGTCTTGATCAGAAACGACATTGGAGTCAACAAATCAGGGGAAGGAAAACTCGCTGCTAATTGGAAGGGACCATACAAAGTCAATGAGGTCCTAGGAAAAGGTTATTATAAAGTGACCGACCTGAACGGCACCGAGTTTCCAAGGTCATGGCATGCTTGCAATATGAAAAGGTACTATAGTTAAAAGCGAACTCTACTCCCTGATGTACTCTTTTCCCAACTTCATGATCTTTTCCCAAAAATAAAGGGTTTTTTCTGGAGGAGGGTTTTTAACGAGGCATCACAGTAGAGGCTAAGGGAAATAGGCTGTCAAAAACCCTTAGTAGCAATAAGGTATCCCCCCAATAAATAAAGATCTTTTCATTTTACAAATATCTCTTATAAATTCCTTCTTGTTTCCTTTTTTCTTTCTACGAAACGCGCCGACTTAAGCTCGACAAAACGTGAAAATCCCATGAACCGACCTAGATGGTCGTCAGGATAAAACGACAAGGTACAAGTCGGTGTAAAGAGGTTATAAAAGTTGATCGTAAGAAACTCGGAAACACTCCGACCCATAAGTCGAAATGAAAAACCGAGTAGAAGAAAAAACGCATCACAAAAATAACCTAAGTCATAAAAACTCAATAAAATCACAGAGTTGAGTATAGAGGAATAAGCGAAAAAGAGATCGAAAAACTATTGAAAATACTGTCCTAGGTTCTTAAAGCGAAAAAGCTCAGAAGAACAGACAAGTCGAACAAAAGGTTTTCAGGAAAAGGTCGAAAAGACTTCCTAAAATATCAAAGCAGAAAAGCATGCACGCAAAGGTAACTTAAACCCTTATCCAAAAAAGGGTATTTATAAATATTTTTTGTTTAAAGCCTTGAAAGGCCAAAGGAAATGTCAATCAACACCACCAAATATAAAAAGTTTAAAAGAGGGAACCCACAGGCCGGGCCCCCATATAGCCAATCATTTTTTCAAAGGAGTAGGAGCAGCATTAGAACCAGGGAGAGAGGCATCCATAGGAGATGAAGAGGAAGTCGGAGGAACCTGGGAAGAACCCGAAGCGTTCTTTGAGCGAGGAGGGGACTCAATAATCCTCTGCCCCCGAGTCTTCAATTCTGACTCGGAAACGATCACGGGAGCAGGGGGATCCACTATGACACCGTCGATAACAACTTTGTCAGGATCCAAAGGAGAAAGATCCAAGTCAGGAGCGATGACTCCGACTTGCTCCTTAAAAATCCTCCAAGCCTCCTCGGCCCCCTCAGCAATAGAGTCCTCCAACTCGATATATGCATTCCGAGAATTCAGCAGATCCTTCCTCACAGACACAAGATCTTGAAATAAACTCTGGTAACTCTCCTGTGCTGTTTTCCTCAAACCCGCCTCCATGTTGCATTGGGCTTGCAACTTACTCTCCTTCTCCCGAAGGCTATTTCTCTCCTCCCTCAGCTTGGCGACCTCCTCCTTCAACTCCCTCTCATGCTCTTGATAAGTAAGAAGCCTTCCTTCCAGCTCCTCAACCTTCGAGGTTAACCCCAAAGAGATGAGAGGAGTCTTCTCAAAAATATCTAAGAGTTTGCCACAAACACCCGCCGCCCTGAGACTCTCCTCAGCCAGAGTGGTAAGGTGGTTCCGAACAGAGACATCATCCATACTTATATGAGGGTAGATGTTCTTTCGGACGAATGCAAGAGCATCCGCCTTAACCCCACCGTCAAAAGAAGAGCCAGACTCTAAAATCTTGCGCTTCTTCTTCTCCGGCTTAGGAAGAAGTCAGGCGGAGGGGAGCGGCCGAGACAAAGCCGAAGAAGAAATCACAATGGGCTGGGAAGGAGTCCCTGTGTTCTGGGGAGGAGGAGGAGGAGGAGAGATGATCGCCTTGGTGCCACCAGTCCTGGCCCAAGACCTTGCCCTAGCCTCCTGGACTCTTTGGTAAGATTCCTGAGCATTCTTCCTCGCCATATCTGCAAAAGAAACAATTAGCAAAAACAACAAGTCGGCAAATCTCAAGTCGGCAGATACAAGTCGGAAATAAGAAATATATATACATATATATATAAAAGCTACCTAGTTGCAACCGAACAAAAGTCGGCGATCCCTGGAGAAATTTTCTAGTATCCAAGTATGGGGCCCTCCCCCACACTTCTCGGAAAAACCCCACAATGGCCGCCTCCACCTCGTCTAGGTTGTCCAGACCGTATTTCTCACAGGGGGAGGCCTCCAACCAATAGAGGGAAAAGCGAGGGGAAGAATTCTCATCCAAGAAAAAGGGGTGGTGACCCTCTACAGCTTGAACTTTGAAAAAATAATTTTTGAAGTCGTGGAAGGATTCGTCAAAAAGGGTGAAAATTCTCCGACCTTGTATGGCTCGGAAAGACACCCTTTGCTGCTTGTTATTTAGCCCACTGAAGGGCTTAGTCATGTGGAAAAGATAGAAGAAAATCCTCAAAGAGGTCAGAAAGTCCAAAGCGTGACTAATAAATTGGTAAATTTTCAGAAAACCCCAAGAATTGGGGTGAAGTTGGGTAGGGGCAACTCGACAGTGGCGTAAAACAGCCATTTCAAATTCAGAAAACGGAAGAAAAACACCCAAACAGGTAATCATGCTCTCATACATATAGAAAAAATGAGGGACCTCCTCGGAATCCCTCCCAAAACAAACCCGGTCTTCCAGACCCGGGGCCACCAACTCATACTTGGGCTCATCCTCCTGAGAAGTACAAATGCGGTGATGAGTGCGAAGATGGGTGATGAACTCGACATCAGCCAAGGGTTCCTCCCCCAGGACCGTAACATCAACCCATTAAACAAGAACTTCTACAGAAGACATTTTTTCTAAAAATACGATGAAAACCTACAAAGGAAAAAGAAAAAGAATAAAAAATGAGAGTCCCTAAAGGGACACGGAACTCAACAGAAGGCTACAACGTCACCTCTCCCTCTCCAAAGAAAATAAAAAAGCATGCAAGCAAAAGCAATTAACAAAAGGAGAGAAAAAAGAACCAACCTTTGCCGGAAAAAGGTAGGAGAAGATAAAAGCCTTCAACGAAAGAAGTCCCACAAACTGATATGAAAATGCTCCACGAACGGATGAAAGGGAAAATTTGAAAAATCGAAGAAACGAAACAACGAAAGAAGGGGAAAGCACTTATAAGTACGTTAAGGGCATAAAGGTAAAAAGGGAAGCGGTCATGAATGCACCGTTACCAAGGTAATTAATACCCACTCAAAACCCCTAACGGACGCGACGTTTGATTAGACGTAACTGTAAAAATCAAAAGTCACGAAAATAATCACGTCGGTTCCCTCGCAAGTCGGTTACAACTCCGAGTAGAATACTCGAACCCAAATCTTAAAAAGAAATTGGGCTCGAGTAGGGGCACTGTTCATACCCTGGCCCAACGATGAGGCCCAGGTCCCAACAAAAGGCCCAATCCAGGAGGATTGAGCCTCGCCTTGAACCGACCTCCTCCCTATGAAGTCGGTTCCTATCACGACCAATCCTAAAGAAGTCGGGGACGATGATTAACTGACAGATAATCACTCATTCAAATGAGTAACTGCCCCTAAAATCTCTCTACCCACTTCCAGGAGCCATATCTCAACTTCCCTAAGATAAAGGGACGGTTATCCACCTTAAAAGGTGGAACTACTTCAGCGGTGGTTATTGGATCACCACTATAAATACCCTGACACTCCTCAGGTATCTCTAAGTCCCAATACTCTCTAGACCTGCTCACACTCTTGCTAACTTAGGCATCGGAGTGTCTTTGCAGGTACCACCCCCTTCTCCTCATATGAACAAGTCGGACGGAGGCCCTCGAGGTGCAGACCCACTCGAAGGCTTCCTCTTTCAAACGATTGGGCCAACCAACACCATCCAATCCATTAATCTCCGGTTACCCACCGTAACAATAACAATATGTTTAAAATAGGATTTTAAATTAATTCTTTGTGCTCGAATCAATTTCATCATAAATTTTAAAACCCTAAATCTCTTAGATTGAGAATCATCTTTGTTCTATTCTTTTCTTTGTCTAAGAATTCTCGGATATGGAAATCAAATTCGCATTGTTGTTGAATAATGATGGACAATAGAGAGAGAAGTCAAGAAAGTTCAGGTAAAAACTACTCAAGTGGAAGAAACCAAAAAGCAAGCAATTAGCATTTTCTCTTTTTATTTGTTTAGGGTGATATTTAACTGTATATTATATTATTACAGTTACGCTAGAAAGTCATCATATTTATAAGTATTAATTAGTTATCATTAATATTTTTAATAATATAAAATTATATTTAATAATATAAAATTATACATTTTTTTTCAATTAAATACTAACTAAATTTTAATAAAAATGTTTGGTGAGTTTCTTATATTATTATTCTTAATTTAATATTTTGAACATTTAATATTCCTATTTTACCCCTATCACTTCTCTCAAACTCAAACCTAATATCATCTGTTATGGATTTTATCGCAGTCACTTCATTGTCTCTATCCATCCATCTTCATCCCGGTCAGCGCCTTCCACCGCCCCTTCGCCGGCGGCAACAGCCTTTTCTCGCGCCAATATGATCACTTACATCGTTTCTCTCTAGATCATCACCCACGTGGCAGTGGCATGAGCGTGGTGGTGAGGGACTAACGTGCACACTGGAGTAACGTCACCGTGGATCCTCCATCTAAGAGCTGGAGCATCCACACCAGATCCGAAATAATCGCCAAGTACCAAATCCTGGAGCGCGTTGGCGCCGGAGCTTACGCCGACGTGTACCGCGGCCGACGCCTCTCCGACGATCTAATCGTCGCACTCAAAGAAATCCACGATTACCAGTCCGCGTTTCGCGAAATTGATGCGCTTCAGATTCTCCAGGGTTCTCCAAACGTCGTCGTTTTGCACGAGTACTTTTGGCGCGAAGATGAGGACGCTGTGCTCGTGCTCGAGTACCTAAGGACGGATCTCGCAACCGTTATTGATGACGCGAAGAAGAAGAAGAATGGACTCCCCGTTGGGGAGATTAAGCGGTGGATGATGCAGATCCTATGCGGTGTTGACTCGTGTCACCGGAACATGATCGTGCATCGGGATTTGAAGCCCGGTAATCTGTTGATCGGAGATGATGGAATTCTCAAGTTGGCAGATTTTGGACAGGTAGTTAATTCCGTTTACTTTTTGTTTATCAGCTTAATTACTGATTATGATATCTGATTACAATTGTTTTTAGTATTACTAGATTCGATTAAGCCTCTAAGAAATGATAAATGATATGAAATTTATGAGGGACAAATTTTCTCTGTAAAGGAATGCTGAGGGTGAATTTATGTCACACAATTTGCATGTTTAGGGATTTCAAGTGCAATAAAAGATGATAAATGATAAGAAATTTGTAGTCTAGTCTCAATTAAGTTAATTGTCTTTATTACTACATATTTTTTCAGTATAGGGAAGGTTTCATGAAATTTTGATTCACTGTGTTTTCAGGCAAGGATACTTGGGGAGCCAGGATTTGATACTTCTGAGGAGAACCCACAAGCTTATGAACATGATGGTTCTTCACTCCAAGCAGGGTCTGGAAATCAAGAGCAGGGAACTGTCCTTCGCGAAGAATATTTTAGAGTCTTGGATGAACTGAAAACAAAGAGATCTGCAGATGACATTGATAAGGATACAAACATTCCTGATGGAAATACCTCCTGTCTTGCAACGTGCACAACAAGTGATATAGATGATGACCCTTTGAAATCCAGCTTTACTTATGAAGCAAGGGAGGACGAAGGAGAAGAATCGGGTTGTCTCACGTCGTGCGTTGGAACTCGTTGGTTTAGGGCTCCTGAGCTCCTTTATGGATCCACAAACTATGGTTTAGAAATTGATCTATGGTCTTTGGGATGTATATTTGCAGAGCTCTTTACACTGGAGCCCTTATTTCCTGGAACAGCCGATATTGATCAGCTTAGTAGGATTATTAATGTTTTGGGCAACCTCGACGAGAAAGCATGGCCAGGTTGTTCCAAACTTCCCGATTATGGAATAATCTCATTTAGTAAGGTGGAAAACCCTCCTGGGCTTGAAGCTTGCCTGCCCAATCGCTCCCTCGACGAAGTGTCTCTAGTAAAAAAGCTGGTTTGTTATGATCCGGCCAAGAGAGCTACAGCAACGGAGCTACTCCATGACAAGTACTTTAATGAAGAACCTCTTCCTGTTCCGGTTTCAGAGTTGCATGTTCCTTTGAACAGAAAGGGAGAAGATGAAAACTCTCCGTGGCATGATTACAATTACATGGGTTCTGATTCTGACCTGGAGGACTTTGGCCCTGTGAATATCACAAAAACTGGTACTGGTTTCTCCATCCAGTTTCCATGAACTAAAGAATTTATGGTACATTGTATTCTTCAGATTGCCTCTGCCATATGTGTTGTTCAACTGGTATTTTATTTGCTGAATGTCACCTGGCAAATCTGTGGTGAGAAATTGATATGAATTTTTTTTACCCCCTGGATAATCTCTGCTAGGGATATATTATTGAAAAGTAAGCATAATGAATTGTTTTACAAATGTAACCTTACTTTATGTATTAGAGATTTAGGACATCAATTAAAGACTGAATTTCTGTATGATTGGACTGGGCTTGTATTATTAAATGTCTTCAAGTGGTTAGTAACGTAGTGTAGAGAATAGAGGTTGAAAATGTGACCTTTGTTCATCACCATCTGCATCTAAATTGCCACAGCTCATTCCAGTACAAGTTTGAGCCTACCACTATAGTGAAGTCATTCCATAAGTAATCTGCAACTGACTTGCAATTATCAAGCATCATGATCTTAACAAGTTCTAATCTGACTGCTCAAAGAATTGCATCAACTATGCAATGATTTAGCTGGTTGTTACTTGCTTGGAAAATTACAGTTGTCAAAAGATTTAGATTTTGACAATATTGTCTTAAAAGATACAACAACAATAAAGCCGTACATAGATCAAATGAACGCTATTAATCTCTATAAATTGTCTCATGTATCAAGTGCTAATTCGTTAATGGAGTTGTGTACGTGGCATATTAGCTATTGACATGGAATACCATTTCTCTAGTGAAAAAAGAAAAAATATTATTTGTACATGTGAATAGATATTTCACACTCTTTCTCCCATTCTATCACATTTAAGTTTAATAATCATTTCAATTATTTGCTTATTAAATGTTTCAACTATTTATTATAGAATTAAAATATTAGAGACCCGTACTAGCTATTAGCTGGGTTGTGCAAAAAGTCTTAAATCTTCATCAAGTTGCAATTTTACTTTGTTGCATCTCTCGGAATTAAAAACACAGAAGAGTAACCTTCAAGGCAGGTACCACTTAGAGTCAATGTCATCATATTTTAACCTCACACTATCCATTATTGTTATTAATAATGATATGCATTGATATCATATGATGATGATCCTACTTTAAATTATATAGTTAATTAATTTCCATAAAGACTAGTTTCGGTTGATCACCCTTTTGCTATTTGAATATTGTGTTTCAACCTTCAAAGAAGATTATAGAAATGAAGTAAATATCTCGCTTATATGCCTTTTATTATTGTTGAATACCTCGCAAGCATTATTGCAATATTGCTCTCTCTTCCTTACATTCTGAGAATCCAATCACTCACTGATTCATTTGCTGTTGTTGTGATCTGTATCATATCATGGCTGAAGCACTTCTTGTTGGAGCTTTAGTTTCTGGCTTCGCCAATGTTGTTCTTGACAGGCTCATTTAACCTGAGTTTGTCAACTTGGTGGTGGGCAGGAAGCTGGACCGGAAGTTGGTTGAGAGGCTCAAGACTGCTCTCTTGGCTGCTGAAGCTCTGGTTGCTGACGCTGAGCAGAAGCAGTTTGGAAACGATCGTGTAAGGAAATGGTTTGATAGTCTCAGGGATGCTCTCTACACTGCTGATGACTTGCTGGACTGTGTCTTCATCAAAACTGAAATTCGCAACAAGGTACGCACTCATCTTCCTAGCTTCCTTAACTTGTCTGATAGGAAGATGGTGACTAAGATAGAAGAGGTGGTTAAAACAATAGAAGATCTTGAGAAACTCAAAGATACCCTTGGTCTTGAAAAGATTCCAACGAGTAGCTCCTCATGGAGACCTCCATCCACTTCTCTTGTAAAGGGGAATGTGTACGGCAGGGATGGTGATCAACAGGCACTAATCAAGATGCTCAATGACAACAATGATCATAACTTGTCCGTCAGCTCTATTGTTGGTATGGGTGGGGTTGGTAAAACTACTTTAGCACAATGGCTGTTCAACAATAAGGATTTGATGGACGGGGTTGATCTGAAAGCATGGATTTGTGTTTCTGAAAATTTTGATGTTGTTGAGACTACTAAGAATGTTATAAAGGGGATCTCTTCAGGTGTTTGTAGTCTTGACAGCTTTGATTTACTTCAACAACATTTGAAGGAAAAACTGTCAGAAAAGAAGTTCTTCATTGTTTTGGACGATGTTTGGAGTGAAGATGTTGACAAGTGGAATAGTTTTGTCACCCCTTTTCAACATGGGAGAAAAGGAAGCACTATTCTTCTAACTACCTGCAAGGAAAATGTTGGTCGAATAGTCCAACACTATAACTCTTACACTCTCAAGGAACTGTCAGACGATTATTGTTGGTCTATTTTTGCGGACAATGCATCCTTTCCTGAATCAAATGGGAGCTCGGAACTGGAAGAAATAGGTAGAAAGATTGTCAAGAGGTGTGATGGTTTGCCATTAGCTGCAGAAACACTTGGATGCTTGCTGCGCTCAGAGCGTCGTGTTGAAGAATGGAATAAAATACTATCAAATGACATTTGGGAATTTCCTATGCCAAATAGTAAAATTTTTCCTGCATTGTTAATAAGTTACTATCATCTTCCTGAACATTCAAAACGCTGCTTTGTTTATTGTTTGTTGTATCCCAAAGATTATCAATTTGATAAAGATGAATTAATCTTGCTATGGATGGCTGAAAATCTTTAACGACCTCCAAAGAGGGGGGAGACTTTAGAAGGAGTTGCTCAAGAGTGTTTTGATGATTTGGTTTCAAGACTATTTTTCAAGCAGGGCGAGGACTATTTTAGGAAGTATTTTGTGATGCATGATCTCATGCATGACTTGGGAACTTCTCTTGCTGGAAATCTTTATTGTAAGTTCTCAGAAGAACTTAGTGAAAAGGAAGAGATGAGTATTCTAACTCGTCATTTGTCATACGGTGATTCAATCCCTGAGAAAATATGCTCCTCTAATAAAATAGAATCTTTGAGGACATTGTTGTATCTTGAACATGGAGCTTATGCCAGGAAAGGACTTGCAACGTTACCAGGTGACATATTGTCAAAGAATAAATATTTGAGAGTTTTGTCCTTTGGTAGACTCAATATATTTCCTGATTCAATAGATAAATTGATCCAATTGCGCTATTTGGATCTCTCTTGGAGTGATATTGTGGTATTGCCCGAGTCATTGTGCAAGTTGTGTAATTTACAAACATTAAAGCTAGAATATTGTTTTAAGCTGACTATGCTGGCCAATGGCATGTATAAGCTTGTGAATTTGCGGCATCTTGATATAAGGGGTACTCCTCTGAAAGAAATGCCAAAAGGAATGGGCAAATTAAAACAGTTGCACATTTTAAGCAAGTTTGTGGTGGGAAAGCAAGAAGACAATGGAATGGAAGAGTTAGGAGGGCTTTTAAATAAATCTTCATGGATCACTTGAGATTGAGAAATTGGAGAATGTGGTTGATGCCAATCAGGCAAGGAGTGCAAGGATAATAGATAAGAAGCACATTGATGAGTTATTGTTGAAATGGTCTCTGTCTTCAGGTGATGATATGGTTTCAAACACACATACTGATGAACAAGATATACTCCACGGCTTGCAACCACACACAGGCTTGAAAAAGTTTATTGTTGATATATACAAAGGTAAAATATTTCCAGACTGGATTGGGCATTCCTTGTACCAAAACATGACAAGTGTATCTCTACAATATTGCTGGAATTGCTGCGTGCTGCCTTCACTTGGACAGCTGCCATCTCTCAAGTCCCTGAGCATCAAAAGATTTGATCAACTGAAGAGCATTGTCAAGGAGTTTTACAAGAATGAAGGCCGTCAACATTCTTCGCCAATTGCACCGTTTCCCTCACTGGAGAGATTGGTATTTGATGACATGTCATGTTGGGAGGAGTGGAGCTTACCTGACTCAGAAGCCTTTCCTCAGCTTAAGAGTCTTCAAATAACAGCATGTCGAATGTTAAAGGGAGATATGGTTAATCATGTATTAATGAGGATAGTTTCTTCCTCATCGGATGTTTCCAAAGTGCGCCAACTGAATATACAAGATGGTGAAAGATGGAGTAAAAAGATGAGACTTGATGGGGATAGGTTATCAATTAGTGGATTTGAATCTGTGGTGGAGTGTGCATTTAAGGCAAGGATCATCCACCATCTAAATTCCCTCCAAGAAATATATATCTCTTGGTCTGAGTCTGTTGTATCCTTGGGGGGCAATTGTTTACCCAAATCTTTGCAAAAACTCACAATCTTTCATTGCCACCGCATTGAATTACTCCAGCAACAACAGAAGTATGATTTGGTAGATCTACAAATATATGAAAGCTGTGATTCACTGACCTCATTGTCGTTGGATGCCTTTCCTACTCTCATGAATCTCCAGATAAAAGAGAGTTCAAATCTGGAATCAGTGTCAACGTCAGAGCCACCACACGCTTCTCTTCAACGTCTCACCATCTTTAACTGCTCCCAATTAGTGTCTTTTCCCCAAGAAGGACTGGCTACACCCAACTTGACTCATCTCGATGTTAGCAAGTGCTCGAAGTTGGAGGCATTGCCACCTGGCATAAATACTCTTCTCCCAAACTTAGAGTCTCTCGACATACAAGGTTGCCCAAACATTTGTAGGTGGCCAGAGGGTGGTTTGCCGGCTAACCTGAAAGAGCTAAGTGTGAGAGAATGCGAGGAACAAGTGAGGGGTCTATCATGGTTGGGCAACTTGGACAACCTCATTCATCTCACCATCTCAGGTCGTGGCAGTGGGAGCATAATAAAGTCATACCCAGAGGTGGGTTCGCTGCCTCACCTTCCTTCCCTTACCACTCTTGAGATATGCTGGTTCAAGAATCTGGAGACATTGGAGTGCAACGAGCTTCTCCACCTCACCTCCCTTCAGCAATTGCACATTTCAAGCTGTTGGAAGCTGGAGAATATGGCAGGAGAAAAGCTGCCTCCCTCTCTCTTGCTACTTCGAATTCAATGGTGTTCTTTGCTAGAAGAACACTGCAAGAACAAGCATCAACTAATCTGGCCCAAAATTTCCCACATCCCCACCATTAAATTCGTAGATTTCTGAGCAGGTAATTCGCTAACCTTCATGTTTCTCATGCTACCACAATTAAATTCACACATGCATAAATTTCCTTTTCCTTCAAGTCATTTTTTTTTCTCTTTCTTTAAACAACATTAACCACTTGAACTCATATGCCAACTGCAAAATTTGCATTCTTTTCTTCCACTTATGGGGAAAGCTCTCACTTTGCAGTTGTAGTTAAAGAAATATCCTTTCTTACTCTCAGAAACAGTCTTTGCTATATGTAATACTTGTTAACTCATATGTTTCAAAAGAAAATCACTTTTAAAGAGGATGATAACAATTACCATGAAACAAAAATTGAAACACAAGGAATATCCTTTTTCCATGTATTCCAACATTTGAGATTTGTTTTTAGATGTATTAAACAAATGGATGAATTAAATGTACTTTTTTAATGTTTTTACTATCTTCTGCAGGTGGCTTGTGTACATATCAAGATGTAATCCTATACATTGGCTACATATCTTCATTTAATTCTAAGATCATTTGTGGTGGTAATTAAGCTGGATTAAGGTGTTGGGAACCAGATACCGTGTTTTCTGATTTTGGCTTAATGTTATTGAAAAGCAAGGACATGATGGAGAAAGTTAGAGTAGTGGCACTTATGATTGATGCTTTTGTTGTTGTAGGTATATTTTTCTATTCCTCTAATTTTATTTTTGCTGTTTTCCACAGAGAAAAAGTAAGTGATAGCTTAATTTGTGAAAAGAATTCACAGAGTTGTTGTGTTGCAAGATTCTTGTAGGACAGCATGCATGAGGTGTATAAGCTTTCAAAATAGAAGGATCAAGTTATTGCTGTGTAATCATTTTCAACCATAGATTGAATCATTGGATAAAGTTAATATTATTAGATGCCTATAATAAGCTATTCTAATACCAAGAGTAAATGTTCTGTACATATATTAAGCTGCGGTGGAATTCAAATTATTCAAGAAGTATTGTGATAGAATATTTGATCTTTTGGACTTAATTAAAGAGGTTATTGCCATGTAAAGTGAGTGTATTATGTCTATTGAAATCTTTTTCTTTATAACTTGGTAGTATTATGACCATATATTCATCATGCTTCATAGATTCGGACTCTAATGTTACTTCTTCATCAAGCAATCCCACCGAAATCATCAAGCTTTTTTCCCATCATCCTTCACAAATTCAGTTGTATCTTCATCCTGCACTTCCACTGAAATCTCTTTTAGTGCATAGATGCACGATGAATCTTGTTTTGCTTTCTCATTTTGTTCTTCATTCTTGGAACCACGGTCAGCGCCATCCTTGGCTATAACTCTCTCAGGTAAATTTTCATCTTTTTGGTTCAAATTTATATGCATTGGTGCTTGGTTGTTTAAACTTACTGTAAGCATGATTTATGCACTTATTTGAGATTCTCTTGTATCCTTATTTGATTATAGTGGTACTTTTTTTTGTCTGAATGACCAGTAGTTTTTACCGCTTATATTGAGAGGGTTTTCCACGTTAAAATTTTAGTGTCTTGTCCCTATTTTCTTTCATATTTCTGTTATTCGATTGCTGCCACTATTTTGTGTATTGGTACACCAATTATTCTAACAATCAGCTATTCCAATTGATGAGGTATTTGCCAAATCAATGTTTTCTGTTTCTAAAATTGGGAAGTTTTACCTTTAATATTTGGAATTTGTGTGCTTTTGCAACAGAAAAAGTACTTCTTTTCCCAAAAAAAAAAAACGAAAGAAATTTACACAATTTTATATGGGACACTATTTTTGTATTCATGAGATTTTATATGAATAAATATAATAATTATTACTCAGAGGATTCCTATTTGTTAGGATGTATTTCTTAAGAAGTATCTTGTACAAAAGATTAATCCTGAGACTAGGAACAAACACATGGAACTATAGTTGACAGAAACTGGTACTGGTTTCTCCCCGTGGCATGATTACAATTACATGGGTTCTGATTCTGACCTGGAGGATTATTATTGAAAAGTAAGCATAATGGATTGTTTTACTGATGTAATCTTACTTTATGTATTAGAGATTTAGAGCATCAATTAAAGACTGAATTTCTGTATGATTAGACTGGGCTTGTATTTTAAATGTTTTCAAGTGGTTAGTAACTTACTGATGCTATAGAGGTTGAAAATGTGACCTTTGTTCATCACTATCTGCATCTAAATTGCCACAGCTTATTCCATGTTTTACTTCTTGTAATTAATTGTGTTATGTCGTTAATTTTGTATAGATGGTAATTTCACAATTTTGCAATAGAAAAAATAATTAGAATTTTACATAGGAATAGTATGTCATTTATCATCCAGAGTTATAAAATTTAAATCAATTTTGATATGTCACTAAAGGGACACAACAAAACTTTAATCATTTTAATCAATTACATTAATGCATGTCAATTGAATTAAAAAATAATAGTTAAATGCCATTAACATATACATTAAAACTTTGATAATAAAAATAAAATTACAAATATTCAAAGTATATACTATTTGGTCGACTGTACTCTTTTTAATTAGGGAGCTACTCAAATGAAGATGTAAAAAACATCCTTTTATGAAGATCCTTTGTATAAAAGTGTGATTTATTGATTTGGCCACATTTCAAATAAAAAGGACACTTTTTTAACATATCAAAATCTAACCCTTCAATCCATCATCCAAGGGTCAAAAAGAAAAATTATTACATGAAGGCAATTATAATATCTTCATTGGAGTACCCACCTTTTAATATTACTCTATCTCATAATCTGTCAAACAAAATGCCCAAAGTATTTCTAAACACGGTTCAACATTGGCACGACATCCAATCACTAGTTATTCATTCCAACACAACATCCAATTAGTAGGTATAAATTTTAATATATCGTGATTAATAAAATTTATTTATAATTTTATATATTATTTTTTTATGTTTTCATTCTTTAAGTTAATATCTGAGAAAGATGTTAATTTCACAAAAAATTTGTTGCCGTATATGTTTTTTAAATAATTATATTGAATTATATATAAATGTCTTATACTTTTAAATATTAATTTATACATTATCTAACTAATTCTTAAAAATATAACATTTTTTAATTTATATTATATAATATAATTATTTTAGTTTACTAGACTAAATAAAACATTTATTTATTTTAAAAAATTGAAACGTACTAAATCTAATTTACGGGATTCGTTTGATGATTGATGATTGTGTTTCAACAATCTTTTACGGGATTCCAAAAGGCTTCATATAGCACCTGAACGGAGTAAACGAAAAAAATCTATAACAATCCCAGGCACAAAGACATTAAACATATATAAAATAATTTCAAGATTTATTTCAATACTTTACAACACAATAGAATACTTCACTTTAGCTTTTGTGGTCTGTTCACACAATAAGGTTGTACCTCATTGCAAAATTATAATAGCACTCTGAATATTCGATATTTCTGGTTCTTTTAATCTGTGATTTTAAATTTGAGCATTGAGTATGTTGGAGAACTATGTTCTTTTATAAAATATTCAGTGAATTATTTCTAAATTTTCTTTTGGTTATGTTTAGTTTGACGTTTTACTGTGTTTGTAGGCAAAAGATGCTGGTTCGCTGGGTTCCACCTTCCGAAGGGCCATCAAACTCAATGTGGATGGAAGTTCAAGAAGAAATCCAGGAAGAGCAGAATGTGGCGGCTTGCTCAGAGATCAAGATGGCAACTGTATTGCCGGATTTGTCAGCTATATTGGCTTTGCCGACAGTGTCGAAGCCGAACTAATGGCTATTCGGCATGGTTTGTGGTTGGCATGGCAATCTGGGTACAGAAAGGTGGAATGTGAAAGTGATTGCATGGTGGCTCTGAAGATTATTCATGGCAATGCCGAAGACTTTCCAGAATTCGCACACATTGTCGAAGAAATTCATCAGTTGATGCTTCTTGAGTGGGACGTCACTATCTATCATATCATAAGGGAAGAAAATTCGTGTGCTGATTTTTTGGCAAAGATGGGTTCTTCTTCAAATTATACGTTTTCTCTTATGATCAACCCTCTCCCAGAACTCACTGTTCTTCTTCTTGCCGACTCCAAGAGTGTTCTTTATTCTAGAGTTTAGTTATATGAGGTTATAAAAGTTGTTGAGTTCTTTTTTATTATTCCTTAAATTATGCATGGTTGATGTACTCTTTTTCCTCTATTGGATTTTTTCCCAAGCTCCAGGGGTTTGGTCTATAGAGGTTTTTTAAAGAGGCATAACCTGCATAGGCCAAGTATTCATATAGTCTATACCAATCTCGGTGGAACAATGTACTATTCAGATGTATCATACTCAATTTCAATGAAATTACAAAATTTCTGGAAAAATTATTGAATTCTATATTAACTATTGATAATTGTTAAATTATGTTCATATGCACCAATATAATATCTATTGATACATTGATCAAATCATACACATATATAGCTAAATGTAGTGGATGAAGTATCCCAAAAGTTGAATCGCATTCCGCTAAATGTAGCTGGACACCCTGTTGGACTCCAAGCTCGTGTATCAGAATTCAGAAGTATACTCACTGTTAGAACCTGGATCTCATGATGTTAGAATGGTTGGCATTTATGGTATTGGCGAAATTGGTAAAATAACTATTGTAAAAGCTGTTTCTAACACACTATGTAATCAATTTCGATATGCGAGTTTTCTTGCGAATGTCAGAGAAAATACAAGCCAGTATTAGGCTCTGTTAGGAGTGGTCGAAGCATTTGCCAATGGGAAGTCCGTCCCGCCCCGCCATAAGCTTGCCTCGCCCCGCCTAGTGAGGCGGTCCCAGAATCCTACCCCACTCCGCCTAATGGCGGGCTGGCGGGCCAGCGGACTAAGCCCGCTAAATTTTTTTTTTTTACTTTTAACTATTAAATAATAATATATATAAAGGTATAAAAAAATTCTTCTGTTTTTCACTTTTAACTATTATAATTTTTAAAGGTATAAACAAATTATAATTTTTATATTCACAAATATTAAAGTCTTTGTAATTATAAATATCTAATTAACATAGTTATAAATCAAGTTTTCATCCAAAACATAATTATAAATATTGTTCCCAAAGCAAAATAAACATAATTCAAAACATAATTATAAATATTATCTCTAAAACAAAATAAATATAATCTAAAACACTCAATTTTCATCTGCATTCTCTTGTAAGTTGGGTTGGAGAAAGTTAGATTTTGGCAAAAAATTATAAAAATACCCCTTTCCAAAAAAATACTAAGTCCGGCGGGAAAGCTCGCCAAAACCCGCAGTTTAAGCGGTGCGCGTTAGGCTGGATTTTATTATTTGGCGGTTCCAATTTTCTAGCTCGGCCCGCCTTTTTTAGCGGGTTATGCGGGTCAGCCCGGCGGATTTAAATCCGTTTGCCGCCCCTATCAATCTGTGTTGGATAAATACAAGAGAAGTCCTAATAGGAAAGTTTGGTTGATATTCATGAATCTATTGGATCACTTGATTAACTTGTTTATTTAGGTGTTGAAAGGTGCACTGAGCTGAAGAACTTACCAAGTGTCTTAAAGTTGCCATCTTTAGGATGCATTGCTCTTAATGGTTGTTCTCAACTTGAGAAGTTTCCAGAATTGTTGGGAGAAATGGAAAACTTGAGAATTATTGAGGTGGAAGAGACTGCAATACAAGAATTGCCTTCTTGTATCATCAATTTCAGTAGCCTTGAGGTTTTAGTGCTGAAATGTTGCACAAATCTAAAGGAACTTCCTATAAACATTGATATGTTGCCAAATCTTCAGTTACTTGATATTTCTGGCTGTCCACAACTTCAACTATTTACAAAGAAACTTAGGAGGTTCAGCACACAGAATTGCTCAACTATTCTGTAAAAATTCAGCACCATATTGAATGAATAGTCATCTCTATTCCTTGACCTAATACTTTCATTTCACACCTTGAATGAAACAAACAGCAATGCATTCTTACTTAGTCACAAGTGCTAGAAACAGCAATGTCCACAAACCCATGCATGATTCAAGGAGCAAGGGTTGCTTCTTATGGTTGGGCAATATCATTGAGAGCATGATCATCATTATAATTAGTCCTGTCATTCTGTAAGGACCAGTGAATGAATATCATGCATGATACTACTCTTTTTGCAATTCATTCACTTGGAACCTTTTTGTAGTAGGACTTGTGACGTTGTCTTGTACTATAAGAAACCCCCCATGATTCCATCCTTTTTCAAAATGTAATGTGGTACAAGAATAATGTGGTTATTAACCTGTTAATAACCAATTTTATCATATAAAATCAATTTGGGTAATTAACTAAAATTAAATTTTTGGTTAATCAAAAAGCAAATTTGATTTTTGGATTAACCAAATCATGTACAGTCCTTTACACATTTCATTTTTCCTCATTTCCAAAAGCAACAATCCAAAAAAATTACGAAATGAACAAGGCAAATCTTTTATGCTAGTACCTTCCAAATGAAGCCATTTAAGATTTTTCATTACTTCTAAATTTTTTGAAAAATTCTCAAGGCTTGAATAACCAGATAGAAGGAGTTTTTCCAGTAAGGGCAATTTGATAGCAAGTGAAAAATTTTGTAGCTTATCGCAATCTTCAGCATTCAATATTTTAAGTTTATTTAATAAATCAACTGAACTTTGAACTGTGACTAAATTCTCACAATCTTTAAAAGAGAATTTTTGTAAAGTTTAAAGATTAGACACATCAAATATCTCTTTCAAAAAATTACTGTAATCGAAATTCAATACTTTTAGTTTTATACTCACAAACTTTTGAAAAAAAAAAAAGAAGAGTCAAGCAAATAAACTTTATAAAGTTAATAACATGCAATATCATAAAAATGAATTTAGTACACTTGCCTTGGATAAGCTATCCAACTTGAAAGACACATGGTAGTACTAAGGTAACTTGAGTATGGAGAGATCTTTTGGTTGAAAAGCATATGGAAAATACTCTAATATTCTTAAACTATTTGAAAGATTTTTGGGAGCGCAATAAAACCAACCATTTGTTATATTAAGTGTTTTTAGATTTTGCATCTTTTTAAAAAAATTTTCATCCCATTTTATTTCCCTATCAAATAAGGGAAATTCTAGATACATGATTTTAATGGCACTAGTTCCCTTTAAGATAGAATAAAAATATGAGTTAATTAAAACACGTGTGAAAACAAAGTCTTTAATAAACTTATGTAGAGAAATTCAATTTATTACTTACTTAAATATTTTCTAAAACTTTTACTATGTCTTCACAAAACCATAATCTATCACGCTTTCCAGCTATTTCTGGTGATTTTTCTAGAACAATTTTTTTGCCTATGTCTTCTGTTAAATCATGCATCACACCAATTAATCTTTATGAGAGAATTTTTAACTAACACTCCAATATGATATTTCATACACATCCCATAATGAGCTTGAAATATATCTGTGTAACTTTCATTAATGTATATCCTTTAAAACAATAAGTAATATCTAGAAAAACATTCTGCTCTTCTTTTTCCAAAGCATCAAAGCTCATAAGAAGTATCTTGCATATTTTATTATCAAGAAATTTTCATAGTGATCCAATGCAGATTCCCACTGTTCTAAATATTTTCCAAACAAGTTAGAATCTATTACTTCCAAAGTCAATGAAAGTACAAAAGCATAAGTTACTGTACGTGTTAAAACATTTGCGTACCTTGGGTTAACAATATCTATTTTAAAAGCTTTCCAATTAAGCAAATCTAAGGACTCTTCCTCATTCAAAGCTTGTATCTCATATGTCATTTCAATGCTATGAAGTGTTAGCAAATGTTTGTCCCGTGTTGTAATAAGGATTCTACTGCCACGACCAAACCAATTAGGTTTTCCGGCAATTGCTGTCAACTGCTCAGGATCATCAATATCATCTAGAACTAAAAGAACTTTCTTTTGGCAGAGCCTATGTTGTATTTGTGAAATTCTTTTTTTAACACCTATTAAACTACATTTCAATTCAATTCAATCAATCAACAATCAATAAAATTTCTTCATATTTTCTTTTCCTATTCTTTCACAATTTTATCATGGTATCAGAGCCTTGGTATCCTCTTTGAAGAGGATACATAAGCTATCATCTTTCCAACGAGAAATCACTATGCTTCTTTTTCAATCTCCTCTCACAATGAATAATCAATCTTCCAATTCAGTTCAAGATCCAACCAATCTTTGTTAAAGGCATCCAAGTGAAAATCCTACCCCAGTTTTGGTTACCCCAGTTCTTTACCAGCAATTCCGTCTGTGCCTCCTTTCTTCCGACAGTTTCGTCTGTATTCTGTTTCAGCAGTCATGTTTGCATTTTGTTTCAGCAGTTTAATCTGCATATGTTTTAGCAATTTCATCTGTACTCTTATTGCGTTCCACGCGCCCTCTTTTTTTTATCGCGCTCTATGCGCGCCATTTGAAGTTATTGCGTCATACGCAAGCATTTTTTTGAAGATCGCAGCTCAAGTACAGCATCTCCTTTTATATTTTTGCCGCCGGCAGCTCAAGCTCCTCCGCGCGCATCTTCCTCCGCGTCACCACATCAGACGCGCTTTTCTCAACAATTTCATCGAAACTTATCCAAGCTGTGGATTATTGACATCTTCCATCCATCAGCTTGCGGGGGCTTATTAAACTACATTTCAATTTAATTCAATCAATCAACAATCAATAAAATTTCTTCATCTTTTCTTTTCCTATTCAATTCAACACCTACTATGTGTACTCCCTCCTTCTCTAATATTTTACAAAGAAGATTGTTTTGAAGATGTATTAAACCATACTTATTTAAATTTTCTCTCACGGTTTTAAGAAAGCACACGCCTTCAAAATTGTCAGCAATCAAGTTATAGATGGCAAGAACAAGTGTGTTTTTTCTATTCCACCAATTCCATGAATACCAACCATGTGAACCCCAGCATTAGATTCAACATCTAGAAGTGAAGCGACCTCTAACACCGGGGACTCCAATCCAACTGGATGATCAGCAACAGGCAAAACCGCATGTCATCTAATCCTTTTTGAGATATTTTCCACAATGTTTCCAATAAACTTGTGTTCATATCCATCCCTGCCCAATCAAGACTAGCTCATATACATGTGGTTGCAATGTTGCATAGATACAAAAATGTATAAGTTCTGACCCACATTTCAATTTGAAATATTAGACAAATGAAACAAATTTAAGAAGGTGAGGTACTTGTATTTGAAATGATAGCCTGACAAATTAGCCACTTGATGCAGAGCCTCTTTCCATTTGTCCACCTTGTTGTTCATGTCATCTTTGTATCTCTTTTCATGCTTAGCTATTGCCTCGGAAACTAATGAACACATCGTATGAGAAAGGAGAATGCAGAGCCATGAGAAAGTGATGATTTATGTTTGTTTATAATGAGAATGCAAATTGTCTAAATGCTTGGTCAAACAATATAAAGATGACTTTACATGACGTGCTCTCTGAGTTAAACATTTACTAGAATGAGACCCTCACAGTAAATTAATGATATAATAAAATAAATATTAAAAATGATTATGTTTTGTAGAATTAAATTAAATATGTATAAACTAAAGTTAAATTTAAAATGTGTTATTGTTAGAGTTGTTGCTTTTTTCTTTGTGTCGTAGATTCTTGCGAAGGCATGTTTTTATGAATTATTGAGTTGTATGCATTTTGTATTGTGTTATTTGTTCTATCTTTATATGTATGTTTTTCTTTCAAAAATGTATCTTGAATTTGTATGGTTTTCTTTCTCCTTACTCTCTTGATGTGCATGTAGTTTTCTAATGACATTTACAATAAAAAGAATAAAAATGTGTAAAACTTTTTTTTAAATAAGTTATTTTTAATAAGAATAATTGAAATAGTATAAAGTGAAATTACCTGTTAATATTTTTCTTTGACCCACTCTGTGACAATGTCTCAAGTGATACAAATTCAAAATAGAGTTGGAAAATGTTCAATTTAAAAATACAATTTAAAAATATAATAAATATGTTTGTTTTGTATCTTTTCATCTAATATAATCATTTCTAAGTAAAGAAACTTTTCTTCATTTGTGGGTGTTAATGTTTTGCATAGACGAACCACACGAACTTTGATAAAACAATTGTCTGTTTATTTGGTGATATGATATTGTCCAAAGAATAATATTCTATTGAGTAAGTTTGAAATGTTGTGTAGTGCAAAAATAAATTTCTTGTGATAAGAGACTTATATAAGTAGGTCAATATGAAATTTAAATATTTATAACGTAAAATTTATTATGATTAATAGATTATTATGACATTTGTAATATAGATGTTTATTATATTTAATGAGTTATTTATAAAAATTAATAAATTAATTATTGGGGTTATAAATTTATTGTATTGTTTATAACGGTAAAATATAATAAATATAGGGATATAGATTCTTGTAGGTTACAAATTTGGTTAGATACTATTAATTTTTAATTATTGTTATTGGTAATTATGCAGCCTAATTTGCATATATTTCTATTACTTTCAAAACATCTTTTTTTTTTACTAATGCCATATCAGCAACATCGCTTATTTGGCAAAATATTAGAATCAACCACTTAATTTTTACCGAGTCAACTATTATTTTCAAGTCAGCAGAAAAAAATAATACAAAAATTTGTACTAAAATTTATAACCTACAAAGACATTCAATCCATATCCATATATTTATTATATCTCACCGTTATAAACAACACAATAAATTTATAACTCCAATCATTAATTTGTTAATTTCTATAAATAATTCATTCAATATAATAAACATTCATATTACAAATATAATAATAATATTAATAATTATAATAAATTTTACATTACAAGTATTTAAATTCCATACTATTTCAACTACTTATATAAGTTTCTAATCACTATTCTTTCAAATGACATCAAATTTAGCACAAAAAAATTATTTCTAAACTACATAACATCTCAAAATTACTCAATGGAGCATCATTCTTTAGACAATATCATCAAACAAAAAGACAATTGGTTTCAACTAAAACAAATCCAAAAATCAAATCACCAAATAAAAATGTCACTTTGTACAACTCCAACATCCAAATCTTTTGTACTACAAATTATTTTAAACAAAGTACCTTTCAAATTTAACTTTAGTTTACATATATTTAATTTAATTTTACAAAACATAACCATTTTTAATATTTATTATATACTATTATTAATTTATCGCCCGCGCATTAAGCGAGTCTCATTCTAGTTTGATTATAGTGGTATTTCTTTTTTGGTCTGAATGACCCATGATTTTTACCTCTTATATTGAGAGGATTTTTCGCGTTAAAGTTTTAGTGTCTTGTCCTTATTTTTTTTCATGTTTCTGTTATTGCTGCCACTATTTTGTGTATTGGTACACCAATTATTCTAACAATCAGCTATTCCAATTGATGAGCTATTTGCCAAATCAATGTTTTCTATTTCTAAAATTGGGAAGTTTTACCTTTAACTTTAATATTTGGAATTTGTGTGCTTTTGCAAGGTTTATTAATTTAGATATGTTTCATCTATGTGTGTAACGCATTGTTATGGATTAAGGGGATGCTTTACATAAATGTGGGGCAGTTTTTGAATGTACCATGCAAGAAGAAATCGGAGGGAGAGAGTTGTGTGCAAAAAAAATTGAGGCACCAAATCGAAGGGTTCGAAATGAGAGGAAGAAAAAATTTTTAATTTCACGGTGAACTAATCGGAGGAGCCTCCGATTAGTTGCTCTCCCTAATCGGACCGTCCGAATTCTTCTACCACAACTCTTTTCACTGTCACCACGTGCAGGTCAAGTACCTGTGTATTCCATATCGAGGCAAGACACCAAACTTAACTTCATATTAAAAATAAAAAGCGCTTTTGCAACAGAAAGAGTATTTCTTTTCGAAAAAAAAAAGAAAGAAATTTACACAATTTATATGGGACACTATCTTTGTATTCGTGAGATTTTATACGAATAAATATAATAATTATTACTCAAAAGATTCCTATTTGTTAGGATGTATTTCTTAAGAAGTATCTTGTACAAAAGATTAATCCTGAGGCTAAGAACAAACACATGGAACTATAGTTGACAGAAATTGGTATTGGTTTCTCCCCGTGGCATGATTACAATTACATGGGTTCTGATTCTGACCTGGAGGACTTTGGCCCTGTGAATATCACCTGGCAAATCTGTGATGAGAAATTGATGATTTTTTTACCCCCTAAATAATCTCTGCTAAGGATATATTATTGAAAAGTAAGCATAATGGATTATTTTACTAATGTAATCTTATTTTATGTATTAGAGATTTAGAGCATCAATTAAAGACTGAATTTTTGTATGATTGGACTGGGCTTGTGTTTTAAATGTTTTCAAGTGGTTAGTAACTTACTGATGCTATAGAGGTTGAAAATGTGACCTTTGTTCATCACCATCTAAATTGCCACAGCTTATTCCATGTTACTTCTTGTAATTGTGTTATGTCATTAATTTTGTATAGATGGTAATTTCACAATTTTGCAATAGAAAAAATAATTAGAATTTTACATAGGAATAATATGTCATTTATCATCCAGAGTTATAAAATTTAAATCAATTTTGATATGTGACTAAAGGGACACAACAAAACTTTAATCATTTTAATCAATTAAATTTAATGCATGTCAATTGAATTAAAAAATAATAGTTAAATGCCATTAACATATACATTAAAACTTTGATAATAAAATTACAAATATTCAAAGTATATACTATTTGGTCGACTGTACTCTTTTTAATATTACTCTATCTCATAATCTGTCAAACAAAATGCCCAAAGTATTTCTAAACACAGTTCAATATTGGCACAACATCCAATCCACTAGTTATTCATTCCAACACAACATCCAATTAGTAGGTATAAATTTTAATATATCGTGATTAATAAATTTTATTTATAATTTTATATTGTATTTTTTTATGTTTTCATTCTTTAAGTTAATATCTGAGAAAGATGTTAACTTCACAAAAAACTTGTTGTATATTTTTTTAATAATTATATTAAATTATATATAAATTATTAAATAAATGTCTTGTACTTTTAAATATTAATTTATATATTATCTAATTAATGCTTAAAAATATAACATTTTAAAGTTATATTATATAATATAATCAATCTAACTTATCTCGCGTCACGTAGGGCTTATTCTAGTTATCCTAGTAAAAACAGAAAATATATTATTTGTTCATGTTAATCAGTATTTCACACTCTTTCTCCCTTTTTATTGCATTTAAATTTAGTAATAATTTTAACAATCATGTTATGTGTATACTCAAATTAGTTATTAAAATCAGTTACTAATAAAAAATATATATTAAAATATAAAATATATATTAAAAATGTGTTAATTAATACATATATTTATACATAAATATATAATAACTGATTTTGGTGGCCAATTTTAATGTACAAAAAGTATTTTTGTAATTTTAATTATACGTCTATTTAAATATTTCAACTTTCAACTATTATTACAAGTTTCCGCATGATGCCAACTTCTTTTTGCTGAGGGACCTTCATAATATGTCGTTATATGCCCATTATTGTTGAATAGTAATAATACCTTGCAAGTTGCATGCATTATTGCAGTAACATTGCTCTCCTCTGGTTACATTCTGGAAATCCATTCACTCACGGATTCATTTGCTGTTGTTGTGATCTGTATCATATCATGGCCGAAGCACTTGTTGTTGGAGCTTTACTCTCTGGCTTCGCCAACGTTGTTCTTGACCGGCTCATTTCATCTGAGTTTGTCAACTTGGTGGTGAGCAAGAAGCTGGATCGGAAGCTGGTTGAGAGGCTTAAGACTGCTCTCTTGGCTGCCAAAGCTCTGGCTGGTGACGCTGAGCAGAAGCAGTTTGGAAACGAACTCGTCAGGGAGTGGCTTCATAGTCTCAGGGATGCTCTCTACACTGCTGATGACTTGCTGGACCGTGTCCTCATCAAAGCTGAAATTCGCAGCAAGGTACGCACCCGGCTTCCTAGCTTAATTAATTTGTCTGATAGGAAGATGGCGACCAAGATAGAAGAGGTGGTTAAAAGAATAGAAGATCTTCAGAAACTCAAAGATACTCTTGGTCTTAAAGAGATTCCAACGGGTAGCTCCTCATGGAGACCTCCATCCACTTCTCTTGAAAGGGGGATTGTGTACGGCAGGGATGATGACAAACAGGCATTAATCAAGATGCTAAATGACAACAATCATCATAACTTGTCCGTCATCTATATTGTTGGTATGGGCGGGGTTGGTAAAACTACTTTAGCACAATGCCTCTACAACAATACAGATTTGATGAAGGGGTTTGATCTGAAAGCATGGATTTGTGTTTCTGAAAATTTTGATATCGTTGAGACTACAAAGAATCTTATAAAGGAGATCACTTCCGGTGTTTGTTGTCTTGACGGCTTTAATTTACTTCAACAAGATTTGAAGGAAAAATTGTCGGAAAAGAAGTTCTTCGTTGTTTTGGACGATATTTGGAGTAACGATGGTGACAAGTGGAAAAGTTTTATTACTCCTTTTCAGCATGGGAGGAAGGGAAGTACTGTTCTTCTAACTACTCGCAAGGAAAATGTTGCTCCAATAGTCCAAAATTATAACTCTTACTTTCTCAATGGTCTGTCAGATGATTATTGCTGGTCTATTTTTGCGGACAATTCATCCTTTCCTGAATCAAATGGGAGCTCAGAACTTGAAGAAATAGGTAAAATGATTGTGAAGAAGTGTGATGGCTTGCCCTTAGCTGCAGAAACACTTGGACGCTTGTTGCGCTCAAAGCATGATGTAGAAGAATGGAATAAAATACTATCTAGTGACATTTGGGAATTTCCTGTTACAGATAGTAAGATTCTTCCAGCATTGTTAATAAGTTACTATCATCTGCCTGCCTATTTAAAACGATGCTTTGTTTATTGTTCATTGTATCCCAAAGACCATAAATTTGATAAAGATGAATTAATCTTGCTATGGATGGCTGAAGATCTTTTGCGAGCACCAAAGAGGAGAGAAACTTTGGAAGAAGTTGGTCATGAATGTTTTGATGACTTGGCTTCAAGACTATTTTTCAAGCAGCTCGAATATAGTGAGAAGTATTTTGTGATGCATGATCTCATGCATGACCTGGCAACTTTTCTTGCTGGAGAATTTTATTGTAGATTATCAGAAGAACTTGGTGAAAAGGAAGAGATGAGGATTCTGACTCGTCATTTGTCATGCGATTATCCAATCTTTGAAAAACTCTGTTCCTCTAAAAGTATAGAATCTTTGAGGACATTCTTGTTTATCAATAATGCTCAATTTCATGTTAGGATGCTAAGATATTGTTCAAGGTTGAGGATGCTACCCAATGGCATGTACAATCTTGTGAATTTGCGGCATCTTGATATATGGGGTACTCATCTAAAAGAAATGCCAAAGGGAATGAGCAAATTGAACCAGTTGCACATTTTAAGCAACTATATCGTAGGCAAGAATGAAGATAGTGGAATCCAAGAGTTAGGAGGGCTTCCAAATCTTCATGGATCATTTGGGATTCAGAAACTGGAGAATGTTATTTATGTCAATCAGGCAAGGAGTGCAAAGATAAGAGATAAGAAGCACATTGACGAATTATGGTTGGAATGGTCTTCAGGTGATGATATGGTTTCTGACACACAAACTGAAAGAGATATACTGGATAACTTGCAACCGCACAATGGCTTGAAAGAGTTGACAATATGGGGATACAGGGGTAAAACATTTCCAAATTGGGCGGGGCATTGTTCATACCAAAATATGACTAGTGTATCTCTAGAGTCTTGCAACAATTGCTACTTGCTGCCTTCACTTGGACAGCTGTCATCTCTTCAGTCCCTTCGCATTGATGATTTCGGAAAGCTCAAGAGTGTTGGCATGGAGTTTTACAAGAATGAAGGCTATCAACATTCTTCGCCTATTGCACTATTTCCCTCATTGCAGCTTTTGGAGTTTGATAACATGCCATGCTGGGAGGAGTGGTGCTTACCTGACTCAGAAGCTTTTCCTCAGCTTAAGAGACTTCAAATAAACGATTGTCCAATGTTAAAGGGAGGTATGCTTAATAGTGTGCTAATGCGAATCGTTTCTTCCTCGTTGGATGTTTTGAAAGTGAGCAAACTGGAAATACAAGAAGGTCATCAAGGATGGGGTAAAGAGATGACACTTGATGGAGACAGTTTATCATTTAGTGAATGTGAATCTGTGTTGGAGTATGCAATGGTCATCAACCATCTAACTTCCCTCCAAGAAATACACATCTCAGGGTGTTTGTCTGCTATATCCTTTCCAGGAAATTGTTTACCCAAGTCATTGCAAAAGCTCACAATCTTGAATTGCAGCAACCTGGAATTCCCCCAGCAACAGCAGCAGAAGTATGATTTGGTAGAGCTACGAATAGAACACAGCTGTGATTCACTGACCTCATTGTTGTTGGATGCCTTTCCCAATCTCAAGAATCTGGAGATAAGAGGGTGTTCAAATCTGGAATCAGTTTCAATGTCAGGGCCACCACACGCTGCTCTTCAACATCTCACCATCTCTAAATGCCTGAAATTAGTGGCATCTCCAGGAGAAGGACTGGCTGCACCCAACTTGACTCATCTCGATGTTAGCTGGTGCTCAAAGTTAGAGGCATTGCCACTTGACATGAATAGTCTTCTTTCAAGTTTACAGTCTCTTGACATTCGAGCTTGCCCGAACATTTGTAGGTTGCCAGAGGGTGGCTTGCTGCCTAAGTTAAGGTCACTTACTGTGGGAGGTTGCGAGCAACAGTTGAGGAGTCTATCATGGATGAGCAACTTGGACACCCTCACTCATCTTACCATTGATGGTTCTAACTGTGAAAGCATCAAGTCATTCCAAGAGGTGGGTTCGCTGCCTCAACTTAACACAGTGTCTCTTTCACTTTCCAAATCTGGAAACATTGGAGTGCAACGAGCTTCTCTGCCTCACTTCCCTCCAACAATTACATATTTCATTCTGTGACAAGTTGGAGAATATGGCAGGAGAAAAGCTGCCATGTTCTCTGTTACTACTTCAAATTAAAGAGTGTCGTTTGCTAGGAGAACACTGTAAGAAGAAGCATCAACAAATTTGGCCAAAAATTTCCCACATCCCCACCATTCAAGTCAATGGCAACCAAATTTTCTGAATAGAGATTTCTGAGCAGGTAATTCTCTTACCTTCATGTTTGTCATGGTACCACAATTAAATTCATACATGCATAAATTTCCTTTCCTTCAAGTAAAGAAGTTTTCTCTTTCTTTATACAGCATTAACTAGTTTAACTCATATGCCAACAACAAAATTTGCATTCTTTTCTTTCGCTTATCAGGAAAGCTCTCTATTTGCAGTTGTAGCTAAAGAAATATCCTTTGTTACTCTGAGAAACAGTCATTGCTATCTGTAATATTTGTTAACTGGTCTCATATTTTTCAAAAAACAGCATTTGAAGAAGAAGATAAGAACTCCCATGAAAACTAAAATTGAAAGACAGGGAATACCCTTTTTTGGATATCCAACATTTGAGATTTTTTTTTTAAAGAACCGGACAAATCAAGTTTACTGTCTTTACTATCTTCTGCAGGTAGCTTGTGTACATAGCGAGATGTAATCCTATACCTTTGGCTATATATCTTCATTTTAATTCTAAGTTCATTTGAGGTGGTAATTAAGCTGGATTGATGTGCTGGGAACCAGAAACTGTTTTCTCTGATCTTGGCTTCATGTTATTGAAAAGCAAAGACATGATGGAGAAATTTGGAGTGACACTTATTATTGAAAAGCTTTTCTTGTTGTCGGTATATTTCTCTATTCCTCTCTATACTTTTATTTTTGCATTTTTCACAGAGAAAAAAATAAATTATAGCTTGATTTGTGGAAGAAAAGAGTGATAAAATAGTGTTTCTGTCTTTGCCAATTCTTTATGATCCGAGAGTCTTGTGTTGCAAGATTCATGTAAGATAGTAAAAGGAATCAGCATGCATGAGGTGTATAAGCTTTAAAAATAGAAGGATCAAGTTATTGCTGTGTAATCTATTTCGTCCATAGATTGAATCATTTCATTAAATTAATAGTATAGATGCCTATAATAAGACATCTCTAATAGTAAGAGAAAAGGTTCTGTAATAATAACTATTTTTTCCTTTCTAGATTTGGAGACTTTGTCAAACAGATTTCACAAGGTGACAACTAATGCCATCAAAGAATATGATTTCCACATTTAAAGATGACAATTCTGTACCTGAAATAGTCGTTAGAAGGTGAAGTTGTAGAGATGCCATCAGACAACAATTTCATTCCTATCAACTTCACTCATTGATCTTTGTCTGGTATGTGTAGTTTGTACCTATATTAAGCTGCATAAGATTGGAATAAATAATATTATTCTCACATATGGGATTCAAATTATTCAATAAAAAGTATTGTCATAGAATATTTGATCTGTTGAGACTTAATTAAAGAGGATAGCTACAAATATATAGGGTTATTGTCATGTAAAGTCAGTGTATTATGTTTATTGAATTTTTTTTAATAACTGCTCTAGTTCTACTTTGAGTTCCTGTTTTTGAGATGTCATTTCTTTTCACTGCTGATTCAAAAATCAAACCAATGATCCAAAGATGTGTTCATGAGGTTTTCACATAATTGCATTACTAAAAAGAGTACAAAAAATAAACAAGAAAAGAGAGAATGTAGAACAATAGGTGTGTGTGGCTTTTGTGATGACAAACACTTGAGTCTTGAATTGTTTTTTAATTTGTGTTTCAGGAGATACATTGAGGATCAAGTGGCAATTGCCATGAGAGAATTGCAGTTCTGGATTGGATCTTGAATGGCAGTTTCAGTCAAAACAAGCAACAGAAATGCAGTCATTTTCCACATTTACTTTTGTTTTTTCAAAGAAAAAATAAGATAGAAGATTACTGATGTTATTATGAATATTACATATCCTTTTATCTCATCATCCAGAAAGAGAACTACATGAACTCAATACTATACTTTTGCAATGTTTTAAAGAGATGCCTTTGATTTGATATATCTTTCAATGACAAGCAATGACTGTGAGCTAAATAGAAGCTAAGTAACTCAAATAAATACACATAGAGTAATGCTGAATGATTGGAAGGAGCAAATCTTTCATCGCAAATTAAAGAACTGCTGTGTGATGCAATGTAGATTTGAGCAAATCTTTAGACTGCCTTTGCCATGCGTGTTGTTCAACTGGCAAATCTGTGGTGAGAATATTGATATGAATTTTTTTTTCCCCTGAAATGATCTGTACCAGGGATGTATTATTGAAAAGTAAGCATAATGGATTATGTTAACCTTATTCATGTATTAGAGCATCAATTAAACACTGAATTTCTCAATGATTGAACTTCACTTGTATTTTAAACTTTTTCAAGTGGCTAGTAATGTAGTGTTGTTACAGAGAATAGGGATTGAAATTTGAAAATGTGACCTTTGTTCATCACCATCTGCATCAACATTGCCACAAGCTCATTCTAGTACAAGTTTAAGCCTACCACCACAAGTATTCTTCAACGGACCTGCAATTATCAAGCATCATGACCTTAACTAGTTCTAAACTGACTGCTCAAAGAATTGCATCAACTATGCAATGACTTAACTTCGTTGTTACTTGCTTGGAAAATTAAATTGTCTCGTAATTTAAAATAGAGTAAATAGCCATTTTGATTGTCAAAAAATTCAGATTTTGGACAAAAAATAGTCTCAATAGATAGTCATGACAAAATGACTAAAAATATATTATATTTGACAAAATGATTCAAGTGCTAATTCGCTAACGGAGTTGCCTACATGACATATTAGTTGTTGACTAGGAATATCATTTCTCTAGTGTAAAAAGGAAAAAAATATTATTTATACATGTGAATACTGAATAGGTATTTCACATTCTTCTATCACATTTAAATTTAATAATCATTTCAATTATTTGCCTATTTAAATGTTTCAACTATTCAGCTATTTATTAAAATATTAGCTGGGTTGTGAAAACAGTCTGAAACCATCCTCAAGTTGCAATTTTAATTTGTTGCATCTCTTGGAATTAAAAACACAGAAGAGTGACCTTGAAGGCATCTACCACTTGAAGTCAATGTCTATGCTATATTGCCAAATGCCAACATATTTTAATCTCATACTATCCATTATTGTTATTAATAATGATATGCATTGATATCATATGATGGTGATCCTACATTAAATTATATAGTTAATTAATTTCCAGAAAGACTAGTTTCGGTTGGTTACCCTTTTGTTATTTGAATATTGTGTTTCAACTTTCAACCTTCAAAGAAGAATATAGAAATGAAGTATATTCTCTCTTATATGCCTTTTATTATTGTTGAATACCTCGCAAGCAGTGTTTCAATATTGCTCTCTATACATTCTGAGAATCCAATCACGCACTGATTCATTTGCTGTTGTTGTGATCTGTATCGTATCATGGCTGAAGCACTTGTTGTTGGAGCTTTAGTTTCTGGCTCCATCAGCCTTGTTCTTAACAGGCTCATTTCACCTGAGTTTGTCAACTCGTTGGTGAGCAAGAAGCTGGACCGAAAGTTGGTTGAGAGGCTCAAGACTGCTCTCTTGGCTGCAGAAGCTCTAGCCGCTGACGCCGAGCAGAGGCAGTTTGGAAACGATCGTGTGAGGAAATGGCTTGAAAGTCTCAGGGATGCTCTCTACACTGCTGATGACTTGCTGGAACGTGTCTTAATCAGAGCTGAAATTCGCAACAAGGCACGCATTCGCCTTCCTCGCTTCTTCCTTAATTTGTATGATTGGAAGATGGAGACTAAGATAGAGGATGTGGTAAAAAGAATAGAAGATCTTGAGAAACGCAAAGATACCCTTGGTCTCAAAGAGATTCCAACGGGAAGCTCCTCATGGAGACCTCCATCCACTTCTCTTGTGAAGGGGAATGTGTTCGGCAGGGATGCTGACCAGCAGGCACTAATCAAGATGCTCAATGACAAAAATGATCACAACTTGTCCGTCATCTCTATTGTTGGTATGGGCGGTGTTGGAAAAACAACTTTAGCACAATGGCTCTACAACAACAAGGATTTGATGGACGGGGTTGATATGAAAGCATGGATTTGTGTTTCTGAAAATTTTGATGTTGTTGAGACTACAAAGAATGTTATAAAGGGGATCTCTTCGGGTGTTTGTAGTCTTGACAGCTTTGATTTACTTCAACAACATTTGAAGGACAAACTGTCAAAAAAGAAGTTCTTCATTGTTTTGGACGATGTTTGGAGTGAAGATGCTGACAAGTGGCATAGTTTTATCGCCCCTTTTCAACATGGGAGAAAGGGAAGCACTATTCTCCTAACTACCCGCATGGTAAATGCTGGTCGAATAGTCCAACACTATAACTCTTACACCCTCAATCAACTGTCAGATGATGATTGTTGGTCTATTTTTGCGGATAATGCATCCTTTCCTGAATCAAATGGGAGCTCAGAACTGGAAGGAATAGGTAGAAAGATTGTTGAAAGGTGTGATGGCTTGCCGTTTGCTGCAGAAACACTTGGACGCTTGTTGCGCTCAGAGCGTCGTGTTGAAGAATGGAATAAAATACTGTTGAGTGACATTTGGGAATTTCCTATGACAGACAGTAAGATCGTTCCTGCGTTGTTAATAAGTTACTATCATCTGCCTGCTCATTCAAAACATTGCTTTGTTTATTGTTCATTGTATCCCAAAGATTATAAACTTGATAAAGATGAATTAATCTTACTGTGGATGGCTGAAGATCTTTTACAACCACCAAGCAGGGGACAGACTCTAGAAGAAGTTGGTTGTGAGTGTTTTGAGGGCTTGGTTTCAAGACTATTCTTCAAGCAGGTCGAGAACGATGACGAGAAGTATTTTCTGATGCATGACTTGGCAACTTTTCTTGCTGGAGATCTTTATTGTAAATTTGGTGAAAAAGAAGCGATGAGTATTCTAACTCGTCATTTGTCATACAATCATTCAATCCCTGAGAAAATATGCTCCTCTAGTAAAATAGAATCTTTGAGGACAGTATTGTATATCAATGATTGGTCTTATTACGAGAAAGCACCCGCAACGTAACCATGTGACTTATTGTCAAAGAATAAATACTTGAGAGTTTTATCCTTTGGTAGACTTGATATATTTCCTGATTCAATAGATAAATTGATCCAACTGCGCTATTTGGATCTTTCTTGGAGTGATATTGAGGTATTGCCCGAGTCATTGTGCAAGTTGTGTAATTTACAAACGTTAAAGCTAAAAAATTGTTTTTCCCTAACTATGCTGCCTAATGGCATGTGTAAGCTTGTGAATTTGCGGCATCTTGATATCAGGGGTACTCCCCTGAAAGAAATGCCCAAAGGAATCAGCAAATTAAAACAGTTGCACATTTTAAGCAAGTTTGTAGTGGGAAAGAAAGAAGACAATGGAATCCAAGAGCTAGGAGGGCTTTTAAATCTTCATGGATCACTTGAGATTGAGAGATTGGAGAATGTGGTTGATGCCAATGAAGCAAGGAGTGCAAGGATAATAGATAAGAAGCACATTGAAGAGTTATTGTTGAAATGGTCTCTGTCTTCAGGTGATGATATGGTTTCAAACACTCATACTGATGAACAAGATATACTCCACGGCTTGCAACCACACACTGGCTTGAAAGAGTTAACTGTTGAAGGATTCAAAGGTGAAATATTTCCAGAGTGGATTGGGCATTCCTTGTACCAAAACATGACAAGTGTATCTCTAGAATGTTGCTGGAATTGCTGCGTGCCTAATGACAAGTGTACCAAAACATGACAAAAGAAGATGCTGAAAGATGGTATAAAAAGATGAGTCTTGATGGGGATAGGTTATCAATTAGGGGATTTGAATCTGTGGCAGAGTGTGGATTTAAGGCAAGGATCATCCACCATCTAACTTGCCTCCAAGAAATACAAATCTCAGACTGTTCATCTGTTGTATCCTTGGGGGGCAATTGTTTACCCAAATCTTTGCAAAAGCTCAAAATCTTTAATTGCCACCAAATTGAATTACTCCAGCAACAACACAAGTATGATTTGGTAGAGCTACGAATAGAACACAGCTGTGATTCACTGACCTCATTGTCGTTGGATGCCTTTCCCAATCTCGAGAATCTGCAGATAGTGAGGTGTTCAAATCTGGAATCAGTTTCAATGTCAGAGCCACCACAGGATGCTCTTCAACATCTCACCATCTCTAACTGCCCCCAGTTTGTGTCATTTCCCCAAGAAGGACTGGCTACACCCAACTTGACTCATCTCCATGTTAGCAGGTGCTGGAAGTTGGAGGCATTGCCACGTGTCATGAATACTCTTCTCCCAAATTTAGAGTCTCTCGACATAGCAGGTTGCCCAAACATTTGCAGGTGGCCAGAGGGTGGTTTGCCGGCTAACCTGAAAGAGCTTAGGATAGGAGAATGCGAGGAACAAGTGAGGGGTCTATCATGGTTGGGCAACTTGGACAACCTCACTCATCTCACCATCTCAGGTCATGGCAGTGAGAGCATAATAGAGTCATACCCAGAGGTGGGTTGGCTGCATCGCCTTCCCTCCCTTACTACTCTACATATCCAAGACTTTCATAATCTGGAGACATTGGAGTGCAACGAGCTTCTCCGCCTCACCTCCCTCCAAGAATTACACATTTCATGGTGTCATAAGCTGGAGAATATTGCAGGAGAAAAGCTGCCTCCCTCTCTCTTACTACTTCAAATTGACAACTGTCATTTGCTGGGCAAACACTGCAAGAACAAGCATAAACAAATTTGGTCCAAAATTTCCCACATTCCCACCATTCAAGTCGATGGCAAGCAAATTTTCTGAGTAGAGGTTTCTGAGCAGGTAATTCTCTAACCTTCATATTTGTCATGCTACCACAATTAAATTCACACATGCATAAATTTTCTTTTTCCTTCAAGTCAATTTTTTTCTCTTTCTATAAACAACATTAACCACTTGAACTCATATGCCAACTGCAAAATTTGCATTCTTTTCTTTCGGTTATCGGGAAAGCTCTCAGTTTGCAGTTCTAGTTAAAGAAATATCCTTTATTACTCTAGGAAACAGTCATTGTTATCTGTAATACTTTGTTAACTCTCATATTTTATTAAAAAAAAACGCATTTTAAAAAAAATTCATATTTTTTGTGTATCCAACAGTTGGGTGTTTATTTTTAAACAAATGGATGTATCAAATTTAATATTTTTACAATCTTCTGCAGGTAGCTTGTGCACATATCGAGATGTAATCCTATACATTGGCTATACATCATTTAATTCAATGTTCATTTGAGGTGGTAATTAAGCTGGATTCATGTATTGGGAAACAGAAACTGTGTTTTTTTCTGATTGCGGCTTCAAGTTATTGAAAAGCAAAGACATGATGGAGAAAGTTGGTGGCACTCATTATTGAAAGGCTTTGGTTGTTGTTGGTATATTTTTCTATTCCTCTCTATGGAGAAAGTTGGTGGCACTCATTAAAGATTCAAAGAATATACTTTCCATATTTGAAGATGATAATCATGTACCTGAAGTAGTCGAAGAAGTTGTAGTGATGCCATCAGCAACGATTTCGTTCCTATCAACTTCACTCAATCGTGTGTGCAGTTTGTACCCAATGGGTCTCATTTCCTTTCACTGATGACTCTAAAATCAAACCTGTGATCCAACATTGTGTTCATGAGGATTCACATAATTGTGTGTGTGGTTTTTGTGATGACAAACACTTTTAAGTCTTGAAATATTTTTTAATTTGTGTGGTTTTCTTTTTAAATAATTCACTACCTTTATTTTTCAGGGTATCTTGATATAAATTTCAAATATATTATATCATTAATATATCAAATTTCTAAATTGATAGATATTCTTGGAGAAAAGAGTGTAGTTAGTTTCTTAAATTAAATAAGTAAAATAAAGCTTAAGATGATGTGGTCAATTCAAAAAATAAAAAATGTTATTTGTATCTAAAATCAGCTACTAAAATCAGCCACCAATATATTTGTGTATAAATACATGTGTGATTTAATTTATTTTCAATGTGTATTTGTATTCCAACATGTATTTTATACTGGTGGCTAATTTTAATGTACACGTAGCATCTATTCTTAATATATAAAAGTAGATATATAAGTTTACCCACGTTACTTTTAAAACATCTTTTTCTTTCTACTAATGTCATGTCAGGAACATTGCTTACTTGGCAAAATATTAGAATTAACCACTCAGTTTTTGCCAAATCAACTATTATTTCCAAATTAGCAAAAAAAATAAAATATACAAAAATTTGTAATAAAATTTGTAACCTACAAAGACATTCAATCCATATCCATATATTTATTATATCTCACCATTATAAATAATACAATAAATTTATAACTCTAATAATTAATTTGTTAATTTCTATAAATAACTCATTATTACAAATGTAATAATAATATTAATAATCATAATAAATTTTACATTACAAATATTCAAATTCCATACTATTCAACTACTTATATAAGTTTTTAATCACTATTCCTTCAAATGACATCAAATTTAGCACGAAAAATTTATTTTCGAACTACACAACATCTCAAACTTCCTGAATGGAGCATCATTCTTTGGACAATATCACCAAACAAAAAGACAATTGATTTATCAAAGTTCGCGTAGTTTATCTATGGGAAACATTAACACCCACAAATGAAGAAGAATATTTTTCTTAGAAATGATTATATTAGATGAAAAAGTACAAAACAAACATATTTATTATATTTTTAAATTAAATTTACGAAAAAAATACTTTAATTATTTTTGCTTTTTATATTTTTTATATTATTTTATACTATTTTATATATAATTGTATTTTAATATCGTTTAAATTATACTTATTTTAATATGTTATTTATTGTTCCTTTTTAACTAATTATTAACTATGATTTACTAACACGACAGGGAACACATCTTCGTATAATTGTGAAGAGAAATATGATGAACAAATTCAAACATTTGTTACAAGAAGAAAAAGTCTATATTATAAAAATTTAAAAATAGAAGATGCAAATAATCTGTATAGGCCAATTAAAAAAACAATGAAAGCAAATTTTTTACTCACATTTGTGAAAGAAATTAAAGATCCAATTTTGAACATTTTCCAAGACTATTTTAAATTTGCATCGCTTGGGACATTGTCTGACAGAGTGGATAAAAAAAATATTAACAAGTAATTTCATTTTATACTATTTTAATTATTCTTATTAAAAACAATTTATTCAAAAAAAATCTACATATTTTTGTTCTTTTTATTGTAGATGTCATTGAAAAACTACATCAAGAGATTAAGAAAAAAGAAAACCATACAAATTCAAGACATATCTTTGGAAGAAAAACATACATGCAAAGATAGAACAAACAACATAATAGAAAGTGCATACAATTCAACAATTCATAAATAACATGCCTTCACAAGAACCTACCACCGAAAGAAGAAAGCAACAATTCTAACAATAACCAATAAAGAAAAAGGACGATGAGCTCCACATAAGAAGACTAAGTCCATCAACTAAAACAAATACAAAAATTAAATCACCAAATAAAAATATCACTTTGTACAACTCCAATATCCAAATCTTTTGTACTACAAATCATTTTAAACAAAATACTTTTCAAATTTAACTTTAGTTTACACATATTTAATTTAATTATATAAAACATAATCATTTTTAATATTTATTATATATTATTATTAATTTATTGTCCGCGCAACGCGGACTCTTTCTAGTTACTCTTAAAAAATTGGTAATGATGACAAAAAAAACAAGGTTTGAAACCTTGGTCAAGTTGTAATTTTAATTTGTAATGATGAGTTCCAAACAAAGAGAATAAAACATTAAGAAAAGTGACCTTGAAGACAGCTAGCACGTGAAGCCAATGAGTAAACACTATATAGTTAATTAATTTCCACAGACTAGTTTAAGTTGGTCACCCTTTTGCTATTTGAATACTCTGTTTCATCCTTCAAAGAAGAATATAAAAATGAAGTAACGTGCAAAGCCAGCTATGCACTCCACAACTGGGAATTATTTGAATCTCGCTGTATGCCTATTGCTGCATAGTGAATACCTCGCAATCATTATTGAAACATTGCTCTCTCTTTGTTACATTCTGAAAATTCCAATCTCTCACTCATTAGTTCGCTGTTGTTGAGATCTGTATCATACCATGCCTGAAGCACTTGTGGTTGGAGCTTTAGTTTCTGGCTTGGCCAACGTTGTTCTTGACCGGCTCATTTCATCTGAGTTTGTCAACTTGGTGGTGGGCAAGAAGCTGGATCGGAAGTTGGTTGACAGGCTGAAGACTGCTATCTTGGCTGCCAAAGCTCTGGCTGCTAATGCTGAGCAGAAGCAGTTTGGAAACGAACTCATCAGGGAGTGGCTTGATAGTTGATGAGCGGATAATTTATACGCTTTTTGACATTGTTTTTAGTATATTTGGTTTAGTTTTTAGTATATTTTTATTAGTTTTTAGTTAAAATTCACTTTTTCTGGACTTTATTATGAGTTTGTGTGTTTTTCTGTGATTTCAGGTATTTTCTGGCTGAAATTGAGGGACCTGAGCAAAAATCTGATTCAGAGACTGAAAAGGACTGCAGATGCTGTTGGATTCTGACCTCTCTGCACTCGAAGTGGATTTTCTGGAGCTACAGAAGCCCAATTGGCGCGCTCTCAACGGCGTTGGAAAGTAGACATCCTGGGCTTTCCAGCAATATATGATAGTCCATACTTTGCCCAAGATTTGATGGCCCAAACCGGCGTTCAAAGTCACCTTCAGATTTTCCAGCGTTAAACGCCGGAACTGGCACCAAAATGGGAGTTAAACGCCCAAACTGGCACAAAAGCTGGCGTTTAACTCCAAGAAGAGTCTCTACACGAAAATGCTTCATTGCTCAGCCCAAGCACACACCAAGTGGGCCCGGAAGTGGATTTTTATGTCATTTACTCATCTCTGTAAACCTTAGGCTACTAGTTCTCTATAAGTAGGACCTTTTACTATTGTATTGGGGGATCTTGGTAGCTACTCTTGTTCTTATGCCTAGACCTTGTTCTTATGTATTTTCAACGGTGGAGTTTCTACACACCATAGATTAAGGTGTGGAGCTCTGCTGTACCTCGAGTATTAATGCAATTACTATTGTTCTTCTATTCAATTCCGCTTGTTCTTGTTCTAAGATATCACTTGTTCTTCAACTTGATGAATGTGATGATCCGTGACACTCATCATCATTCTCACCTATGAACGTGTGCCTGACAACCACCTCCGTTCTACCTTAGATTGGGTGGATATCTCTTGGATTCTTTAACCGGAATCTTCGTGGTATAAGCTAGAACTGATGGTGGCATTCAAGAGAATCCGGAAGGTCTAAACCTTGTCTGTGGTATTCTGAGTAGGATTCAATGATTGAATGACTGTGACGAGCTTCAAACTCCTGAGGGCGGGGCGTTAGTGACAGACGCAAAAGAATCACTGGATTCTATTCCGGCCTGATCGAGAACCGACGGATGGATAGCCGTGCCGTGACAGGGTGCGTTGAACATTTCCACTGAGAGGATGGGAGGTAGCCACTGACAACGGTGAAACCCTTGCATAAGCTTGCCATGGAAAGGAGTAAGAAGGATTGGATGAAGATAGTAGGAAAGCAGAGAGACGGAAGGGAAAAGCATCTTCATACGCTTATCTGAAATTCCCACCAATGAATTGCATAAGTATCTCTATCTTTATCTTTTAGGTTTTATTCATCATCTATACCCATTTGAGTCTGCCTGACTAAGATTTACAAGGTGACCATAGCTTGCTTCATACCAACAATCTCCGTGGGATCGACCCTTACTCGCGTAAGGTTTATTACTTGGACGACCCAGTGCACTTGCTGGTTAGTTGTGCGAATTTGTGTTTATGCCATGGTATTGAGCACCAAGTTTTTGGACTCATTACCGGGGATTAATTGAGTTGTGAAAAGAAGTGATCACAATTTCGCATACCAAGTTTTTGGCGCCGTTGCCGGGGATTGTTTTGTGTATGGACAACTGACGGTTCATCTTGTTGCTTAGATTAGGTATTTTTTCTTCAGAGTTCTTAAGAATGAATTCTAGTGTTTCATGATGATCTGTTGAAGTCTGGCTGGCTGTGAAGCCATGTCTAATTTTATTGGACCGAGGTTTCAACTTATCATCACAAGAGCTTGTTGATTTCTATCAATCTTGCTATTGGAGCAATGATCTGCTAAGGCTTGGCTGGCCATTGGCCATGTCTAGTGTTTTGGACCGAAGCTTTCTTTGAAAGCTTGGCTGGCTGTGAAGCCATGTCTAATTCCTGAACCGGAGTCTTAGACTAGCATTGCAATGATTCCTGGAATTCTAATTAAGAATTTTGATACCTTTATTTTTTTTCCACCTAATTTTCGAAAAATCCAAAAAAATTACAAAATCATAAAATCCAAAAATATTTCTTGTTTGAGTCTAGTGTTTCATTTTAAGTATGGTGTCAATTGCATGTTTCTGTTCTTCTTGCATTCATTCATGTGTCTTAAGTGATCTTCAAGTTGTTATTGATGATTTACTTGCTCTGATCTTTAAATTCTCTTGACTTGAGTGTTTTGTGTCTCTCATGTGCATTCTCATTTTGTTAGTAGTATACAAACTGCTAAGTTTGGTGTCTTGCATGCATTGTTATTTGATTTTAGTTGCATTTTGACTTTTCCTCATTATTAAAAATCCAAAAATATTTTTAACTTGTGTCTTTTCAAGTCAATAATACAGGGAATTGAAGATTCAGAACATACAGCAGAGGAATTATACAGAAAAAGCTGGGCGTTCAAAAACGCCCAGTGAAGAAGGCAGACTGGCGTTTAAACGCCAGCCAGGGTGCCTGGCTGGGCGTTTAACGCCCAAAAAGGTAGTAGTTTGGGCGTTAAACGCCAGAATGTGCACCATTCTGGGCGTTTAACGCCAGGATGGCACAAGAGGGAAGATTTTGTTTTCAAATCAAATTTTTTTCAAGTTTTCAAAGTTTTTCAAAATCAAATCTTTTTCAAATCATATCTTTTCAATCAAATGTTTTCAAAATCAATTTCTTTCCTTTTTCAAAGATACTTGCTAACAATTAATGATTTGATTGAACATTTCAAGTATGTTGCCTTTTCTGTTGAGAAAGGTTTAATGTTTGAATCATATCTTTTCTTGTTAGGCAAGTCATTAATTTTCAAAATCAAATCTTTTTAAAAATGTTTTCAAATCATATCTTCTCAATCATATCTTTTTAAAAACCAATCATATCTTCTTAACCACATCTTTTTCAAAAGAGTTTTTAATCACATCTTTTTAATTTCTTATTTCAAAATCTTTTTCAAAAATCACTTGATCTCTTTCCCACTCTTGGTTTTCGAAAATCAATTAGTGTTTTTCAAAATGTTTTTAAAATATTTCACTTAATTTTCGAAAATATCTTCCCCTCTTTTCACATCCTTCTATTTATGGACTAACACTATTCCTTAATGCACAATTCGAACTCCATCTTTCTTGATAAGTTCGAATTCTATACTTCTTCATTCTATTTTTCATTTCCTCTGACACCTCAAGGAATCTCTATACTGTGACATAGAGGATTCCATATTTTCTTGTTCTCTTCTCTTTCATATGAGCAGGAGCAAAGACAAAGGTATTCTTGTTGAGGCTGACCCTGAACCTGAAAGGACCTTGAAGCGAAAGCTAAGAGAAGCTAAGGCACAACTCTCTGTAGAGGACCTAACAGAAATCTTCAAAGAAGAAGAACCCATGGCAGCTGAAAACAACAACAATGCCAACAATGCAAGGAAGGTGCTGGGTGACTTTACTGCACCTACTCCCGACTTTTATGGGAGAAGCATCTCTATCCCTGCCATTGGAGCAAACAACTTTGAGCTTAAGCCTCAATTAGTTTCTCTAATGCAACAGAATTGCAAGTTCCATGGACTTCCATTGGAAGATCCTCATCAGTTCTTAGCTGAGTTCTTGCAAATATGTGACACTGTCAAGACTAATGGGGTTGACCCCGAGGTCTACAGACTTATGCTATTCCCTTTTGCTGTAAGAGACAGAGCTAGGACATGGTTGGACTCACAACCTAAAGAAAGCCTGAACTCTTGGGAAAAGCTAGTCAATGCCTTCTTGGCAAAGTTCTTTCCACCTCAAAAATTGAGTAAGCTTAGAGTGGAAGTCCAAACCTTCAGACAGAAGGAAGGAGAATCCCTCTATGAAGCTTGGGAAAGATACAAACAATTAATCAGAAAGTGTCCCTCTGATATGCTTTCTGAATGGAGCATCATAGGTATTTTCTATGATGGTCTGTCTGAACTGTCCAAGATGTCTTTGGATAGCTCTGCTGAAGGATCTCTTCATCTGAAGAAGACGCCTACAGAAGCTCAAGAACTAATTGAAATGGTTGCAAATAACCAATTCATGTACACTTCTGAAAGGAATCCTGTGAACAATGGGACTAATCAGAAGAAAGGAGTTCTTGAGATTGATACTCTGAATGCCATTCTGGCTCAGAACAAGATATTGACTCAACAAGTCAATATGATTTCTCAAAGTCTATCTGGAATGCAAAATGCACAAGGCAGTACTAAGGAAGCTTCATCTGAGGAAGAAGCTTATGATCCTGAGAACCCTTTAATGGAAGAGGTGAATTACATGGGAGAACCCTATGGAAACACCTATAATCCTTCATGGAGAAATCATCCAAATCTCTCATGGAAGGATCAACAGAGACCTCAACAAGGTTTTAACAACAATAATGGTGGAAGAAACAGGTTTAGCAATGGCAAGCCTTTTCCATCATCTTCTCAGCAACAGACAGAGAATCCTAAACAGAACAACTCTGACTTAGCTACCATGGTCTCTGATCTAATCAAAACCACTCAAAGTTTCATGACGGAAACAAGGTCCTCCATTAGAAATTTGGAGGCACAAGTGGGTCAGCTGAGCAAGAAAATTACTGAACTCCCTCCTAGTACTCTTCCAAGCAATACAGAAGAAAATCCAAAAGGAGAGTGCAAGGCCATCAACATGGCCGAATTTGGAGAGGAGAAAGAGGCAGTGAACGCCACTGAGGAAGACCTCAATGGACGTCCACTAGCCTCCAATGAGTTCCCTAATGAGGAACCATGGAAATCTGAGGCTCACACTGAGACCATAGAGATCCCATTGGATTTACTTCTGCCATTCATGAGCTCTGATGAGTATTCTTCCTCTGAAGAGGATGAATATGTCACTGAAGAGCAAGTTGCTAAATACCTTGGAGCAATCATGAAGCTAAATGACAAGTTATTTGGCAATGAGACTTGGGAGAACAAACCTCCTTTGCTCACCAAAGAACTGGATGACTTGTCTAGGCAGAGATTACCTCAAAAGAGACAAGATCCTGGGAAGTTTTCAATACCTTGTGCCATAGGCACCATGACCTTCAAGAAGGCCTTGTGTGACCTAGGGTCAAGTGTAAACCTCATGCCTCTCTCTGTAATGGAGAAGCTAGGGATCTTTGAGGTACAAGCTGCAAAAATCTCACTAGAGATGGCAGACAATTCAAGAAAACAAGCTTATGGACTTGTAGAGGATGTTCTGGTAAAGATTGAAGACCATTACATCCCTGCTGATTTCATAGTCCTAGAGACTGGGAAGTGCATGGATGAATCCATCATCCTTGGCAGACCCTTCCTAGCCACAGCAAAGGCTGTGATTGATGTTAATAGAGGAGAATTGATCATTCAAGTGAATGAAGAATCCTTGGTGTTTAAGGCTCAAGGATATCCCTCTGTCACCATGGAGAGGAAGCATGAAGAGCTCCTCTCAAAACAGAGCCAAACAGAGCCCCCACAGTCAAACTCTAAGTTTGGTGTTGGGAGGCCACAACCAACTTCTAAGTTTGGTGTTGAACCCCCACACTCAAACTCTAAGTTTGGTGTTGGGAGGTTCCAACATTGCTCTGAGCATCTGTGAGGCTCCATGAGAGCCCTCTGTCAAGCTACTGACATTAAAGAAGCGCTTGTTGGGAGGCAACCCAATGTTATATTTTATATATTTTCCTTTGTTATTTTATTTTATTTTGTAGGTTGATGATCATGAGAAGTCACAAAATCAATTGAAAAAGCAAAAACAGAATGAAAAGCAGAAAGAAAAACAGCACACCCTGGAGGAGAGCGTGCTGGCGTTTAAACGCCAGTAAGGCTAGCTGTTGGGCGTTTAACACCAGAAAGGGGCACCAGACTGGCGTTAAACGCCAGAAAAGGGCAAGAACCTGGCATTAAACGCCAGAAATGGGCACCAGCCCGGCGTTTAACGCCAGAATTGGCTAAAAACGCAATTTTGCATGCCATTTGGTGCAGGGATGACTTTTCCTTGACACCTTAGGATCTGTGGACCCCACAGGATCCCCACCAACCCCACCACTCTCTCTCTTCTTCACCCATTCACCAATCACCTCAACACCTCTTCCCCAAAAACCCTTCACCTATCAAATCCCATCTTTCTCTTCACCACTCACATCCATCCTTCATAAAACCCCACCTACCTCACCCTTCAAATTCAAACCACTTCCCCTCCCAAACTCACCCTCCCATAGCCGAACCATAACCCTTCCCCCACTCCTATATATACCCATCTTCACTCCTTCATTTTCCCACAACCTAAACACCACTTCTTCCCCTTTTTGGCCGAACACTAAGCCATTCCCTTCTTTCTCATTTCTTCTTCTTCTACTCTCTTCTTTCTTCTTTTGCTCGAGGACGAGCAAACCTTTTAAGTTTGGTGTGGTAAAAGCAGTGCTTTTTGTTTTTCCATAACCATTTATGGCATCCAAGGCCGGAGAAACCTCTAGAAAGAGGAAAGGGAAGGCAAAAGCTTCCACCTCCGAGTCATGGGAGATGGAGAGATTCATCTCAAGGGTGCATCAAGACCACTTCTATGAAGTTGTGACCTTGAAGAAGGTGATCCCCGAGGTCCCTTTTTCACTCAAAAAGAGTGAATATCCGGAAAATGTAAGGTTGGCATTCAACTTGCCTATGATGCAAGGAGATGAACATCCTTACACTAGAAGGGTCAACTTTGATCAAAGGTTGGACCAAGTCCTCACTGACATTTGTGAAGAGGGCGCCCAATGGAAGAGAGATTCAAGAGGGAAGCCGGTTCAATTGAGAAGGCATGACCTCAAACCCGTGGCTAGAGGATGGTTGGAGTTTATCCAACGCTCAATCATTTCCACTAGCAACCGGTCTGAAGTTACTCTAGACCGGGCCATCATGATTCATAGCATTATGATTGGAGAAGAAGTGGAAGTTCATGAGGTTATAGCCCAAGAACTCTATAAGGTGGCGGACAAGTCCTCCACCTTGGCAAGGTTAGCCTTTCCTCATCTCATTTGTCACCTCTGTTATTCAGTTGGAGTTGACATAGAGGGAGACATCCCCATTGATGAGGACAAGCCCATCACTAAGAAGAGGATGGAGCAAACAAGAGACCCCTCTCATCATCAAATCCCTGAGATGCCTCAAGGGATGCACTATCCTCCACACAACTATTGGGAGCAACTGAACACCTCCCTAGGAGAACTGAGTTCCAACATGGGACAACTAAGGGTGGAGCACCAAGAACATTCCATCCTCCTCCATGAAATTAGAGAAGATCAAAGAATCATGAGAGAGGAGTAACAAAGACAAGGAAGAGACATTGAGGAGCTCAAGCACTCCATAGGATCTTCAAGAGGAAGAACAAGCCGCCATCACTGAGGTGGACCCGTTCTTTAATCTCCTTGTTCTTTATTTTTCTATTTTTTTCGAAAATTTATGCTTTATGTTTATCTATGTTTGTGTCTTGTGATCATTAGTGTCTTAGTGTCTATGCCTTAAAGTTATGAATGTCCTATGAATCCATCACCTTTCTTGAATGAAAAATGTTCTTAATTGAAAAAAGAGAAGAATTGCATGAATTTTGAATTTTATAACAGTTTAACTATCTTGATGTGGTGGCAATACTTTTGTCTCTGAATGTATGCTTAAACAGTGCATATGTCTTTTGAATTTGTGGTTCATGAATGTTGGCTCTTGAAAGAATGATGAAAAAGGAGACATGTTACTGAGGATCTGAAAAATCATAAAAATGATTCTTGAAGCAAGAAAAAGCAGTGTATTTAAAAAAAAAATTCGAAAAAAAAGGAAAGAAAAAAAGAGAGAAAGAAAAAAAAAAGAAAAAGAAAGAAAAAGAAAGAAATAAAGTTGTGATCCAAGGCAAAAAGAGTGTGCTTAAGAACCCTGGACACCTCTAATTGGGGACTCTAGCAAAGCTAAGTCACAATCTGAAAAGGTTCACCCAATTATGTGTCTGTGGCATGTATGTATCCGGTGGTAATACTGGAAGACAGAGTGCTTTGGACCACAGCCAAGACTCAATAAGTAGCTGTGTTCAAGAATCATTATACTTAGCTAGGAGAATCAATAACACTATCTGGATTCTGAGTTCCTAAAGAAGCCAATCATTCTGAGTTTCAAAGGATAGAGTGAGATGCCAAAACTGTTCAGAGGCAAAAAGCTAAAAGCCCCGCTCATCTAATTAATACTGATCTTCATAGATGTTTTTTGGAATTCATTGCATATTCTCTTCTTTTTATCTTATTTGATTTTCAGTTGCTTGAGGACAAGCAACAATTTAAGTTTGGTATTGTGATGAGCGGATAATTTATACGCTTTTTGGCATTGTTTTTAGTATGTTTTTAGTATATTTGGTTTAGTTTTTAGTATATTTTTATTAGTTTTTAGTTAAAATTCACTTTTCTGGACTTTACTATGAGTTTGTGTGTTTTTCTGTGATTTCAGGTATTTTCTGGCTGAAATTGAGGGACCTGAGCAAAAATCTGATTCAGAGACTGAAAAGGACTGCAGATGCTGTTGGATTCTGACCTCCCTGCACTCGAAGTGGATTTTCTGGAGCTACAGAAGCCCAATTGGCGCGCTCTCAACGGCGTTGGAAAGTAGACATCCTGGGCTTTCCAGCAATATATGATAGTCCATACTTTGCCCAAGATTTGATGGTCCAAACCGGCGTTCAAAGTCACCTTCAGATTTTCCAGCGTTAAACGCCGGAACTGGCACCAAAATGGGAGTTAAACGCCCAAACTGGCACAAAAGCTGGTGTTTAACTCCAAGAAGAGTCTCTACACGAAAATGCTTCATTGCTCAGCCCAAGCACACACCAAGTGGGCCCGGAAGTGAATTTTTATGTCATTTACTCATCTCTGTAAACCTTAGGCTACTAGTTCTCTATAAGTAGGACCTTTTACTATTGTATTGGGGGATCTTGGTAGCTACTCTTGTTCTTATGCTATCTTAGATCATTGGGAGGCTGGCCATTCGGCCATGCCTAGATCTTGTTCTTATGTATTTTCAACGGTGGAGTTTCTACACACCATAGATTAAGGTGTGGAGCTCTGCTGTACCTCGAGTATTAATGCAATTACTATTGTTCTTCTATTCAATTCCGCTTGTTCTTGTTCTAAGATATCACTTGTTCTTCAACTTGATGAATGTGATGATCCGTGACACTCATCATCATTCTCACCTATGAACGTGTGCCTGACAACCACCTCCGTTCTACCTTAGATTGGGTGGATATCTCTTGGATTCTTTAACCGGAATCTTCGTGGTATAAGCTAGAACTGATGGTGGCATTCAAGAGAATCCGGAAGGTCTAAACCTTGTCTGTGGTATTCTGAGTAGGATTCAATGATTGAATGACTATGACGAGCTTCAAACTCCTGAGGGCGGGGCGTTAGTGACAGACGCAAAAGAATCACTGGATTCTATTCCGGCCTGATCGAGAACCGACGGATGGATAGCCGTGCCGTGACAGGGTGCGTTGAACATTTCCACTGAGAGGATGGGAGGTAGCCACTGACAACGGTGAAACCCTTGCATAAGCTTGCCATGGAAAGGAGTAAGAAGGATTGGATGAAGATAGTAGGAAAGCAGAGAGACGGAAGGGAAAAGCATCTTCATACGCTTATCTGAAATTCCCACCAATGAATTGCATAAGTATCTCTATCTTTATCTTTTAGGTTTTATTCATCATCTATACCCATTTGAGTCTGCCTGACTAAGATTTACAAGGTGACCATAGCTTGCTTCATACCAACAATCTCCGTGGGATCGACCCTTACTCGCGTAAGGTTTATTACTTGGACGACCCAGTGCACTTGCTGGTTAGTTGTGCGAATTTGTGTTTATGCCATGGTATTGAGCACCAAGTTTTTGGACTCATTACCGGGGATTAATTGAGTTGTGAAAAGAAGTGATCACAATTTCGCATACCAATAGTCTCAAAGATGCTCTCTACACTGCTGATGACTTGCTGGACCGTGTCTTCATCAAAGCTCAAATTCGCAACAAGGTACGCACTCGGCTTCCTCAGTTCCTTGATCTGTCTGGTAGGAAGATGGTGACTAAGATAGAAGAGGTGGTTGAAAGAATAGAAGATCTTGAGAAACGCAAAGATACCCTTGGTCTCAAAGAGATTCAAACAGGAAGCTCTTCATGGAGACCTCCATCCACTTCTCTTGTGAAGGGGAATGTGTTCAGCAGGGATGGTGACCAACAGGCACTAATCAAGATGCTCAATGACAACAATCATCATAACTTGTCTGTCATCTCTATTGTTGGTATGGACGGTGTTGGTAAAACTACTTTAGCACAATGGCTCTACAACAACAAGGATTTGATGGACGGGGTTGATTTGAAAGCATGGATTTGTGTTTCTGAAAACTATGATGTTGTTGAGACTACAAAGAATGTTATAAAGGGGATCTCTTTAGGTATTTGTAGTCTTGATAGCTTTGATTTACTTCAACAAGATTTGAAGAAAAAACTGTCAGAAAAGAAGTTCTTCATTGTTTTGGATGATGTTTGGAATGAAGATGTTGACAAGTGGAATAGTTTTATCACCCCTTTTCAACATGGGAGAAAGGGAATCACTATTCTTCTAACAACCCGTAAGGTAAATGTTGGTCGAATAGTCCAACACTGTAACTCTTACGCTCTCAAGGGACTGTCAGATGATCATTGTTGGTCTATTTTTGCGGACAATGCATCCTTTCCTGAATCAAATGGGAGCTCAGAACTGGAAGGAATAGGTAGAAAGATTGTTGAGAGGTGTGATGGCTTGCCATTAGCTGCAGAAACACTTGGACGCTTGTTGCGCTCAGAGCATCGTGCTGAAGAATGGAATAAAATACTAAGGAGTGACATTTGGGAATTTCGTCTGGCAAATTGTAAGATTCTTCCTGCATTGTTATTAAGTTACCATCATCTGCCTACTCATTTGAAACGATGCTTTGTTTATTGTTCATTGTATCCCAAAGATTATAAACTTGATAAAGATGAATTAATATTGCTGTGGATGGCTGAAAACCTTTTACAACCACCAAGGAGGGGACAGACTTTAGAAGAAGTTGGTTGCGAGTGTTTTGATGACTTGGTTTCAAGACTATTCTTCAAGCTGGTCGAGAATGATGAGAAGTATTTTGTGATGCACGATCTCATGCATGACTTGGCAATTTTTCTTGCTGGAAAATTTTATTGTAGGTCATTTGAAGAACTTGGTGAAAAGGAAGAGATGAGTATTCTAACTCGTCATTTATTATACGACCGTTCAATCTCCAAGAAAACATTCTCCTCTCGTGAAATAGAATCTTTGAGGACATCATTGTATATCAACCCTGGATCTTATTTCCATAAAGCACACGCAACATTACCATTTGACATATTGTCAAAGAATAAATACTTGAGAGTTTTGTCCGTTCATACACTCAATATATTTCCTGATTCAATAGCTAAAAAATTGATCCAATTGCGCTATTTGGATCTCTCTCGGAGTGATGTTAAGATATTGCCCGAGTCATTATGCAACTTGTGCAATCTACAAACTTTAAAGTTAGAAGGCTGTTCAAATCTGACTTTGCTACCTAATGGCATGTATAAGCTTGTGAATTTGCGGCATCTTAATATAAGAGATACTCCTCTGAAAGAAATGCCAAAAGGAATGAGCAAATTAAAACAGTTGCACATTTTAAGTAAGTTTGTGGTGGGAAAGCAAGAAGACAATGGAATGGAAGAGTTAGGAGGGCTTTTAAATCTTCATGGATCACTTGAGATTCAGAAATTGGAGAATGTGATTGATGCCAATGAGGCAAGGAGTGCAAGGATAATAGATAAGAAGCACATCGACGAGTTATTGTTGGAATGGTCTGTATTTGGTGATATGGTTTCAAACACACATACTGATGAACAAGATATACTTGGGGGCTTGCAACCACACACTGGCTTGAAAAAGTTGACTGTTAATAGATACAAAGGTAAAATATTTTCAGACTGGATCGGGCATTCTTCCTACAACAATATCACAAATGTATCTCTGTATTCTTGCAAGAATTGCTGCATGCTGCCTTCACTTGGACAGCTGCCATCTTTGAAGTCCCTGAGCATCAAAGGTTTTTATCAACTGAAGAGCATTGGCAAGGAGTTTTACAAGAATGAAGGCCATCAACATTCTAAGCCTATTGCACCGTTTCCCTCACTGGAGAGTTTGCAGTTTGATAACATGCCATGTTGGGAGGAGTGGCACTTACCTGACTCAGAAGCCTTTCTTCAGCTTAAGAGCCTTCAAATAAGAGATTGTCGAATGTTAAAGGGAGATATGGTTAATCAGGTATTAATGAGAATCGTTTCTTCCTCATCGGATGTTTCCAAAGTGCGCCAACTGAAAATACAAGATGGTCATCAGGGATGGGATAAAGAGATGAGACTATATGGGAATAGTTTATCAATTAGTGGATTTGAATATGTGGTGGAGTATGCATTTAAGGCAAGGATCATTCACCATCTAACTTCCCTCCAAGAAATAGAAATCTCATGGTGTTCATCTGTTGTATCCTTGGGGGGCAATTGTTTACCCAAATCTTTGCAAAAGCTCCAAATCTCTAATTGCCGCCAAATTGAATTACTCCAGCAACAACACAAGTATGATTTGGTAGATCTACAAATATATCAAAGTTGTGATTCACTGACCTCATTGTCGTTGGATGCCTTTCCCAATCTCAAGAATCTGGAGATAAAAGAGTGTTCAAATCTGGAATCAGTTTCAATGTCACAGCCACCACACGCTGCTCTTCAACGTCTCACCATCAGTCAATGCTCCAAATTTGTGTCATTGCCATCTGACATGAATAGTCTTCTTCCAAATTTACACACTCTGGCCATACGAGGTTGCCCAAACATTTGTAGGTGGCCAGAGGGTGGTTTGCCGGCTAACCTGAAAGAGCTTATTGCAGGAGAATGCGAGGAACACGTAAGGGGTGTATCATGGTTGGGCAACTTGGACAACCTCACTCATCTCACCATTTCTGGTCTTTGGTGTGAGAGCATAAAGTTATACCCAGAGGTGGGTTCGATGCCTCGCCTTCCCTCCCTCACCACTCTACATATCCATGACTTTTATGATCTGGAGACATTGGAGTGCAACCAGCTTCTCCGCCTCACCTCCCTCCAACAACTACACATTTCATACTGTCCAAAGCTGAAGAATATGGAAGGAGAAAAGCTGCCTCCCTCTCTCTTACTACTTCAAATTGACTACTGTGATTTGCTGGGCGAACACTGCAAGAACAAGCATCAACAAATTTGGTCCAAAATTTCCCACATCCCCACCATTAAACTCAATCGCAGACATATTTTCTGAGTAGAGATTTCTGAGCAGGTAATTCTCTATCCTTCATGTTTGTCATGCTACCACAATTAAATTCACACATGCAAAAATTTCCTTTTCCTTCAAGTCAATTTTTTTTCTCTTTCTTTAAACAACATTAACCACTTGAACTCATATGCCAACTGCAAAATTTGCATTCTTTTCTTTCAATTATCGGGAAAGCTCTCATTTTGCAGTTTTAGTTAAAGAAATATCCTTTATTACTCTCAGATACAGTCTTTGCTATATGTAATACTTGCTAACTCATGTTTAAAAAGAAAATCACATTTAAAGACGATGATAACAATTACCATGAAACAAAAATTGAAACACAGGGAATATCCTTTTTCCATGTATCCAACATTTGAGATTTGTTTTTAGATGTATTAAACAAATGAATGAATTAAATTTACTTTTTTAATGTTTTTACTATCTTCTGCAGGTGGCTTGTGTAAATATCAAGATGTAATCCTCTACATTATTGGCTATATATCTTCATTTAATTCTAAGATCATTTGAGGTGATAATTAAGCTGGATTAAGGTGTTGCGAACCAGATACTATGTTTTCTGATTTTGGCTTAATCTTATTAAAAAGCAAGGACATGATGGAGAAAGTTAGAGTAGTGGTACTTATGATTGAAAAGCTTTTGTTGTTGTAGGTATATTTTTCTATTCCTTGCTATAATTTTATTTTTGCTATTTTCCACAAGAAAAACTAAATGATAGCTTAATTTGTGGAAAGAATTCGCAGAGTTGTTGTGTTGCAAGATTCTAATAGGAATCAGCATGCACGAGGTGTATAAGCTTTCAAAATAGAAGGATCAAGTTATTGCTGTGTAATCATTTTTAGCCATAGATTGAATCATTGGATAAAGTTAATATTATTAGATGCCTATAATAAGCTATTCTAATACCAAGAGTAAATGTTCTGTACATATATTAAGCTGAGGTGGAATTCAAATTATTCAAGAAGTATTGTGATAGAATATTTGATCTTTTGGACTTAATTAAAGAGGTTATTGCCATGTTAAGTGAGTGTATTATGTATATTTAAATCTTTTTGAGTTCCTCTTCTTTCGAGAACTCAACCTTCACCCAACCATCTGATGATTCCTCAGAAGATTGAACCTCCTCAGGCTCCAATTGATTGTCTTTCGCAGCAACACTACATTGCTTTTCTACAGCAGGTGGAACTGTTTCAGGCTCCTCACGCATCACAAGTTCGGACTATTGTTTCTTCTTAATCAAGAAACACCAAAGGAACAGTTTAGCTAACTGAATTTGCATGTGTCTGTTATCATTACAAAGACACGCTGGAGTTGTCAAATTTTAACCCTTCAAATTGGCCACTAGAGTTAGCTAATATACTAGTATCATGAAATCGAAGGTTCGAATTGCGTTTTAGGATTTTATGAAAAATAGTACACTTTTTTAAGCATCTTCCATTTGCTTTTATTTGTTTTCAAACTTGTCAAAAACAGATTCCTTGATGTGCAAGCAACTATATGAAGGTTCCAGACACCAAGGACATGCCCCTTGAAGTCATCACCAAATTCTTTGCTGTTGGTGCAAGAGTAAGACAATCTGCTTCTGCCTAATATTGATCTCATTCTTATGAGTTTAGCGTGTATACATGCATGTCATATTAAACTACTCTTCCACCTTAACCCATGAATTTAATATGATAAAACCATGAAAAAATGAGATAAGAAAAGATGAAGAATATTGTATTTTTTTTTTAAGAAAAAATTCACCTGAAATAGAATGGTATAAACATAGAAGTGGAACTAATTGTTCCATTATGTACAATTGCAATTACAGTAGCATAAAAATTTAACTATCAGTTATCAACACAGATCCGAACACATCACAACACTTAAACATTATACGAATTTGGAACTCAAGACATGGAAAAAGCGAACCCCAAAGCCACTATCGGCGTTGACTTCCACCACTCCCTGTTGTTCTTGTATTCTGTTGGGCTGCATTTGTGGGCCGACACATTTTTATTATTGTCATGGACTAAGGTGAAAGAATAGTTTAATATGTCAGTTAGTTTGTTAGTTAGTTAGAAGAAAGATATCTTGCTTGTAGTTCAATTTTGAACATGTTTATTGTACCATCATTCTTAAGGTGGAATGCAAGATTATGATTACCTTGATTTATATGCACTTCATCACAAAACAATGTCTGTCTTTTCTGCATGCAGCATTGACTAGTATACGCTTGAAATTAAACCATTTTTTTTTTTAATAAAAAAAGTGCTCTCATTTTTATTCTAATATATTTTTTTTGTGCATCACGCACACTTAAATATAGTATATTATAAATTAAAGCAAAGTGGCGGCAGCACATAAAACATAACTCAGAGGATCTTCCAGGCTACCAGAAACTGAAAAAGAAGAAGTAATTAATGGAAACCATGGTGTGCCTTTGGCCACTTAATACCATTTTTCCAACTTTCAATATCCTTAGCAAAATCTGGTATTCATGTATGTTGTCTCCTTTTTCATATCAACAGCAAGAAACATTCAAACGCTATCTATGCCTCATCATCAAATATTTTCCCAGAAGTTGCTAAGCTATTATATGATACTTAAATAAATGAATACATGTTTTGGTTCTAAAAAATGCACTTAATTTTGTATTCCAAATGCGCACTGTTTAACTCATACTCAACCAATTTAGTTGCTCAAAATACACATGATTAGGAGGTATGATATTGTGTGATACAATATTATTTTTCCTATATCAAATGCCTTAGAGAAGCTTTTGTGTTGGAAGATTCATGTAGGATCGTAAAAGGAACCAGCATGAATTGTGTAAGCTTTCAAAATAAAAGGATCAAGTTATATTGTTGTGTAATCTTTTTTACCATAAATTGAACCATTGGATAAAAATAATAGTATTTGATGCCTATAGTAAGCTATTCTAATACCAAGAGAAAAGGTTCTGTAATAATAACAATTTCTTTGTTTCTGGATTTGGAAACGTTATCAAACAGATTCCCAAGGTGATGAAGGAATGTGGCTAATCCGGTCAACATTCAAAGAATATGCTTTCCACATTTGAAACATGAAATAGTCATTGGAAGGAGAAGTTGCAGTGATGCCATCAGCAACAATTTCATTCCTATCAACTTTTTGGTTTTTCCAATTTTTGTGATGACAGACACTTTATGTCTTGAAATGTTTATTTTTTTGGTGTAGAGTTTTCACGTTAAAATTTTGGTGTCTTGTCTCTATTTTTATTTTTTTGGTTTCTGTTATTCAATTACTGTCACCGTTTTATGTATTGTTATGGCAATTATTTTCTCAAGCAACTATTCATATTGACAAGGTATTTGCCAATTTAGGTCTATAACTAATTATTTAGTGTTTGTTTGGGCGCCATTATTTTGATAAAAAAAATATATTTTTTTATTTTTTTTACGTATTTGGAAAATTTCTAGTAGTAAAAGTAAAAGCACTAGAAAAATAAAAAGAAAGATCTTTTTTCAGAAGCTGTAATTTACATTTTTTTTAAAAGATTTTTTTCCTTTAAAAAAGATGTTTTTCATGTAATAAATAAACAAAAAAGTACTTTTATATTGTTATACCCAAATATAATTGATAGATAAAAAGATCTTTTTACATGAGATATCCAAACATAAAATTACTTTTACTTTTTCATAAGATCATTTAAAAAAATATAACTAAAAAAAATATCTTTTCTTAGAAGCTCACCCAAACAAGCCTAACTCATGACTTGAAAATGATATGCAAAGTACTTCTCTTCCAAAACAGAAGAAAGAAAATACTTACACAATTTTATGTGAGATACTATCTATGCATTCATAAGATTTCATGAGTAAATATAATAATTATTGCCTCAGAGGATTCCTGTTTTCTAAGAAGGTGTTTCTTAGGAAGTATCTTGTACAAAAGATTAATCCTGAGGCTAGGAACAAACACATGGAACTAAACTTGAAAAGAAATTCTAAAAAGAATTAGAGAGAACAAGGAATTTCTGAAGTAAAAATGAAATGAATTCAAGCTCTCTGTAGTAGTGCATTGGTACCATTATGCTAAGAATGAAAATCCATAATAGCACTGATTCACAGGAAGATAATGGTTCCGAGCTCAGCGGGCTTTCACATGAGTTATAATGTCTGTGTATATAATTCTAGTTCTATAACTTCAATGAATTTTGAGGTTATTATTTGCTTCATAACTAAAATTACTACAAAGTTTCACACATGCACAAATGCAGCACATTTGATATGAGACTGCAAATGCAATTTTGTGCACTCTTTATTTTAGCATAATAAATTGAACAATTGCCAAAACTACAATATATAAAGTTTACAGCATAATAAATTGAACAACAAAGACAATAATAACCATCAAGCATTTTCCCACTAAGTGGGATGCAAAACAAATGGGAAATTAAAGGAAGATTCCATTTTCCATAAATATATTTTTTTATACTTTTCTATATATTATACCTTCTTGTTATAATAGCAAATAATACTAATATGTTAAATACATTTATTTATAAGTTATTTTACATAATATTTTGTATATTTTTTATTTTTTAGAAAAATCTCACTTTTTAATTTTTAAGAGGTTATTTGAAAATAATATAAATATATTTATCCATAACATAGCATCTATTGATTTTTAGAACAAAAAACGATAAAATAATTCAATGCTGATCTCGAGAACCATTGTTGTTAGTGGTTGTAGGATCAAGGACTTGCAACGGTTGTCGGATCGTCTTCTTGGAGTGGCCGGGGTGGTGAAATCTGAAAAGATACTCCGCAGTCTGAAAGGTATAAAGTATGAAGAATGAGTTTGTACCTAAGGGACTCTGGCTCTCCTTTGTATAGCTTATGATAGTTATCTTATCTTATCTGGCTTATCCGGCTTTGATAAGTGAAGTATTTGATAAGATGAGATAAGATAACTATCATAACTATCTTATATATATTTTGAATATTAAAAATATCATTTATAAAAGATAGAAAATTTTTCAAAAATAAAATAAAAAAATAATTAGTTATCTATACCTAATTTTTAAACTTTAATTTCTTAAATACGATTTTTTTTTTTTGTATTTTAGACAAGTTCGCCACATCCATTAGCAAATTCTATAATTTATATAGATTTCGCCTAACCTCTTCAAAATGCTTTTTCAAAAATATCATATTGGATAAAGAAAAAAAAAGTTGAAAGGTTAAGAATGACAAATATTATCATTGTCTCCAAAATATATAGGAGTATACACGAAAAAATTGGACGGAGTTCACTGGACTTAAGCGAACTCACTCTTAAAAAAAATGACATTTCTGAAACTAAATTTAGAATAATAATTTTTTTATTTTATTTAAAAAAAATCCTAAAAATAAACTTTATTTTAATACATATGAATATACTTTTCTTACTAAAAAACGTTTTTCAAAAGTGTTTCCTATGCTTAGTATACGCTTAATAAAAATTTTTCAAGTTACTGAACTTACCCGCCATTCGAATTCACAGAGGTTTTCTTCTTCACCTTCCTTCGTCTCTCGCCGTCGCCGCCACTCACCATCTCCGTCTCGTGAGCTCACCGTCGCAGCTCACAATCGTCGTCTCGCGCGCTCACCGTCGCTGCTCCCAATCGTCGCAAGCCTCCTTGGCTCATCATCGTAGCTCACATCGTCGCCTCGTCGCTCACCATCGTGCACTCACTAGATAATCATTCTCTGATTCACTCTCTATCTTCTCTTTCTTGCTCATTACCTCACTTCTTCTCTCGTTTCAGTGTCGAAGAAGGTGCGTGTGGCTATGATGATGAACAACAATGGCCAAACGAGACAGAGATGGTATGTTTCGTTTTTCCTAAATTTGGTTCTGTGAATTGGGGAGGTTCTGAGATTATAGGGTTTTTAAGTTTGGGGGTTTAGCTTCTGATTGTTAGAGAAGGTATGTTTCTGATTGTTATGGTTCTAGGTTCTGATTGTTAGAGAAGGTATATTTAACTGCATTTTATATATAATTAAGTGCTGGATTTGAGATTTTTGTGGTATAAATAACTGAATGCCCTGGTTTAGATGGTCAAACTCGTAAGGAATTGTATATTTCAGTGGAGGTGGAATAATTGAGGAAAAACATATATATATAATGAGAATATATAATGAAAAGTGAAAAGTGCCTTTTTGATTAAACATCCAGTCCGATTCAATACTCTTTCAAATGTCGTGATTCATTCTTGTGCAACCTGCAGGTAGCTGAAGTGAGACAGAGAGTTTCTAACATGGCAGGGGTTACGAAAGAGGAAGTTCGAATTGTGGCATCTTCCTATCGAATTTGTCCTTTAGGGGCTCATATTGATCACCAGGTACTTAAGTATATGTCTTTCTATTATGACAGTACAATTTTAACTCAATGATTGATCTTGAACACAAGTTTTATCAGAGACGTGATTAAGCAATGCATACCAGAGCTGTTTACTTATTCAATTTCCTGGCAGCTTTCTCATGTAATTTCCCCTGAAATTCGAATGTGTTCTATTCCACTGTTTGATAAATGGTCCTTGGGATTTTATCTTGTATGTGCTACTTGTTCAGGAGATTTTGAAGAGCAAGTTCGGTTCAGGTTTATCAGTGATCATAAAGTCTTGTTGTTTTCTCCTAAGTATTTTGTTGAATTTTTCACCCCATCACTTGTAAAATTATCCTGTCAGCTGCATTCACTCGGATGTGTGCCACTTCTGTGGAAACAATTAGTCTTACAACTTGGGCCTAGTGTCAATTGTGATACTAACTAGCTCGTTGGCATTTCAACTGTCAGTTATGATCTTGTGTTATTCTCATTTTCATTGTTGTATCTTTTCTTACCTTCACTTTATATTAAAAACCTTGTTTGGCTAGGGATTTCTATGTATATCCTTGCTGCCTACTCCAATTATGCATTTTTTTATTAATAATATGCCGAGTTACTTATCCAAAAGTGGGGAAAAAATAATTTTCTGCAGACTGAACTGAAGCAACGAGGCTTGGTATCAATGGACCTTGGATCACCAAATCATATCTTGAAATGATCCTTCATAAAAAAAAAGGTTGGATTTGGATGCACTTTGACTTTTTTTTTTTTTTGGCACTCTATGACTTCTCAATTAATTGAGTTATTTTTTATTGTTTGATATTATTTCTTGTTATATATGCTGATGAGTGATGACTGCTTCAATAGGTTAATTGTTTTGAGGATGATGAGCCAATTGGCTAAGCATAACTTAACAAAAGCAGATTATATTAATTATCAAGATAAGAAGAAGCTCAATTTCCTTGATGATCTGACTCATGCTAAACCTGATATGGTTTTCTTTTTACCACTTACAGGTGTTTCTCATCATAAGAAGGCGCGTGGTTGTTTTTGATAAATTCCTACAAAACATGTGCATGCTTACACAAGGGTTAACAGCTTCAATTTTTCAAAAAACAAAAATTACTAATATAAGATTATCTGCTTGCTTCAGAATTGTCTGAATTGGTTAGATGTGAAACTCTATCTCATGTATCAATGTAATATAAACATTGTTAATTGTTAAGTTTTGTTATCTTTTTCTTGCATGAGTGATTATTATTTTTCTTCTTTAGTCATAAACTTTGATATTTGAACTTTTATGAACTTGTTATGTATTATTTTTTCAGAAATGCCTTCCTCGATGCTGACTGGTCACTGGTTGAGAATACTGAAGACTAGAAGAAATACATTTGTGCCTGGAAGTCAAGGCACTGCAATCATTGCACCAAAACCAATTCGCGCGACTCCTGACCTTGTTACCGGATTGGAGGATTTGTCTCAGCCATGAACTCAGTCCCTCAACTGATCAAATGGATATTTGCTCGCAAAACCTCTGTTAAATTATCTTTGTAAAGCTCTAGTCCAAACACAGTAGGAAGGAGGGAGGGGGGAGAAGAGTTAGCCAGAAGAGCTTGTTTGTAACCCGCCTTTTGTATTATACATTTATTTTTATTATATAATATTTGATTAATTTAATTAAAAATACCGAATTATATATATGAATTTAAGAAGCGTAGCCTCTGAGAATTGGCAATGTCTGAGTAGGCATTTTTCACTAAAGCGTCTCCAAAACGAAAAAACGTAGCCTTTGACAAAGGCATTTTTTTTTTCAGTTTTAGCTATACTTTTCAAGAGTTACTGAATGAGTGATTTTTTTTAGTAACAAATCCTAATTGAATATAAAAACATGTGCATAAAAATTAAATTATTTTAAGATTTATTTATTTTCTCACTTTCTTTACTTATTTAAACTTAACAAAATTAGTTAATAATGTGATTTTTTTAATAAAATCTTGACTTTAAATTTTCGTTTTACATTAAAAAATATATCTTTTACAAAACAATTTTTAATCAAATTTTGATTAGAAGGTAGGCAGTTGCATAAGAGCTTGTTTCATAATCAGATCAAGAACTGAAAAATAACTACCAAAGACAACAAATCCCACATTATCATCATTCTTTAAATTCTTAGCTCAAGAATGGAACGCTTCATCAAGCCATTTATGGCCTCAACCTAAGTCCCTGCCTCTGCCTGTAAGCCTTCTTTGCTTTCAACTCATACGCTTCTTCATTGGCTTTCATCTCTTTCGGGTTCGAAGAGTTGCTGCTATTAACTTCACTTCATCAAGCCAGGAAAGAAGCTCCACATCCTATTAGAATACTTTCTTTATTTAGTTAAAAGTTTCCAAATTTACATTATACAAAAATTAAAAGATTCTAAAATAAAATTTTGAAGATGAAATTTTTCTGGATTTTATCCATAATTTAATGTAATCTAAACCACTTTAATTTAAGAAGTGAAGCTTATATTAAATGTAATCCTTGTGGAAGTTCCCTTAATTTAATTTAATCTAAACAACTCTAATCTAAAATGAGGATTCTATAAATGTGTTATTAAAGGATTAAAACAAACGAAAGAAACTCTCCAAGAAACCAAGAAGAAGAAGAACCAAGAAGAAGAACAAAGAAACTAAGAAGAAGAAGGGAAGACTTACAGAACGCAGGAATGATTGCAGAGGAAATAGATGACGCAGCAATAATTGAAGAGGAGCTAAATGCTCTTTTAATGATGGATACCAAGGAGATGATGGAAGATCTGTTTGCCTCGGACTTGGACGACAATCAACAGCTGCATTCTTGGGATAACACTCTTTCAAACATGGATATGGAGTATAACCCAGAAAAGATGAAAGAGGAGCTGGAAGCTTTTTTCATGATGGATACGAAAGAGAACTGGGAGGAGACGGAAGCTACCAAGCATTCTCAGCCTCAGCTCCAGCCGCATACAACGAACTTTGAAGAGCAATGTTCTATTGAAGTCGGTGTTAATCAACCACCTGGGCTATGTAAGATATCAGAGATGCAATCGGTTTCAAGAACAAACGAAGAGAGAGAGAGAGAGAGAGAGAGAGAGAGAGAGAGAGAGAGAGAGAGAGAGAGAGAGAGAGAGGCTGAAATAGAATGACCTAGATAATTTTGTATTCAGAAAAATCAGTTTTAAAAATGCTGCAGTGTGTGTTTATATAGTGCAGAGTGACAACTAACTCTAACAGAAAAATAATTGAAAAACTAATCCAGCTTGCATAGCTGTGCAACTGACTTAGTTAGCTTTGGTCAAATATCCTAACATGTCCCCTTAAGCTGGTGGGTCTGTTTTGTACACTCTGAGCTTGTTTCTGAATTTGAGAAAGGTAGATGCAAACAGAGGTTTCGTGAGTATGTCAGCAAGTTGATCTTGAGCTGGAATGTGTTAGATGAAGAATTCTTTCTTAGCCACATGATCTCTGACGAAGGATTGGTCCAATGCAAAGTGTTTGGACTTGTTATGTAAGATCGGATTGGCACAGAGAAGTACTGCACTCTGATTGTCACAAAAGATTAGAGGTTTGGTGGAGCAAAAAAGTCTGATTTCTCTTAACAGATTTTGCAGCCACATGATCTCAGCGAGTGCATCAGCAATTCCTCTAAATTCAGCTTCTGTGCTGCTCCGAGACACTACTACTTGTTTTTTGCTGGCCCATGATATCAGGTTTGGTCCGAGGAAATTGCCAAAGCCATTTGTGGATTTTCGATCGTCTACATCACTTCCCCAATCTGAGTCACAAAATCTATATATCCGAAAATCTGAGGTGCTTCGAAATTGCAGCCCATGATTCAATGTTCCAGCCAAGTACCTGAGAATTCTCTTGATGGCTTTCCAGTGAGTTTCAAGAGGGTTTTGGAGGTATTGAGCTACTTTGTTGACAGCATAGGTGATTTCTGGTCTTGTGACAGTGGCATACTGGAGACCACCAACTATGGATCTGTATAGTGTCGGATTGTTGAAGATGGTATTTCCAAAGGCAGAGAGTTTCAAGTTTGAGGTCATATGTGTAGGCATAGGCTTGGCAGCACTCATGTCAGCCTTTTGTAACAAGTCTTTAATGTATTTTGTTTGGTGTAGGGTGGTGGTGTTAGAGGGGCTTCTTCTGACTTCAATGCCCAAGAAGTAATGCATTTCACCAAGGTCTTTGAGAGAGAAAATGTTGTTGAGCTGTGATATAAGGGATGCAATTTCGGTTTCAGAGGTTCCTGTGACAAGGATGTCATCCACGTAGACAAGAATGTAGGTAGAGGAGGTTGGGGTGAACTTGGTGAACAGAGACACATCAGATCTGGTGCTGGAGAACCCATATTTCTGAAGAGTGGAACTTAACTTTGTGAACCAAGCTCTTGGGGCTTGCTTGAGGCCATAGAGGGACCTTTGCAACTTGCAAACTTGTTGGGGATTTGAGGAAGTGAAGCCTTCGGGTTGGACCATGTAGACATCTTCATGAAGATCGCCATTGAGAAAAGCATTGTTGAAATCATATTGGTGGATCTTCCACCCCTTTGAGATAGCTAAGCTCAGAATAACTCTTACAGTTGCAGGTCTCACAACCGGGCTAAAAATTTGATCATAATCCACTCCTTATTTTTGATGGAAGCCCTTGGCAACCAACCTCGCTTTGTATTTTTGTATGGTGCCATCAGGGTGTTTTTTGACACGAAACACCCACCTACAACCTATTGGTACATGCTGAGAAGGAGCATCAACAAGTCTCCAGGTATGGTTCTTCATGAGGGCTGTATACTCTTCTTCCATGGCCTGTTTCCACTGGGGACTAGCAAGAGCCTGTGTAATCGATTTTGGCAACTGATCATTGGATTCAGACGCAACAGCAGTGAAAACTCGAGGCTTGAAGATACCATTCTTGCTTCTGGTTTGCATGGCATGGGTGTTTTCAATTGGACGGGAGGTAGACGGTGCAGGTTGAGAAGGCAGTGCTCCGGGGCCAATTACAGCCTCTAAAGGGTTAGCTGAACCTGCACTTGGAAGAATATTAGTGGAACGAGAAACAGATGCAGAAGATAGTGAAATAGATAGATCATTACTAGTATTGGAAGATTGAATATGCGTATTTATGTCTAGAGGTGGATTGGATGTGTGGAGGACGGGATACGTAGTGGGTGGGAGTATGGTTGTTGACTGTGGCTCAGATTGAGTGTGACTCGGGTTGTGAATAGACATTGTGGAATATGGAAATTCAGACTCATGAAACAGGACATTTCTTGATATGTAGATTCTGCCAGAGGGAGCTAAACACTTATAACCTTTTTGGTTTTGTCCATAGCCCAGAAATACACATTTTTCAGATTTGTGGTCGAATTTGTGTTGGTTGTAGGGTTGCAATAGTGGATAGCAGGCACAACCAAAGACTTTGAGGAATTTATAATCAGGAATTTGGTGAAAGAGGATTTCTAAGGGAGATTTATAGTTCAGGCTTGGTGATGGGAGTCTATTGATGAGGTATGTAGCAGTTAGTATGGCTTCATCCCAGAAAGAGATGGGTAGAGAGGCTTGGGTTAAGAGGGTGAGGGCTGTTTCGGTTAGGTGTCGGTGCTTCCTCTCAGCAGTCCCATTTTGCTGAGAGGTGTATAGGCAGGTTAACCTGTGAGTGATGCCATTAGTGGTGAGGAAATTTGTGAAGGCTTTGGATATAAATTCACCCCCATTATCTGTTTGTAGGGACTGAATTTTGTGACAGGTTTTGGTTTCGATGAGGGCTTTGTATTGACAGAAGGCTTGGAACGTTTGTGATTTGGTTTGCAAAAGGTAAGTGCAAGTGTACTTGCTGAAGGCGTCTATGAAGCTAACATAGAATTTGAAGCCGGATTGGCTAGGTATTGGGGCTGGGCCCCATAGGTCGGAATAGACAAGTTGTAGAGGTTGGGTGTACACTGTGGTTGAGAGACTGAAGGGTAGTTGATGCATTTTGTTTGTGCAGCAGGCAGGACATAGGGAGGGGCTAGGTTTTGAGGTTGAGGCTGTTGTGTTTAGTGTGGACAGTATGTGTTGGGTGACCTTGTGGGAAGGGTGACCAAGTCTATAGTGCCATAGGTTAGGTGAGGAATTTGTATTTCATGGTTGATGACTTAACATCGCACTAGCTTGAGTTCTTTTGGAGATATCTGAAGTAGAGTAGCATTTTGAAATGTCAGCAGAATTACTAGAATGACATTTTGAATATGTAGGCTCATTAACATGACTTTTTGCATTGAGGATTGTATCAATACACACAGCATTATGAAGAAGACAATTTCTCTTATTGAATGCAACCAAATTTTTACTATCACATGTATCAACACACTTTTCATACTTTTTACAGTTGGTATTTGCTACACTTTTGCTACTGGATTCACTTATTGATGGAGACCTACAACTACTGTATACTGAGTCTTTATTTCTAGGAACAATTGCACCCTTGCTAGAGCTTTTTATAGCCACATTTGCATTAAATCGGACTGCAGCATCTTGTGCTTTCTTTTCTTTTCCATTTATGCAGATTGATCTTGGGATTTCAACACCCTCAAATCTGTACAATCCATTTCTAAGCTTGCCTTGAAGAAGAATCTTCTTTGATTCCTGACATTTTACATTGCATAGGTAAGGCCAAAATTCAAAGAATACACTATTGTCTAGTGCAAACTTTGCTACACTGATAAGGTTCTTTGATATGCTAGGGACATGTAACAAGTTCTGAAGTTTGAAAGAATGATTAGATATGAATGAATGCATAGTTGATCTTCCAATATTAGCAATGGTCATACCTTTTCCATTGCATCTCTGATATCTTACATGGTATCAGAGCTCGTTCCTGATCCATGGCAACTATTCCTTCTGCGATCCGCATAGCTTCCATCAACAACACTGCAATGTCGACAATGGCTGCAATTGCTAGCTTTCCAGCCACAATAAAGTTAGATGACGACAATTTCAAGGTTTGGAAACGGCAAGCACTAACGTGTGTCAAAGCTAATCGACTTCAAAATCATCTCACCAGAAACACAATTCCACAAATGTTCAACACTGAAGCAGATCGAGAACAAGGTAAAGTGTCTCAAGAATTCGAAAATTGGGAACAATATGATGAATGTCTTGTAGCGTGGATGCTCTCCTCCATGAACAGCAACTTTGTAAACAAGGTAGTGGAATGCAGCTATGCACATGAAATCCTAGAAGTCTTAGAAGAACACTTCAGTGCACGAATAAAATCCAGAATCAAGATTCTGAAAGCCCAGCTCTGATACCATGTAAGATATCAGAGATGCAATTGGTTTCAAGTACAAACGAAGAAAGAGAGAGAGAGAGAGAGAGAGAGAGAGAGAGAGAGAGGCTGAAATAGAATGACCTAGATAATTTTGTATTCAGAAAAATCAGTTTTACAAATGCTGCAGTGTGTGTTTATATAGTGCAGAGTGACAACTAACTCTAACAGAAAAATAATTGAAAAACAAATCCAGCTTGTATAGCTGTGCAACTGACTTAGTTAGCTTTGGTCAAATAGCCTAACAGGCTAGAATCTCCGCCTCAGCCTTACTGTCAGTCTCTGCCTCTGCCTCAGCCTCAGCTAGAATGTCCTCCACCTCAGCCTAGCTCCCAGTCTCTGCCTCTGCCTCTGCCTCAGCTAGGATCTCCGCTTCAGTCTCAGCATCAATCCAAGTCACAGACGGATATAAGCAAGATGACAGAGCAGTTTTTCAATGACACTTGGGGTTATCAACCACCGTTAGAGATGATTGCCGTAGTGGGTGGTCATCAACAACATCAGGTCTGGACTTGGGAGGAGAACAAAGCCTTTGAGTCGGTTATCGCCAATTGTTTCCAGGATGCTATACACAATCACTGGAAAACCGTGGCTGCTCGCCTCCCTGGAAAGACTCCGGCACAGCTGCAAGAGCGATTCTTGAAACTGATGACCGACGTTAATGCTATCAAAAATGGTAATCCTGAGAACATGAACATCATGCTACCTGTGTCTGCTACCCCATTGGAACACAGCCTTCTCTCCATTCCCGTCGTCAATGCAACACCACCACTTCCACCACCTCATTGGACTCACCATCAGCATCACAGGTTGCTCCTCTAAATATTTTATTCTCTTTTTATTTCTTTATTTATTTTTTTCCCATACAGATATATGGATACCCTATTTTTCTGTTATGTAAATATATCTTGGTAATTTATCATGGTAGGATGCAGGCAATGGCGCCCGCGGCAGACATGGCAGTGCCAATGCATATTACCTTACTGTCATCATCAATGTCAGGGGCAAGAAGAGAACAAAACCAACATGCCAACAGCAACATAATCCAACATAAACCTTTATATGCGGCTTCTAGTAACAACAATAAACGGCAACAAACAGTTCATTGGACTTTACAAGAGCACAAGCATGTATTAATTATATGTTCGTCGTTTAAAGCTCAGAAAAAACTTTTCTATAAATTCTGCTAATCATTCATTATATCAAACTATCTCTTTGGCAGGTTGTTTCTCCAAGGCTACGAAGAATTAGGAAAACAATGGTAAAAAATTTCAAGTGAATATGTTAAAACAAGAACTTATTCACAAGTTGTTAGTCACTCTCAAAAATTCTTTAAACGCCAGGAGAAAAGAGCTAGAGGAGAAAATCTAGGAAGAAAGAGTATGCTTGACATAACTGATTATAGTACGTGATTTTTTCACTATTCTTAAAATTATTTAATTTGTTACTCTAAACTCTTTGAATTATTTAATCATGATAGTTATCTTATTTTAATTAATATTTTATGTAGGAACTATAACATAATATGTGCAAAGAAAATTTACGAAAAGAGAAGGAGACTACTCAAGCAAAAAGTTTTAGTAGTATATTTAGTTTGGTTTAATTATTACCTTAATTATTTTTCTTTTCTAAAATGTGAATGTATGCCAATTTAACATTAGTAGAGGGTAGCATATGGCTTAGTTTGATTAATGGTGTAGGAATATTGGTATGTATAGAACAATGGTGTAAGTATTGAAATATTTGATCCCCTAACTCTCTTGCTCTGATGGCAATGCCGAAGGAGTGGTAGGCTAGGTCCTATCTAAGGTCTCGATGGCTTTGCCGAAGGGACTTTAGGTGGGAGCAAGGTATATTTTTAAATAATTATTAGTTTAAAATATATTAATTTAAGTGAAAACTCTTTGTAAGTTTTTTACGATAGAATATAGAATATTTATATATAGTTTTTATCATAAATATTATATAATACTAAAAATTAGTCACTAAATTAATCATCATATATTATATATAAATACATATATTGTTTAATTTAACTTTGCTTCTTAAAACATATTAATTATATACTGTTAAATGCCAACTAATAAAGTTAGAACGATAACATTCATAATAGCTACAAGTTACAGGAGATGGTTATTCATTATGATTTCACATTTCTCTTAAATTCTATTCAAATTGATAATGTAAAAATATTAATTTAAAGTAGAATAAATGTAACTCTTGGCAACCTTTTTTTTCCTTAAGTTCAGAATAATGCACTTGCTTGTGATATACAATGATCACTATTATAACTAAAGTAACTTTTATCCAAACCACAATTTTAGAATTCAAACTAAGATTCAAAATGCTATAATACTAATTAAGATGACATTTTGAAGCCTTTTCCATAATTGAATCTAAGGGGTGTAAGTTACCGAATCAAACTGAAATTTACCGCAAAACCGAGTCGAAATTTACAACAACCGAATAAAAAACCGAAAAAATCGATTTTTTTAGTTTTTTTTGAAGTAAACCAATCGGTCCGGTTCGGTTTTCAGTTAGCTCGGCAGAAACCTAATCAAACCGAACCGAACCGAAGAAGTGGCTTAGTAATGCATTGAAATGGAAATTTTAGACTTAACAAATGTGTTTGTTTTATATTTAGTTGTTGGAATGAATTGAAATTGTGTTGAATTTGAATATAATGTAATGTTATTTCAGTTTATTGATTGTTTTGAACATCATTTTACTAAGATTAATTTTCTATTAGTTAGAATTTAAAAATCGAAAAAACTGATCGACCCAAACTGCTTTTGATTCGGTTCGGTTGTTGTATAGACAGCAAACTGATTGGTTGGTACTCTGTGAAAACTGAACAGATCGGTTCGATTGGTTTTTGATCCAAAACCGAACCAAATCAAACCGATAACACCCCTATTTGAATCAACGTTCTTGTATGAATGGACAAGCAAGTTCATTGAACTATCTCCAAGACCTAGCCCAACTCAGATCAAACAATTAAAGGCTGAGTGAGTAGCTTTACTTTCGTTCAGAAACTGGTGTTAAACCATAGATGAAACAAAATTGTAATATATATATATATATATATATATATATATATATATATATATATATATATATATATATATATATATATATACTCAAAATTGAAATGTATGTATTTGTTAACCTAAACAAAGTTATATGCTCAAAATCAAAATTTATGTATGTTAACCTAAACAAAGTTAATAAAAATTTATACATCTTTTTTTTTTCATTACGGTATTAATTTCATTTAGGTTAACATACATAAATTTTGATTTTGAGCATATAACTTTGTTTAGGTTAACAAATACCTACATTTCAATTTTGAATATATATATATATATATATATATATATATATATATATATATATATATATATATATATATATATATATATATATATATATTCCAGCAAAATATAATAATGTAAGAAAAAGGTTTTAGAATAGAAAAGAATAAGAGAGATTTTGACAAGAATTAAAGGAGATAATTTTATTGAAAAAATTTTTAAGAAGAAAAGATACAATTACTAATTTTTTGATTGTCAATTACATTTCTCTTAAAATTTATAGTATCAAAAAATATTTTAAATTTAATATTATCAAGAAAAAATAAAAAAAAATTATATAAGGACTAATTTGATTAATTTTTAAAATTTCAGGGAAGAAAATGACTTACGTCTGAACTTTCAAGGACTATTTTGATTATAAATAACTTTTTTACATGTCAAGTGCCACGTGTTACTGACCTGACACGTCAACCAATCATCTTGTGACACGTGGCATTAACCCCCCACGACATCATATGCCACGTGGCACTTAACGTGACACGTCATCATCCAACTGACGGAAGGACTAACGTGACCAATCGTGTATCTTTTGAGGACGATTTCGATTAACTTTATCTTTCGAGGACCAAAATGGAGATCGGGGTATCTTTCAGGGACGATTTTGGCTATTTACTCAAAAAAAATTTAACAAATCAGGTTTAAATTCTAAACCTAAATTTAACCTTATTCTTTAAGGGTGTCCGCGGATTGATCGGATCGAATATGATATCCGCACTTTTTAGTGTCGGATCCGATCCGATCCGCATATTTGCGGATCGAATCGAATCGGATATCGGATATATCCGCATAATTAAACCTTCTCTTTTTAATCATATTTCTATGTAAAAAAATTTGATAAAAATATTTCTTTCATACTTTTAAACTTATTTATTTCTAAAATATTTTTAATCAAACTCTTTCTAAATAACAAAAATAAAATAATACAATATATGAATAATAATTGCTAACTAAAACATACAAACAAGTAAATATAATACCAAATATATATATATTTATTTATTTATTTATTTATTATTATAGTGCGGATCTGCGGATCCGTGGATGTAGAGCAGATATCCGAGATCCGATCCGCAAAGGGTATGCAGATCGGATCCGATCCGATCCGATCAATTTGCGAATCGGATTGTATCCGCAATTTTCGGATCGGATGCAGATATTTACCGCGGATCTGCGGATACGATCCGATCCATGGACACCCCTATTATTCTTAAATCATATACTTTCTTTGCATTTGATAAATGAATGAGTTGATTATATATAATTACAACTTATAGAAGACTTAAACTAATATTGATGTGTTCCATGTTAAAAAGTATTTTCAAATTAAATATAATTTTTAGAAAAACTTAAAATTTTAACATATTTTACATTGTCATAAACCATACACTCAATTTATAAAATACAAGTTAAATAAATATAAATAATATCAATTTATTCAATGTAACAAAAATATTTACGAACAAGATCTATGCAATTATTGATTATTAGAAAGCTTACAAAAAGATCATTTGTATTGTTAGAAATAAGAGAGAAATCTGAGAAAAGTGTTTTGTGTATTACTCAAGTTGATCAAAAGTACAATGTACAAGGAGTATATATTGGTACCAGAAGAATCAAAATAATAAAAGTATAGAATCCTACGATTAATATATAGATATGCTATATAAATATAAACGATACTAACTTATCTAAAATGATTCTCTAATGATTCTCTAACATCCCCCCTCAAACTCAAGTGGGAGTTAAAGATACCATCTTGAGTTTGGATAACAAAGTCCGGAAACAAGTCGGGTGATGAGCTTTCGTGAAGATATCAGCAGTTTAATCCAGTGTTCCAACAGCAATGAGACAAACATCATCAATAAGGATACGTTGCCGAACAAAGTGACAATCAATCTCAATGTGTTTGGTGCGTTCATGAAAGACATCATTATGGGCAATTTGAATAGCACCGTGGTTGTCACAAAAAACATCAGTAAGGGACGACTGAGGAGCACCCAAATCTTCAAGAAGCTAACGAATCGAGATAACCTCAACAGTGGTGTCAGCGAGAGCACGGTACTCAGCTTCTGTGCTTGATCGAGTAGTGAATGTTTGCTTCTTAGCACACCAAGAAATGAGAGCGTTGCCAAGAAACAAACAGTAACCAGTAGTAGAATGACAATCAGTGGGATTACCAGACCAATCAGCATCAGAGTATGCCTGAAGGGACAAAGAGAAATGGGTAGAAAAATAAAGGCCATGAAATAGAGTGCCTTTGATGTAGCGAAGAAAATGCGAAGAACTGCCGCATAGTGAGTAGTACGAGGAGCTGACAAGAACTGACTAAGTACATGAACTAGATAGGCGATGTCTGGTCGGGTGACAGTTAAGTAGACGAGTCTTCCAATTAGCTGTCGATAGAGAGTAGGATTATCCAAAACAGTGCCATCCATAGGAGTAAATCGAACATTAGGCTCAAGAGGAGTAGACTCAGTGCAACTATCGGTAATCATCAACATACAAAAGTAAAAGAACAACTCCACGTTCACTTTTACGAATAAAGAGAGCATTCTCATGAGGACTGCAAGTAAAGCCAAGACTGCATATGGTAGTGCTGAACTTGTCAAACCATTTACGAGGAGCTTGCTTAAGCCCATAGAGTGCCTTGCGAAGGAGACAAACTTTGCCAGAAGGACAAGGATAGCCCGGAGGGGGTTTCATATAGACCTTCTGTTTCAAATCTTCATTAAGAAATGCATTCTTTACATCCATCTGACTGAAAGACCATTTTTTTACCGCAGCAATGGCAAGAAGAGCTCGAACAGATGTGAGATGAGCAACAGGAGCAAAAGTCTCTTCATAGTCAATACCATATTCTTGCGTACAACCCTGAGCTACCAATCATGCCTTATAATGGTCAATAGAACCATCAGAGCGAGTCTTGATCTTGTATACCCATCTGCTTCCCACAACTTCTTGATTAGAAGGAGAATCAACCAAGTCCCAGGTGTGTGCTTTTTCAAGTGCCTGTATTTCTTCCTGCATTGCTTGTTGCCAATTTGGATTTGTGGGGCTTCTCTGAATGACTTAGGTTCATGTTGATAAAAAAATAGTAGAAAAACAATGATAATCAAGAAGATGAGGAGGTGGATTTCTCACCCTGGAACAGCGAGTGGAAGGACGAGGCATGACGATAGGAGTAGGAGCGTCGTCCGGTCCGGAATCATCGGGAGATGGAGAAGGCAGAAGAACAGGAGGCTGTGGAGGGTGACTCAAGATAGAACCTGTAAAATCATCACTAGGAAAAAGATCAATATTGGGGTTAGTGAAAAAAGGTGACTGAGTAAGAGGAATAGACTCAAAGGAGGAGAACCGAGAAAACATGTGATGCTCCCAGAAGACAACATGACGAGATATACGAATATGTTTAGAGAGAGGATCCCAACAACGATAACCCTTGTGTTCAGTGCCATAACCAAGGAAACAACACATACGAGCCCGAGGTTCAAGTTTACTATGTTCATGAGGCTGAAGAAGAACAAAACAGACACAACCAAAAACTCGAAGAGAACTATAATATGGGGAGGTATGATAAAGACGCTCAAAGGGAGTAACATTACCAAGAACAGAAGAAGGGAGTCTATTAATAACATGAACAACAGTAAGAACAGCTTTACCCCAAGTACGCTCAGGACACGAAGAAGAAAGAAATATTGCACGAACATAGTCAAGAATGTGACGGTGTTTGCATTCAGCTCGGCCATTTTGTTGAGACATACTAGGGTAAGAAAACTCAGACAAGATACCCTATTCTGCAAGAAAGATTAAGAGTTTGGAATCACGGTATTCCATAGCATTATCACGGCGAAAAACCTTAATGACCTTGGAAAATTAAGTTTTAACCATAGTGGCAAAGTTAATATAAATCTGAGGTAACTCATGGCGATTGGTCATCAAATAAACCCAAGTAAAGCCTGAATAATCATTAATGAAAATAACAAAGTATCAAGCTCATCCCATAGAAGCGGTGGGAGCGGGACCCCAAACATCAGAGTGAATGAGATCAAAAGGAAAGCAAGTAAGAGAGGAATTATTGTGAAAATATAAAGCAGGTTGTTTGGCAGTTTGACAAGAAATGCAATCAAAAGATTCATTAAGAACCTTATCCAAAACACCTTGAGACACAAGAGGATGCAATTTTCCTAAGGAGTTGTGGGCAAGACGTTGATGCCATAAGTGAAGGGTAGATGGAGAAGAAGCAGCACAGAAATTTGGTACAGGAGGAATATGAAGATTCTCGACTTCAAACAATCTTCCAACCTTACGTCCAGTCCCGATGACTTGTCCTGTCCGACGATCCTGTACACGACAACCAGAGATAGAAAAGATGACATCAAAACCCAGATCAACAAGTTGACCAACAGAAATAAGATTAAAGTTTAAGTTGGGAATAAAATAAGTATCAGGAAGATCAAGAGTCGACTGGGAGATAGAACCCTTGTGTGTTGCGTGCAAGAGGGAACCATTAGCAGTATTGACAAAAGGTGCATTTGTAGTGGTAAACAGAGACAAGAAGAGATTACGCAATGAAGACATGTGATTAAAGCATCCCGAGTCAAAATACCATTTAGAATTTACCTGGAGGAGTCGAAAGAGCAGCAGGGGTATTACCAGAAAGGGAGAGAAGATTATGAAGAAGAGACGCAATATCAGATAGAGAGACAGGAGATGGGTTGAGAGGAGCAGAGGTGGTAGATTCAAGAGTAGCATCAACAGCAGAAGCAGGCTCAGGACATGGTGGGCGAGTAGGACAGGTAGTAATCAAATGTCCCGAGAGCTTGCAATAATGGCAAAACAGTTGTGAACAATGGTAGCTAATATGACCTTTCTGGTGGCATGTGCGACATTCAATAGAGGGACAGACAGAGAAGAGATGTCCAAAACGGTTACAATTTCAACAGAATTTATCCTTTCTGTGTGTGGTAGCAAAAACAGCTGACTTTTCCATAATAGCAGATACAAAGATCACGGAGAGGAGAAAAAACTGCAACTTGGGAGTCAAAAACGAGAAAACGAAGGGCAAAATCGGAAACAGCTCACCAAAAAACCTTAGAGAGGGTCCCAATTGTCTGCCACATCAGCGACACATCAGTTCCACGTCGGCTCCACATCAGCAAAACGATGACACGTGGCAGCGTCTGACTGGAGAGAGGAGGCACGCTGGCGCTGAGCTGGATGCGGGTTGGGCCGGGTAGAATGCGGGGCGGGTTGCTGGAGGCTAACGGCGTGACACGTGGAGGCTTGCGGAGCGTGCGATCTGTGCGAAGATCCAACGGCTGCTGAAGCTTTTGGGTAGAGAAGAATGGGTGCGGCCAGCGATGTTCCGGCGGCGCGTGGAGGGGCATGCTGATGTTTCTGGCGGCGTGGCAGAGCTCTTTGTACTTGTGAAGATGAGATGAATACAATGATATGGTCTATGACAAATAAAAAAATTGGGAAGGCGAGCAAAATAGGACGAAAGAGGCTGTCTGGAGAAGGAAAAGAAACAAAAACTTATGAACGAAAAATTGACTGAAGCGGTGATCGGCCTTCTGGCGGCGCGTGAAGGAGCGTCTGGCGGCAACAGGCAGCGAGTGTGGCAGCATTGGAAAGCTTGCAACGAGGAGAAGGCGAGGGTGGCGGCAATGACAAACCAAGGCGTCGGGAGGAAGTCGAAAACTGAGCACAAAATACTGCTGGTGAAACAAGATAAAGGAGCTAGAAACCAAGTGTTTCTGAAAAAAAAAAAAAAAAACCTAAACTCTTGATACCATGTTAGAAACAAGAGAAAAATTTGAGAAACGTGTTTTGTGTATTATTCAGGTTGATCAAAAGTATAATGTATAAGGGGTATATATAGGTGCCAGAAGAATTAAAGTAATAAAAGTATAGAATCCTACAATTAATATACAGATATACTATATAAATATAAACGATACTAACTAATCTAAAATAATTTTCGAATGATTCTCTAACATGTATATCCATTAGTTAGTATTGTTAACCAAAAGATATTAGTTGTATACTTTAATATACAATAAGTCAAATAAAATTAATTCAATTTAACAAGAAAATAGCTTAGCTTCTCTATTGTTAATATATAACTGTATATAGATTTATAACATCATCACTCAATAGATTATTTTTTTTAAACGAGTGCCAATAAAATTTTGTTCACCCATTTTGGTATAAGGGAACTGCAGGTTGCAGTCTCTCCAACAGTGCGTTTTAGGTTAATGGAGCGCTTCATACGGACGGTGTATATATGATTTATATATTTGTTAATTTAATTTTTGTTGGTGTCAATATATTTGTTATGCGGTATAAAAATAAATAAACTGTTTTAAATGGTCTTTCTGTGGGCTCTGCACAACATTCGTTTTTTTTATCAAATATTTAAAAAAAAGTTCAACAAACATTCTTAATAACAATAAATTGGACCGATCCTAATGATAAATTACATATTTGGGGGCGAGTCCAATCATTTATTAAATTATTAGGAAATACTATAATGTGCCTTTTCCAAAATGTGAAACTTTCATGGCTCCAACGCAATTTCATGATAAACCAATAAACCTATATCAGACTATATCAGTCCCTACCAGGTGTTCCCTTAAACCCAATTAGACAGGCGCAGGCAATAATGCACCCTCTCTAACACTAAATAATTACAGAGTATATCCCAACATTCTCAAATAAATCACATGTGTGGTTAATTAAATTGTGTTAACTTATTTTGCATTTAGAGTAAGTGATTTTGTTAATCTTGGATTGGATTTTATATTTGGCTTTGAATTTAGAAGTTCTCTTCAGGTTATTGCTGGCATGTTCACTACTTGGGTGATTTTTTGGTTTAGGTGAGTCATACATCTCATGTTACATTTGGCAGGACACATTTTATTCATAAATGTGTGAAAAATCAAAATTCTGCATTATCTTTTTCTTTAGATAACAGGTTTACTCACATCCAAGATTTAAATTCATTCTTGGTTAGTATTAGTTTCTTTAAAAGGCAATATTTGTACTGTGTAATATTTCGTCTTTGGAAGCACTTGCTTTTGAATGTGTAACTTCAGCAAAAAAAAGTTCAAAATCACACAATTCCAGTTCCTTTCAAGTTTCAAAAGAAAGTCACACCATTTTTCACTATTAAAATCAAATGATTTTACCCTCTTTCCGTTAAGTTAAAGTTTAACTTCATGCACAGGCACGGGTTTACAGAATTTTGTGATCTGAAAATTTGTAATTTTTTATTGAAACCTGAACAGTGTAATGCAGAATAATGTCCTATTGATTTTTTTGAAATGCTGATATTTGATTAATTTTTTCGTCCTTTGGGAATGGACAGATTCATAGAGTGAATGTTGTTGTCAGAGTCATTGTTTTCAAAAGTGTTTTTAATTCTTTGTTAAAAAATGGTGGTGATTCTAGGATTTTGCTTTTGAAATTCAATTGTGACTTGTCTAGGATGATTTTGACAAGGTCCGCAGAATTTTGTTTGGTTTGGTTTTATATCTATAGTGTTCAAAGTATTATATAAAAAGAAGTGAATTTGCAATTGATAAATTGATATTATTGATTTATAATTTGATGCACTAATTATTTTGCTTTATAATTTAGGTGCATTGATTCTGGTCAAGGTTGGCATGTACTTGGTTCCTTGAGTTTCAGTTCTTGGAGGTTATGCCACATGGCTGCATATGACGAGAGAAAAGTTTGGGGATGGTTATTCGTGTCAATTGGCTTTCTTTACTTTATCGTGTACTTCTTTATCGCAATTATTTCCAAGGTTTTGCCTCCGTCAAATATTGCAGTGATATCTGCCATGCAAAATGATTGGTAATCTTCACAACTCTTAAGTTCTACTTTATAATTTAAATTATTTTTAGCATATTTATTGATCTATGGAAAGGATTGGCATTGCATTATGTTTCACAATAGATCTTGTTTATAAATTTCATGCCCTTAATATGTTATTGTAAAATACATAAAAGAGTATGCCCTTTCATCCTCTAAACCAAAATTTTTAAACACATGTAAGGGTATATGACCCTCCAAACTCATTTCTGATTGATGAGATAGTTGTACAGAGAAATATATCATGAAAGTGGGAGATACAATTTGATCTTTTTTTTATTGATTACTTTTTAATGTTTGACGGTGTGTTATTCTTCAATTTTGTGTAGAGACATGAACTTTTTGTAGCTTCTTTGTATTTCCTATGGCTAGCTCCTTGGTTCTTCAGCATATCTAACCAATGATCTATTTTGGACACCACAAACATTCAAAACAATGCTATTATCCTTGTTTTGATTTCTTTAGTCAACAATCATTATCGATATTGCTATTATCGTTACCTCTGCCTTTGGCAAAGGAGTGCGAGTGTTATTGAAAACTCATGCTTTCCATTTCTGTTTGACTACTACAACAGTCAACAGGTATTACTGCTTCTTAGTGCCGTTGACTCTCCCTATAATTGTGGTTCTTGTATATTTCCATTGGCTTAGCATAAAGATGTTCTAACATGCTTAACTTTTAATCAGATTTTCTAAGGTGGAATGAAATGCTGGCCCGACGGAGCAACAGGTCCCTATAACCATACTTGTCAGCCATGTAGGACTTGCACTCCTCTAACCATACCTGACCAAATTAAAGGATATAACTCTATTTAAATCATCTTGTGATATATTTGCCTTCACATGATTAATCATAAAGGCTATGCATTTTGTATATTGCATTGTGGCGTGTCAAAGGCCATTCTTCTGTTCGGACTTTGGATCTTGTGTGATTTACTCATATAATTGTTTCTCCAAATTTTGGTGTATATTGCAAGACTTTTCATATCTTGCTACTCTTATTTTGACCCTTTGTATTTAACGTAGAAAATTGGATATAAGGTTGTGGTTGTTTACTAGTACCAGACATTGAGATTTTAACGGATAGAATATGAACGTAAAGATTTTGTTTTGGGATATTAAACTAGTGTATTTATGTCTTTTTAATAGAAAAGATATAAAAATATTAATAAAATAATTTTTTTTATTATTTTTATCAAATTTTTATAATTATATATTTTTAAAAAATTGTGTGTGTGAAAGAAAATGAGATTGAATTAAAATTTTGTTCCTGTTTTTTTTTTCAACAATCTTCCTATTGTGATCCACGCTACCGTCTAACATGTCAACTTTTTTCCAATATTTCTTTCTTTTGAATTTAGAGTTCCTACAAAATAAAAAAAGTGTGTTATCCAAATTAAAAAAGAAAAATACTACTTGTACAACAAAATTCAGCCTTTGATCAGCCTTTAATATTATTTAATTATTTTTTAATTAAAACATATTCTTATTTTTTAGAATACACATTTATAATTAAGATTAATTTAAATTTTAAAAACTAAAATTTCTCTAACTTCCTACCTACTTTGTAGTTAGTTATTATTTTCTTCTTTTACGTTTCTTCTCTCTATGTAACACGGTTTTCTTTTTTAATATTCCAATTTGTATCTGCAAAAAAAAAAGAATTCAAAGTCAGTGCATTTAGAAAAATATTAATCCCTTACTTATTGTACCTTTGATAAAATATAGGATCTATTTTACGACTTTCTAGTGATGAATAGTCGAATATAATTATATACACAAACTAAAATATTTTCAATTGTAGTCTCTTTTTCAATCGTAACACATCTAAAATGATTAAGTTATACAAAAAATGTTTTTAAAACACATCCAAAATCATAAATCTAAAGTTTAAATTTAAACATTAAAAAATAATTATAACACATGTAAAATTATGAAGTTATAAAGAAAATATTTTTGAAACACATCCAAAATCATAAATCTAAAATTTAAATTTAAACACTAAAAAACACTCCCAAAATACAAAAATTGCACGTGCAAAAATAATTTAACATTGCAATATATATGAAAATCTCTTTAGGCCATTTTATTCGATTTTTTATTTCAGAAAAAATCAAAATTTACACAGAATAATAAAAAAAAGTAATGGTATCAGAGACCCATTCAAACCTTACTACCTTAGGTAAGTTTTCGGCGTGGACGAACGGTGACGAGAAGGAGGAAGACGGTGACGAAGATGAGTGTTGACGAAGGGAAATGTGGCGTTGCGAATGAACGCCGAGAAGGAGGAAGGCAGCGTTGAGGATGAGCGCAGAAGAGGAAGATGGCGCGGATGAACGATGGCGGAGGATGACTTCTCAATGTGCGCCTCTGGGTTTTCGATGTGGGGGCAAACGTGACTTCTCTCTGCTTCTTTGAGTGATTTGTACGGGTTTAGTTAATAATTTGATGGTTTAAGATTTATTTTATAATTTTAAAATCAAAATTTTGAATTTTGAATAATTTGATTTTTAGATATGTATTTAAATTATAATATATTAATAATTAAATATATTAAATCTGAAATAGAAATTTAAAATTTAAATTTTAAATTTTAGTTTTTTTAGATTGTATTTTGAATGTGTATTTAATTTTAAAAAGACAGTAAATTTATTTATAATTTTTAGATGTGTTTGTTTTAATTTTTTTAAATTATTGTAATAAAATGCTAAATATTGTACCATTTTTAAAGAATGCCTAGTTGAATTGATTAAAAAATACAAACCCATTTGCTCACTCATTCAAAAATCTAGCTGCACTCTACGTGTAATTGCAACAAAGCATCCTCTTAGTATAATGGAATTGTCCGTTGCAGTCTCTCCAACGGTGCGTTTTAGGTTAATGGAGCGTCTCCTACAGACCGTGTATATATGATTTATATATGAATCTCACTAAGGATAAATAATAAAAATCACCCACAAATTACCTAAATTCAAAAATTTTTATTCAATTATTTCACATCAAATTTTAAATTTTAAATCTCCCAATTACAAATTTTAAATTAAAAAAAAATCCAATTAGTTATTTCAAAAAAAATAACCATCCAAAATCTTAATTTACCAAAACATTTCACTCCAAAACTCTCTTATTTAGCCATCCCACCTTCATCAATAATTATCCCATCACTTCATCATTACTGCTTGGCTTGCCACACGCCACTCACCCTAGTAAAAATAACCATCCACTTTAAAATAAAAATAATCATCCGCATACCTAATAAATTGAACATCCAATATATTTTAATTATATATAACTAAATTCAATCCAATCAAAATAATCATCTACATAAAAATTAAAATAATCATCCACACGATTAATTCAAACAGTGGCGTCATTGAGCTTTTGGCGGCATATGCGGGAACCCGTGGCGGCGTCGACCGGAGTCTGTGGCGGCGTCGGCGGCATGGTCGGCCGAGGGTTGCAACGGCGCAGGTGAGAAAGACGAGCCTAGCCCAACAAACGCGCAACCGGGAGGTAGGACTTACTGTCCGCGATGATGGCTGCCGGGAGAGTGGCGCGAAAACAGCAGCAGAGGGCGAGGGGCGTCGGGCTGACCAGCGGAGGTGGAGGCGGTGTCGATGGGAGGCTGTGGCGGCGTCGGTATGGCCGACAGGTAGTGCAGCACCGTGATGTGAGAACTAGAGAAGATGGCAGCGAGTTTTAGACGTGTATTGGAGGTTATGGTGAGATTAGAAATAACAGTAAATAATTAAATGAATTTAAATGCTAATCCTAATTTTTCAAAATTTTAATTTTATCTTCATTTTTTAATGAAGAAGTATAGGGAGCCAATGGAAATTTTGTACAATGTGTATAATGGAGGTTTAGGAAGTATTAGAGATATAACTATTAGTGTTACATTTTCCTACCAAGTTAAGCTTTTGGGATGAGTGGTTTCAGAACATGGTATTAGAGTTTTAGATTCAAAAGGTTAAGAGTTCAATCCTTGGTGAATTCCAAAATCAACTTAAATTTCCGTTAGACCATTGGCCACCTAGTAATGCTCTTTTTTAATTCAATTGTGCACATTTTAATTTTATCTTATTTTTTAATTCTATTGTACACATTGTATACTAATATTTGTTAATTTAATTTTTCTTGGTGCTAATATATTTGTTATGCGGTATAAAAATAAAAAACACTTTGTTTTAAATGCTCTTTTTGTGGGCTCTCCACATTATTCGTTTTTTTTTAATCAACAATTTAAAATAACCATATATTAGTACCAGGACAACTATTTGTTGAGATTTCATTTCTCCATCATAATACCTTTTGTGGATATTTTATTCCTCAGATTGAATAGTAATTTTCAAAAGTAATTTATTAAAAGTAGTTTTCAAAATATAACATTTTAAATATTATAATGGAATGAAGATTGATGAGTTTGGAAAACTTCAAATTAATATTTGTGATGAACAAATATTATTAAAAATAATTAATTACAAAATTATTAGTTTGATCTTAATTCACACTTGCTTAATCAATAATTTTGTTGTGCAGATTTTTGTTGGCCGAAAATAAAGGAAATCTACAGCAAGCCCAGTTTGATTAAAAATTTATTCAGCATTCATACAAATGGTTTTAATCATTGAGGCTGAATTGGTTTGGACCAGACTTGAATATGCAAGCCCAAATATATTGTTGGTGTATAACCAACTTGTTTGATCCGAAACCAAACTTACCAGGAAAGCAAATGCTTTTAGTGGGCTAAAATCCAGTAAGCCCAATGTGTTTTAAAGCATGCTTTGGTCTGAGAAGAAAATGATATTGGGCCAAAAATGAAATGTATTGCTACCAAGCCCAATGTTGATGAATGTTTCCATGCCTTATTCGAATCCATGAAGCAAATGAAGTGCTTTCATGCTTCTCAACGGATCCCATCTCTTTTCTTTGAATGGAATTCAAACTTAATTAATGCATTGGAAACATAAGAAAAAGAGAGAAGATTGATTTGATGGCTATTATGACACTTCACGCTACTCAACAAAGGGAAGTGGGAAACTTTAATTCACTTTTATTCTCTCTCTTTGTTCATTGATTATTGTTCAAATCCATTGAATATTTTCTCTCTTATCTCTCATCTCTTTCTTCTTCCTTCCTCGGTTATTAACCAGGAATCCATGGAAGCTACTTGGAGCTACCGAAAGGAAAGGAAAGCATGCATCAAGACCATCAAGCTAATGATGGCAAGAAAACATACTAAAATAAAAATGAGCTGTGGCTGAGATTTTCACCAAGAATGGTTAGATTTGGTGAGGTAATCTCGAGCTCTTCATGCTCAAAAAGGAAGAAGAAGATTCGGCCAGCAAGGAAGATCTTGGAGGCGTGGCTTGTCTTTGATTCTGCTCAACCACCACAGGGAGTAGCTAGAGTGGCGAAGTGATGGTTGAAGGCAGAGATTGAAGCAGATGAAGTCATCATCATCATGAAGCATCAAGGGCCAGAAATCCATCTTGGAGAGGAAGCCAAGGATGGAGTGCTCGGATTGATGAAGAGTGATGACCAAGGAAGGACTAGAGGTATTTGCATGTTGGTTTTTGCATGAGTTACCTCTTCTCTCTTTGTGGCCGAACCGGTTTTGTTGTGAAGGAAAAGAAGCTGAGCTCGGGTTTGTGTTTCAACTGTGAAGGCTTCACTTCTCTATAAAAGAGGTGAACAGTCATGGTTTGAAGCAAGGAGTAAGATTTGAGAGTGCAAGGCACAGAGTTCTCAGAGCTACCTAAGCTAGCAGTTCTTCTTCTCCTTCAATATTTTCTGTTTTGTATTTTTCTGTTTAATTTTGTCATGTCTTGAGTCTCATGAAAAAAGGCAAACAGTAAGGTTTGTATGAAAAAGCCATAAGCGGAAAAAGGCAGAGAGTGCAAAATTAAAAGAAAAAGCCATAGATGTCTTAGAGTTCCTTTGTACGTCTATGTTGTGTTTCATGATTCTGTGGGAATCCCCTTGTAAGTTGGGTTAGCACTTTACAATTTGTAATCTGAATGATTATAGTGAAATTCCATCATTGTTGTGATGGAGACTGGATGTAGGCTGCACTGCACTTAGCAGCTGAACCAGGATATATCTGGGTGTAATCTTCTCTCTCTCTTCCTACTTCAATTCTGTTTTTACTGTTCAGATAAAAAATCAAAAATGTCTCGTGTCAAGTGACGAGACAAAATGAAAATGTCTCGTGGCTAGGGACGAGCTAAAAACAGAAAAGTTTCTTCAAAGTCCAGCAAGTGTTAGCAAGCGAAAAAGGGGTTAAGATTCAACCCCCCTTCTCTTAGCCACTGAAACCATCAAAGATGAATGAATTAACTTGCTCAACATTAAAGACAAACATAAACAAGTGTATGCAAACCAAATTCGTAACATACCCAACCAACTCAACTTTGAAGAGTACATTTCTTAGAAAATCCATAAACTAGTACCACCCATTATATATAGGAGGGCTCCATATAAGGTTTTTATTGTATATACATTATATAAGCAACTAATATCGCGGGCTCTAATATCGCGGGCTCTTTACAACAACGGGTGTTTCAACATAGCCCGCTTTTCGCAGCAATTATCTTTACCGTATGCCTCATAAAGGAGTGGCTTGAACTCCCCTCTATCAATTCTGTGCAGTATCGGGGTGAAGATCTTCCATGATGCCTGATATAGTTAAGCACATTACATTAGTCTTTCAAGGATATATGAAACATTGTATCAAACCATGTAACAATTTGTTACCTCTAATTCATCTCTACGAAGGAATTGTTGCTGATCGCCTCCAATCCTGCAAAACACGATACAATTGCCATTATTATTCAACTCAAATCTGTTTCTTTCGTACTATCGAACTGATTGGTAACTCTACCGTTAGTGTTATTATGTGGCATGGATGTATAATAAAAGAAGGCTAGAAAAAATTGATAATTCATAAAACATGAACTGGGAAAGTGAACATACGTGTGGAGAATGAGATTCTCATAAGCATCCTGAATGGTAACCCCTTCTTTCCGCGCCGGTAGGACAATTCCTGTTCACTTTGATATGTGGACATCTTCAAATTACCTAGCTTGTACTGCAACAACAGCAGATATCATGGATTTGTAAAAGACTTATGCAGCAAATGCATAATCTAAATCTAACATATAATGGTTTTTAAATACACTTAACATTAAATTATCAAGTGAATGAATACAAGAAATCAATAGATAGAGTGCACTTCTTCAGTGATTCGGCAAGAAGATTTAGTCTAATTATTACAAGTTGAGATAAAAATAAAATAATTTTGGATTTAACCGTGCCAATTCCGCATTTAGATATCACGGAATTTGATTCCAAACAGTGTATTGGGAGATCTATATTTGCTATATGAACATCAAACTTCCAATCTCAGTGAATGCATCTGACAATATAGAGAATCGTCGAAACATAGGCGATCATATACCATAAGCTTCATGTAAATAGTTTCTAAAGGCTGTAGGCAGATACGAAACCCATTTCTCCGATGCTTCTGACTTAGACATGCACAAGTTTGCAGTGAGGTTTCGTTTTGCAGACATCGATATTTTGATGAATGAGGAAAAAATATTGGGAATGGATCCTCTCAATTTTTTTAACAATTAAGGGAGTAAAGTGTGATATCTCCCCATTAATTTTATAAGTGAGACCAAGAAAAAGAATGAGAGAGAGAGCAATGAAGGGTTAGAGATCATACTTTACTCCCTCAATTTTTTTTAACAATTGAGAGGATCTATTCCCAAAAATATTTACTAGAAAACATTTATATTCACTTTCAAAGCCGATAAAGAACATGTATCTATGTTTGTCATGTTTGCGATTATGGATTATTGAGATGATCAACATCTCAATACTTTTTATGTATGAAGAGATAACACCCAAAAATGAAAAAGGTACGGTACCAGAAAATTTCAGGAAAATTTCATGAGGAACATCCTTGAAAATATCATCAGGAACATCCTTGAATTGAACTCGTATCTCTGTTTTCCTAGAATTTAAGGCCATCCCTGCTTTTAGTATGAAAGGAACACCTGATGCCAAAAAGAAAATCATGGAATGCATGACAAGATAATTATGCTTATTTTCCTTTGGAAAGAAAATGCTAAAGATTTTATCATACCTTTCCATTTTTCGTTGTGTATGCACAGAATAACAGCTGCAAAAGTTGGAGTGTTTGAGTCATTAGGTACGGTTGGGTCATCTCTATAGCCTTCATATTGTCCAAGAACAACCTTATTGTCGCCGATAGGTACTACTGATTCAAGAACCTGCATTTTTTGTGACCAATAGAAAACACTTTAGACTTTGACTGCAAGCTATGCAACATCTCAAAATCTAGATAAATATTGAAGTGCAACAATGAAAGGTTCCCGTTATGAAAATATCTCACTGATTCAATTGATATTTGCAAGTATGAGAACCCGATTTAAAAGGAGAACAAGGATTTTCTGCTGATATTGATGGCCTCATATCAGCATAACATGATAATTTTGGCATAAATGGAAGGGAAAATGCGCATACCTTCACTCTCTCATCCTGAATGTGCTCAGGATTGAGAGAAACAGGCCTTTCCATAGCAACCAAGCAAAGAACCTAAACGGTAGAAAAGTGATGAGAAAAATTCAACATATTGGATATCTAATGAGCTATGATTTAACAGAAGCATCCACTTGACAAGACAAAATAATTATAACAATGTCAAAGTATATTATTCTATATCATTATGAAAATGAAGAGCTCACCTGAAGCAGATGGTTTTGAATAATGTCTCGGATAATTCTGCCAAATTAAAAGTTGTACACTAATGATTTATACTTACACAGGCGTAATAAGAGAAATCCTATACAAAACGAATAATAGATGTTCAATATTGATGCATATAAAAAAAATGAAAAATCAAAGTTCAACTTTCAATATCATCAGTGAAAGTAAAATTGCTATACAGAAATTCTTTTCATTAGTATCTCTCACTCATCATTTGAAAGCATCATTGAATAATTTGACCAAAGCAAAATTCTACACATACCCATATTGGTCAAAATATCCACCATGGACTTTAGTTCTAAAATCCTCTTTGAAAATTATCTGCAATGAAATCAGCAGCCAAATGTTCATTTGGTGTGCACATAAAAAAAAATGTTGACAAGATTAACCCTTAAAAGTTACAACCTTGGGTATAAATTCATTATGGCAGGTTCTCAAATTAGACCCAAGATAATTAGGTATCAAGGATTTAACAAGACAAGTCTCAGCTAAAGGCCCCAATGGCGACAGTTCAAAAGCTTTCCAATAAAGCAGAGAAACCTACATCATCGCAATCAAACAATTTAACAAATCAAGATTGACAAAAATCAAATGTGCTAAGAAAAGATCAATTGAAAAGGTAGATGACGATTCATACAGGACATCCAACAGAATGTGATACAAAACGAGGTTGAGGAAACTTGCATTCCAAGTCAGCAATCGTAGCTGTTATTATCTAGCGCAGAATCTGGGCGCAGCTTATTGTCAAGTCAATGGTGGCAGATGCCTTCTCAGCCTCATGCGTTAGTATTAAGAACCAATATGCAGCATCATGTAAAGCGTTTATGGCAATGCGCTGGCCTTGGAGGGTGGTGAGATCGCAGGAGAGAGCAATGTGGGAGCCAAAGGCTCCCAGGTTGAAGAGAACAGAGGCCTTCTCCAAATGGATGTTGTGCTGAGAGGAGTCCTGATGTGGGTTGAAGGCATTGTACCAAACAAAGATAGGTGGGTTGGGTGAGGTAGTCATGGGGAACAAAGGCTCAATCATGCAAAGGCATTTGAAATAGCGGATGAGGCAGTCCCGGCGCATGGGTAGAGGGAGGTCATCACGCAGCATTTCACTACGCAATTTGTTTACCATTTTCAAGAAGGCCTTCTAGTCGCTTTGCCACACTCTCGGAGTATTTGAGGACAAAGTAATTGCGCAAGGACTGGTAGAGGTCCAAGGGCTCACTCTTCTTCAAAGGCAATGTCAGAATATGTGACGAGGATGAAGAGGAAGACGAGAGGATTGCGAAATTTGTTGGATAAGGAGCAGGCATGTCCCATGGGTTAGCCACCAGCTCTCTACCATCGATAATCTTGAAAGGGGTGTCCTCGAAAAGGATGACATCAAGGTACACTCCTTCTAGCCTGAGTATCCACAGGTCCAATCGCCTGTAAATCCCTCTAACTAACTTTTCAGGGACAGATTCTGCATCATGATCAAGAATAGCACAAGATGTATGATAATATTTACCATTAAAAAATAGCAAATGACTATATTATTTTATAATATATATGATGTACAAAGTAATTTTTTATTATGAAATTAATTTTGGTTAGTGAGATAAAATTTAAAATATTTTTTTATTTTCTTACTTAAATTTAAATTTAAATTTAAATTTAATTAACAAGTTTTTTTTTAATTTTAATAAAAAATAAATTAATTAGATACAAAATATTTAGTATTTAATAATTTCAATCATTTAAATTTTAATTACCGAAAATTGGATTAAAAATTAATTATAAACTTAGTAATCGATAATATATATTATATTAGTACGTAAATAATAATATCCAATATATTAATTATTTAATTTTTTTGACAGAATTAATGTATAATCTATTGAGGATTGATTTATTATCCAAAATTTTTTTTTCATAAAATTTGTAATATGTAAAAATAGTGATCTTATTTTTTATTATTATTTAAGAAATTTTTCATAATTTTTTAATTATGTAATTAACTTAATTAATAACCTTTATTATTACTTTTATACTAAAAAAATATCAATTTATATTATTTACATATTTTTCACTACTAATAAATAAATAAATATTTGTACTATTATATTTATTGTCTTAGATAATGACTTTAGTTATTTATTTTGTATGTTAAATAATATTTTGTATGTTAAATTTATTAAATATTAAGATAAAAAAAGTATTCAATAAATTATATAAATAGTCATTACAGAAAAGAAAAAAAATTATATATCATATATAATAATTCTTGATATATATAGTGTCATGTATATATTAAGATTATCTAATTGAATTGCGTGAGTGATTATTGTTATTTTCACTTTTTCGTTACAGTAAAAAATAATATTTAAAACTAAAAAAGAGATAATTAATTTTTTAATTTGAATTAAAAAATGTATTGTAAATATATCCAACTTTTACATATACTAAGTGTTATAATATTAAATAGTATAGTATTTGCTATCACAATGACTCAAAATATTAATCCAAGATATATTTTGATCTAGTAAGAATTCAATGCAAGCAAGATCAACTAAAATATATTGTTAGGTTCCTAAATCCGACTTAGGTTTATTACCTTAAGGCCCAATGCAGATGAAGTCCATGCATCCCCTCTTAAATCGGTTCAAGTTGGATCTCCGTTGTTAGTTAGATATGGTAATGAGTACTCAGCGGAGCGTGAGAAGTCCCCTTCTCATCCCTCACTCCTATTTAAGAAAAAATGTCCTGGTTCCTTTTCCATCATTGTAAGTTCTTGTTTAATATGCAGATCTCCTCAGTTATCTACGAATATTCTTTGAAAACTTTTGAAAAAAATTAATACAAAAAGACATAATATAATAATCATAAAATAATCAATTCAATATAATTCAACACAATTTATAACATATTCGACATGAAAAATAACATTTCAAAAAGAGAAAACATAAAAATATATTCCAACATAATAACATAACATAATTTTTGGAACGATACTGAGCGACGTAGTGACGGACTTGAGAGGCAGAGAAAATGAGTTAGAGAGAGAGAGAGGATCGAGACTAAAAAATGAGTCCGAAAGAAAAAGGAAGAATTCGAATTGAAGGCAGAAATTAGGGTTACTAAATTCAATAAATTGATTGATGTATATATAAACTAGGATAAATTAATAATTTTATATTCGCGTATATTTAATAGGTTCCATGGGATGGGTACTTATGTTCGTGTCCCCATTAGGGGTGGCAAACGGAAAAGTCCGCCCTGTCTTGCCAAAAGCTTGCTATCTGACGGATTGGCCCGCCCCACCTCGCCTAATAGTAAGCTGGCGGGCTCTCCTTTTTTTTATAAACCATTAAATATTAAACAATACATATAATAATTTCTAAAGATATAAAAAAATTATAATTTTTAAATTCACACACATTAAAGTTTTTATAATTATAAACCAAATTTTTTGAAACAAAATAATAAAATCAACATTGTTCAAAGCAAAACAAATATTGTCCAAAATATATAATTAAACATCTTCAAGTTTATAATCAATCAAACATAAAACATAATCCAAAATATAACTTAGAACATCTTCAATTATCATCTTCATCCTCTTGTAGATCAATAACATCATAGAAGTTTGTAAAAAAATGACCTTGACAAAATAAAAGATTGGCCCAGCGGGATTAGGCAGTGCGAGGTAGGCAGGCTTTTTAAGTTTGACGGTCTCAAATTTCCAGCCCAACTCGCCTTTTTGGCGGGTTATGCAAGTCAGCCCAACGGATTTCGATCCATTTGCCATCCCTAGTCCCCATCCATTTTCGCGTGGCAGGTCTTGAAGATTTCACGAGTCTCAATCTAGCTCCAAAATGGGAGTAATCTCTGCAAATACCTGTTTTGACTGTTTTTGTGATCATCCCCATTGCTAGCATTCATTGGTTCGTGACGTGGAGCTATTCTAGCCACTTAATAAATTCTCAGATAATCAAAGTTTAGGTTATATCATTTTTATAAAGTTACATGTATCCTTGTTATAACAATATTAATAGAAGATAAATGGATAAACACTGAGCTATTGTTTGGATATAAGATGGAAAATAAAAGGAAAGAAAAAAAATGAGGAAAGAAAAGTATATTTTTTTGTGTGCTGTTTAGATGAAGAAAAAATGAATGGAAAGAAAATAGAAGAAAAATTTTCTTTTGCTTGGATGGAAAGGAAAAGTAAGAAGAGAAAAAAAAAATAGACTAAAATTATATTAATGTTTTTATATATTATATATAAATTATAATTCAAATGGTAACTCTATATTTTTATCCATGTATACACTTCTTCGTAAGTTTTCTTTTCAAAGAGAAAAAATTTACATGAGCTCCACATACACTTGTATGTTTTCCATTCAATTTTTTGTTGATCCAAATAATGAAAATTTGATTTTTCCATTCATTTTCTTCTACAACATTTTATTTTCCTACAAATTCTTCTAATTTAGATAATGCATAAATAAGTCACATTTTTCATATATATAACAATAACTAATATAACATATTAGATTAATTTACGTTGATAAATCAAAACCGCCCCAAAATTACCTAAATCCCCCAAATCCAAAAACGTTAACTAATTGTATCCATTTATATTTTTACATAAATCGAATTCAATGAATTCAAATTAGGGAAATAAGTAGTAAATCGAATCTATAGGATTTGAATTACTTGACATTGTGATTTGAGAGTAAATTGAATTCAAAGAATTCGAATGATGTCATCCCTACTAAATCGAATCTATAAATTTCGATTTATATAGTGCATACTAAATTGAAGTAATAAGGTTCGATTTATACTCACTTAGTAGCATAGATAGTATTCAAGTAATTCAAATCTTATAGATTCGATTTACTACGAAAACACATAATTCAAACTCCATAAATTTAATTTACATAGATATGTAAATTGAGACATGCGCATAGCCTTTTTTACTTTGGGGAATATACGTAAAATTGGTTTGCAAATGATTTATAAAGGTGATTTACCCCACATATTATAACTTGTGAAATCATAATATTTTGAAAAGTGATGTATAGACAACTTAAATATTGATAAGTCTGAAAATTTAAAAAATATATATAAAAAAATTACATGTTAATCCATAATTTTTAAAAAAATTTTTCCATAATCTATAATTAATAACTTTAAAACTATATATATGTTATTTATTTTATAAAGACTTATAATTTTGTATCGGCGATGTTAATGGTTATAGAGAGATTTTTACCTTTAAATAAATTATAGAGAAATTAAAAACAAAATTGGTTGCTATTTTTCGGACAATTCATTTAGTTTTTAGTTTAAATTAAAATTAAATTATATATTCAATTTATATTTCATTGTTTATCCTAATGATTGTATATAATAGATAATATATTTAAGCATGTTTTAAAAGAAACTATTAAATTTTATATAATTAAAAGTTAACTATAAAATTAAAAATAAAGTGAAATACAATAAACATACGAGGAGTGAAAGTAAAATAAATAATTAAAAATAAGGTAATAAAATAATTTTAAAAAAGTAAAAAAAGACAGAAAAATAATACATGTAGTTGTAAAAAAACACTACAAAAAAATTTGTATAATCAATGAATATAAAAGATGAAAGACAAAAATTAAGTTATATTTTTGTTAAAAAATTCAAGAAAAGAATTGTGAAAAAGAACTTATTAATCAAGTTTTATGAAAATATTATAAAAAATTTAAAATATTAGTAAATAAAATAATAACTCCTTTAAGAACTATTAATCAAAATACGTAAAAGTACATTCTGATTTTTAGATATAAAAAATAATAAGAGAATAATTTAAATAAAATTCATTTATTTTATTTTTTATTTATAATTTATTAAATAATTTGATGTTTATTTAATTTTGGTCAAATCAAATAATATAATTGATTAGTTATAACTAATATTGTTCACACTAATGATATAATTGAAACATATTAAAACCGTAAAGGTAAAATTAAAACTAAATATTAAGGATAAAATTAAAATAAAATAGCATTTGCTATCTTGTAATTTTTTTAATAAAAATCTCATTTATACATCTTTAAAATGCATCACTTTAATACAATGATATTTTTATTAAAAAAAAAATTATAATAAATATCTCATATATTTGTTAATAAATTATATATAAATATTTTTTGAAGCGTATCACTTTTATTATATGAAAATAATTTAAATACCTTTGAATTGCTATAAAAATACCTTTAAATACCTTTGAATTGCTATCTAATACTATAAAAAAATACATTGGCTACTTTGAATTGCTACAGGTCAACTTCCATCTATAGTAGTAAAATGCTTAAATTGAGATATATTCATCAAACAAATAATCAATAAAATACTCATCCGTATTTTCTCATTTTGGGTACATTTATATATAAAAGAAATTATACATATAGGAAAAAAAAAAGAAGAAGAAAAAAAGAATTGAAATAGCAAGAATGATAAAAATCACGATTCTTATAATTTTGTGTGGCCATCTATATATAGTAAACCCGACAACTATGATTATTTAACAAAATTAATTTGTATTTATTGCAATCAACTTGAATAAGTAGGAAATTATCTTATTTTAATTTAGTCCTTAATTCACATGATTTAAATTTAGCTTAATATATTTGATTTAATTTGATTTGATTATTAGTTGAAAATATCTCAGTTGCCTATTTTATTTATAGATTTATTATTTTAATGACTAATAAATTAATCAAATTAATTAATTAGTACACACAATAAATTTAGTTTAATAAATTAAAAAATACTAACAAAATATTAAAACAAATAAATTAAAAAATACTACTAAATTAAATTGATATAAATTATAATAAATTATATGATATTTAAATATCTAATCAAATCAATTAGTTGATATAGTTAGTTTATCGTAATAACTTGTATTTAATGAGTTAAAAGAAATAAATCGAGAAACACTCTCAGAAGCATGACACGTCAGCTCCATCATTAAGTGTCAGAAATCTGATTTTTATATAATAGAATAGAAGAATAGATAGAATAGATAGATAAATTAGATGATAGAAACACGTAACTATTTTCTTTTTCAGTCAAGATTTAGTAAAATATTGTAATTTAGACTTGCAATATCAATATATTAATAGTAAAGTGCAAAAAAATGTAATATCATATCAAAGAAATTTTTTTAAATCATAATTGTAATTTATGATTGAAATCATAATTTAAATATTTTAAACGGGATAATTTCATTTAAAGAATTCTTAATTCAAACATAATTCTTATATACTTAATACCTACATTCGAGTTAATACATTTAGAGAAAAGGACAAATAGGTCCCTAACTTTTTGCTCCGCAGACATTTTCGTTCAAATGCCTCCGCCAGGGACTGATCCGTCCAAATGCCTTCGTTAGGAACTGATCTGTCCAAATTTTGTGAAGGTCAGGGACTTAAAAGTATTTTTCAATGGTCAGGGACAAAAATGTCTGCAAGGCAAAAAGTTAAGGACCTTTTTGTTCTTTTCTCATCATTTAATACCATATCTAAAAAAATACGAACAATACATATCATATTACTTATTTATTAATTAAATTATTACAATTCAAATTAATTTTAATAAAATAATTTAAAATTATAATTTTGTTTAACTCTAATATTACAATAAATACAGCTTTATAAAAATACAGTCAATCAGTTCGGGATAAAAAACTACAAGGTCCAAAAAGAGCATAGCCACTCACCCATAGGCCCATACCCATTTTAGGCCTGATCCGCGGTACAACTCCAGCCATGGCTCATTACAAGCCGGCCCTTCCATCACATCCAATCCTGAATGACACTAATGCAAAGCTTGACAATCACCTTCTAGATACATGTCGATACTCGATATATATCATTACTTGAAAAGGAATATCTGTAATCTTTGATCTTTACGGTATAATTAACCAAGAATCAATCGAGGTTTAGGCTTTTGCAAGAAGAAGAAGAAGAAGGTAGTGTTCATCTTGATGACTTGACTTTGCTACTCTCTTCTGCAGTTCTGCTCTGGATTCACACTTGGATCCTAATATTCTTTGCTTGATAAAAGTAAGTTTGTAGCTTTTTATTTTTGTTTCTATCTGGATCAATTTTGATAAATTTGGTAGTTAAAAGGGGTGTTTTCATTTTTCTTTGGTGCGCTTGTTAGCAGCTGAATCACTCTCTCCTCTGAGCTTTCCCCTTTCCTGTCCTTCCACGGGAAAAGTTTGAACTTGGGCAAGCGAATCGTACGAAAAGCACTTCCCTAATTCTTGAGTAAGTAGAGTGGGCTTTTTGTAAAAAGATGAGGGAGATTCTGGGGAAGAGATTCTAAGTTCTTCTTCTGATTTGATACGTGATAAATAGTTGCTAAAGGATGGGAACAAGAGAGTCTTCAAATGTATCTGAAACTGGCTCATTCTCCATTGTTTTGATTTGTGCTTCTGGTGATCTGGCTGAGAAGAAGTCGTTGTTTCTGGCACTTTTCCACCTGTATGAGAAGGTTGGTGCCTTCTGTTTATAGAGCAATATATCAAAGTCTTTGCTATTGTTCTTTTTGTAGATGGGATATTTTCTAATAGTTGTTTCCTTTTTCTTGAAGGATTTGTTTCTTACACTTGGTGAATTTATTTTTAGGGATTACTACCGCCAACAGAAGTTCAAATTTTTGGTTATGCAAGGACAGAAGTCTCTGATGACGAACTGAGAGATCAATTGCGAGAGTGAGGCTTTTTCCAGAGAGAAAAGTGCATCTTCCTTTTTCCAAATATTTATGGAGACGAGTTTATGGTTGCAATTGTTTCCTTTGAATTAGCCAAGAAATCTTTACTATACACTTTTTTCTATGGTCAACATTTCATGAATTCTTGTTCGCGGGTTGTTTCACCAAGTTGTTCTATAGAAACTGCGTTATCCTATTAGTTCATAGATTTTAATTTATAGTATCTAAACTGTTTATAAGCATAACAAACATGACTCGTGCAGGTATCTTATTCCTGACGAAGATGATTCCCCGGAACAGGTGGAAGATGTATGGGATTTTCTGAATCTGGTTAGCATTTCCCTTGTTTGCGTTGTTGTACTTGTATATAAATTTCATTTTAGTCTCACTAAAAAACACTTCTGATCAGCCTAAAATGTTCATTCTGTCTCATTTTTTCTCTTCCATTTAGATCAAATACATAAGTGGCTCTTACGATTCTGAGGAAGGTTTTCGCTTGTTGGAGAAAGAGATTTCAGAGCATGAATATTCGAAAAACAGCAGAGGGGGTTCGTCTCGGCGGCTTTTCTATCTTGAACTTCCTCCTTCAGTATATCCATCTGTTTGCAAGATGATCAAGGCTTGTTGCATGAATAAATGTAAGAGTTATAATCTATGGTTCTAACATATATTTTATGTTTAAATGCTATAAATACAGCTGCTGCCGGTGTAGATTTTGGATTTACAGGGTGACTGCATGCGTTATTATTTATTATGTATCGATTAAAAAGGAAAGAATAATGTCTAACTTTTGTTTCTATTGATGTTACATTTGCTGCCTTTTCTTAGCCAATCTTGGTGGGTGGACACGCATTGTTGTTGAGAAGCCTTTTGGAAAGGACCTAGAATCTGCAGAAGAACTAAGTACTCAGATTGGAGAGTTGTTTGAGGAGCCACAAATCTACCGTATTGGTCACTACTTGGGAAAAGAACTAGTGCAGAAAATGGTAAAAAGTGGTTACATGATGATGTACTTAATACTTATTGTTTGCTCCATGAGCTCTATCTAACCCTTTTCATTTTATTCATATCGGCAGTTGGTACTTCGTTTCGCAAATCAATTGTTTTCGTCTCTTTGGAACCGTGACAACATCGACAATGTACAGGTGAGATTCTTTTTTTAAGTCAAAGTTACGGAATTGGCTTAATGGTTTCACCCAAGGTTGTAACTTTTAAGGGTTAATCTTGTCAACATTTTTTTGGATGTGCACACCAAATGAACATTTGGCTGCTGATTTCATTGCAGATAATTTTCAAAGAGGATTTTAAAGTTGAAGTCCATGGTGGATATTTTGATCAATATGGGTATGTGTAGAATTTTGCTTTAGTCAAATTATTCAATGATGCTTTCAAATGATGAGTGAGAGATACTAATGAAAAGAATTTCTGTATAGCAATTTTACTTTCACTGATGATATTGAAAGTTGAACTTTGATTTTTCATTTTTTTTATATGCATCAATATTGAATATCTATTATTCGTTTTGTATAGAATTTCTCTTATTACGCCTGTGGAAGTATAAATCATTAGTGTACAACTTTTAATTTGGCAGAATTATCCGAGACATTATTCAAAACCATCTGCTTCAGGTGAGCTCTTTATTTTCATAATGATATAGAATAATATACTTTGACATTGTTATAATTATTTTGTCTTGTCAAGTGGACGCTTCTGTTAAATCATAGCTCATAAGATAGCGAATATGTTGAATTTTTCTCATCACTTTTCTACCGTTTAGGTTCTCTGCTTGGTTGCTATGGAAAGGCCTGTTTCTCTCAATCCTGAGCACATTCGGGATGAGAGAGTGAAGGTGTGCGCATTTTCCCTTCAATTTATGCCAAAATTATCATGTTATGCTGCTATTTCATTTGACTTTTCTGATATGAGGCCATCAATATCAGACAGAAAATCCTTGTTCTCCTTTTAAATCGGGTTCTCATACTTGCAAATTTCAATTGAATCAATGAGATATTTTCATAACCGGAACCTTTCGTTGTTGCACTTCAATATTTATGTAGATTTTGAGATGTTCCATAGCATGCAATCAAAGTCTAAAGTGTTTTCTATTGGTCACAAAAAATGCAGGTTCTTGAATCAGTAGTACCCATTAGTGACGATGAGGTTGTTCTTGGACAATATGAGGGCTATAGAGATGACCCAGCCGTACCTGATGAGTCGAACACTCCAACTTTTGCATCTGTTATTCTGCGCATACACAACGAAAGATGGGAAGGTATGATAAAATCTTTAGCATTTTTCTTCCCAAAGGAAAATAAACATAATTATGTCGTCATGCATTCCATGATTTTCTTTTTGGCATCAGGTGTTCCTTTCATACTAAGAGCAGGGAAGGCCTTAGATTCTAGAAAAACAGAGATACGAGTTCAATTCAAGGATGTTCCTGATGATATTTTCAAGGATGTTCCTCATGAAATTCTCCTGATATTTCCTGGTACCGTACCTTTTTCATTTTTGGGTGTTATCTCTTCATACATAAAAAGTATTGAGATGTTGATCATCTCAATAATCCATAATCGCAAACATGACAAGCATAGATACATGTTCTTTATCGGCTTTGAAAGTGAATATAAATGTTTTCTAGTAAATACTTTACCTCATTCATCAAAATATTGATGTCTGCAAAACGAATCCTCACTGTAAACTTGTGCATGTCTAGGTCAGAAGCATCGGAGAAATGGGTTTCGTATCTGCCTACAGCCTTTAGAAACTATTTACACGAAGCTTGTGGTATATGATCGCCTACGTTTCGACGATTCTCTATATTGTCAGATACATTTATTGAGATTGGAAGTTTGATGTTCATATAGCAAATATAGATCTCCCAATACACTGTTTGGAATCAAATTTCGGGATATCTAAATGCGGAATTGGCACGGTTAAATCCAAAATTATTTTATTTTTATCTCAACTTGTAATAATCAGACTAAATCTTCTTGCCGAATCACTGAAGAAGTGCACTCCATCTATTGATTTCTTGTATTCATTCTCTTGATAATTTAATGTAGTGTATTTTAAAACCATTATATATTAGAATTTTAGATTATGCATTTGCTGCATAAGACTTTTACAAATCCATGATATCTGCTGTTGTTGCAGTACAAGCTAGGTAATTTGGATATGTCCACACATCAAAGTGAACAGGAATTGCTCTACTGGCGGAAGGAAGGGGTTACCATTGAGGATGCTTATGAGAATCTCATTCTCGACACGTATATTCACTTTCCCGGTTCTTATTTTATGAATTATCAATATTCACTTTCCCAGTTCTTATTTTATGAATTATCAATTTTTTCTAGCATTCTTTTATTATACATCGAAGCCACATAATAACACTAACGGATGACTTACCAATCAGTTCGATAGTTCGAAAGAAACAGATTTGAGTTGAATAATAATGGCAATTGTATCACGTTTTGCAGGATTAGAGGCGATCAGCAACAATTCATTCGTAGAGATGAATTAGAGGTAACAAATTGTTACATGGTTTGATACAATGTTTCATATATCCTTGAAAGACTAATGTAATGTGCTTAACTATATCAGGCATCATGGAAGATCTTCACCCCGTTATTGCACAGAATTGATAGAGGGGAGTTCAAGCCACTCCCTTATGAGGCATACGGTTATGGCCCGAAAGAGGCCTTTGAATTGCTGCGAAAAGCGGGCTATGCTGAAACACCCGGGTTTTTAGTTGACGACCACTAATCATCATCAACATTATTATTATTATTCAGGTGTAAGCTCAGTGGCATTGGAAGGTGATGATAGAGACAAATTGGTGGTGACTGGAAAAGTTGATGCGGTGTGTTTGGCTAGGGTTCTTAGGAAGAAGTTTAAATGTGTAAACCTTGTGAGTGCCAAAGAATTGAAGGAGAAAGATGATATTTACTAGGTGTTCTCAGCTTGTTATATGTTAGTAGTTGCAAGAAATAAAGGTACGATTTAATTTATCATGTCCTATTTCTAAGACTTGGGTGGGTACTAGTTTATGGATTTTCTAAGAACTGTACTATCTTCAAAGTCGAGTTGCTTGGGTATGTTATTTATTGTTTTTTTTTTTTTTTGGATTTGGTTTGCATACGCATGTTTATGTTTGTCTTTAGTGTAATGTGGGGCAAGTTAATCCATTCATCTTCATTCCATTATAATATTTAAAATGTTATTTTTAAAAACTACTTTTAATAAATTACTTTTGAAAATTACTATCCAATTTGAGGAATAAAATGTCCACAAAAGGTATTATGATGGAAGAACGAAATCACAACAAAATAGTTGTCCTAATACTAATATATGAAAAAAAAAATTGTAAAATGACAAAATAGATAATTAATCACTAATTCATGTTGTATTCGTAAATTTGATTAGGTGTGATCCGTGTAAATTTTATTATCTTAATTTAAGGGTAATTAAGTTTTTAATTTTTCACTTTAGAAAAATTTAAATCTCTAGTGTATATATTTATATAATAATAAAAATAGAAAAGATAATCATATTAAAATTCGTAACAAAAATTATACTTATTTTTTGTCGAAAAAAATATTCAAAAGATATTAATTTTTATAAATAATATTCGAATAATTAAAGTAAAAGAAGGAAGAATGTTTAAGGTATAATTATTAAGTAATCACTTAACTAGTGATTTAATGATAATAAAACAAGATATCAAGAATAATAAGAATAAAATATAAAAACAGATATAACTATAGTTATTAAAATCAGATTGAATTTGGCAATTTGATCGAAAAATTGGTGAACGGAGTTTTAAATCGGTCTGATTTAATATTCTAACTGACTAAGAAAAAAACCCGACCAAAACCAGCGTGAATCAATTAGACCCGCAAATCAACAATTAACAAAAAAAAACTAATCTTTAGGTTCAAACTTGGGTCTTCTTGCATGTATAGTGGCTGGCAACTTCTTTTCATTACATTTGTCTTTTTTTAATATATAATCCGTATATGTTTCCGTACTCTATACGGGATAATACATAAAATTATATAAAAAATTTTATTAAAAAATTAAATAAAAAATATTTAGTAATTATTATTATAAATATTTTATAAAGTTATAATTAAAATTAAATTTTTAAGATTTTTAATATTAAAATATTAAAAATAATTAGTATTTGTCTTAATTAATTTGAGTTTGTTAAGTAATTATTTCATTCGTCTGCTTAAACAACTATTAGAAATTAGAATCTCGCTTTGTGCGTCTACCAATCTATTGGCTAGCGGTAGAACCTTAATAAATGGAGTATTAATGCGTGATTAGACTTAACAGAAGTACCCGAATACACGGGTACCCAACCCATTCATACCCGGTTGGGGAGGGTAATAACTTGACCTAAGTCGGGGTAGATATTGCTTAGGATAGGGCATGGTCAGGTTTAGAGTGTACCCGTCCCGGATATATACATATAAACATTTTTTAGGGATTAGGATTTGCCTCACATCACGGATTTAGTGATTCACAACTTCAATCATACTCTGTAGCCATGCAAGAGAAACCCAGTCGTTCTCACCCAGAGTCTTCTTCTTCTCAGCTTCTTCACAAAGAACCCTATAGGTCCCGTCATCGTCGTTGCTGAGCCCATCGCCACCTACCCTTTCACAACTCTCATCTTCCTTCACAGCACATGTCGCCATCGCTGCTTATCCCATTACCGTCGTTGTTGAGTCCGTCGCCACCTTTCTCCTACCAAATCCCTTTTCTCTAGGTAAATCTCCCCCCATCTCTCTCTCTCTCTCACACACACACATTGTGAGTCTGTTAAATTCTTCTCTTCTTCTTCCGCAGACTCATCACTTAGTTGTCATCGCTATGAGCCCGGGTGTTGTCGTTGCATTTTCTTCTGAGTCTATCACCTAATAAAATAGAATTTTTATTCAAACTGGACTAGTTGAAAATAGGCATGCATGATATCATTTTTGCATGTAATTTCTGAATTTTCTCATCCAAATTTGATCTATGTGGTTGAGTATTTTAGTATGACGATCATCGTGGTTTTGTTGCGACACTAATGTGATAAAAGTTGCGGTCATTTCATAACTAATAGGGTTAAGTACGATTTTGGTCCCTAACGTAGAGGCAAAAAATTTATTTTGTCCTCGGCATTTTTTTCACTATAAAATGGTCCCAAAAATTTTAGTTTGTTTTAAAATCGTCCTTTTCACCTAATTTTTTATTTTTATTACTATTTTATCCCTAACTAAAAAATTATAAAATAAAATAAAAAAGAAAGAAAGAAAGGGAACGACGGGGTGGGGGAAGAAAGAGAATGGGGGCCGGGGAGAAAGAGAAAGGGGAGGGAAGAGAGTCGCGGGGGGAGGGGGTGTGGGAAAGGTGGCCGTCGCGACGTCGCCTGTGATGGAGAGTGGGAAACCTCCACGCCGTTGCCGCCACTGCTGCTTCCTTGTCACTGCTCCTTTCTTCTTCAACACATATTCACACTAACGGCAAGAGAGGAGAGAGCAGAGGGAGAGAGAAAGAGAACATCGACGACGTCGTGATTCCAGAGCTTCTTGTGGAGCTCGAAGGGTTTGTTGCACTCCAACGTGAGGGTGTGGAAGGATCGGACGGCGACGTAACCGTTGGGCTCGAGGTTGCGCCCGTAGATGCGAAGGGTGGAAGAGTCCTTGTGGAAGTCGCGGCAGGTGACCTTGAGGTGGATGGAGAGCCTGACACGTGAGGCGGTGGTGTTCTTGCCGTCGTTGAGTTGGTGGTCGACCTTTCGGGAGGTATCGGCCGTCACATAATCGCTGGGGTTGATGATGTTGTAGAGGATCCATAAGTCGTTCTTCAGGGATTATGATCACTCTTCCCATTTGGTTCACTGCAAAATCTTTTTCCTTCAGTTTCATTCTTCCCATTTGTTTTTGCTCTGATTTCATAATTCATTGTTATTGTTGTTGTTCTTCTTCTAGTTGTTGTTGTTGTTTGATTGTTATTGATTCTGCTCCTGCTTGCTACTTTTGTTTCTGCTTTATTTGCTGGTTCTTCTGCGCCTTGCTTTTGGTTGCTTTTGGGAAGCATAGGGGAGGGGTATTTCCGTCTGAAGGACGATTTTAAAACTAAATTAAATATTTGGGACCATTTTGTAGCTCAAAAAAGGCCGAGGACGAAATAAATTATAGGTCTCTACATTAGGGATCAAAATCGTACTTAACCCTAACTAATATATGAGACAGACCAGATTATTAAACTAATCTAAGAAATAACATTCAGATTTGCGCATAAATTTATAATATGTAATTATCTCAGGAAAATATATGTGTATAGCCCAAGTAAAAAATTGTTAGGAAATTATTATTTCTTAATATATTTATGAGCAATACATATATTAATTATAATCACAAATTAAGTAATTTCACATTAAATGACTTATATAACGGTGATCTCATTTATTGTTATAAATGTTGAATTAAATAAGTTATTATTACTTTTTATTTGGATAAATGAGATTAAAATCATATATACTATTTTATTTGAGTTTTAGGGTTTAATGATTGTCACACTCAAATATAAATAATAACTTCAGAATTTTGGTCTCCAACACATCAAACCCGCTTCCGTAGTTCTTTTTTCACAGTGGAGTAGTTGTGATTCATCCCTATTAGGGATACAGAAGATTTTGGTTGACAAAGATCAAATAACCACAAGAGTTAAGCTCTCTGATCTCAATTATGCTCTCGAATGAAGGGATGCTTCTGCGCTCTCAATTATATTTTTTAATGATTTAACATGGATGAACTTGAGATTGAGAAATCCTAAAATTTTCAAATAAAACAGAATTTTTATTCAATCAAATTATGATAAATAATTTTATTGAATTAAATTATATTAATGTGATTATTGGATGATAAAGAATGTTATAAAAATAAATAAATTATATTTTAAGAGTATAAAAATATCAAATTGTCATTTCAATTTATTTTTTTAATCAACGACAATAAATATCTTGAATTAATTAAATTTTTACAAAAAATTATATACCTAAAATTATTTCAGTTCTTCAAAAAAATTTTGAACATACAATGATTAAATGAGAGGTTGACTATTGAGAATTGAATATAATATTTTTAAATTCGTATTTTCAATATAAAGATGTACTTACTTCTATCTATTTTAACATCGATAGAAAATTCTTTTTAGATGAAAAAAATTTAAAATATATTTATTCTATTTCAACAATTAATATTCATATTTAACTTAAGATTTCAACAAATATAGCAAAAAATATTATATTTTTTAGTTAAAAAATAAAATATCTATAAATATATTTTTGTGCTTTAGCTTTAGATTTTTCAAAAAATTTTGGCAAGTTAATAGAATCAAATCATATTTCTATAATATATATAAGAATGCATATTACACATAAATAAAAAATGTTAGGTGTAATAAGAACAAATACATTTATTAACGTAAAATTTAGAAAAATAAGAACCAATAAAATATTGAAAGAAAGAAATATAAATAGAAAGAGAAACAAATTATTAGACAGAAGAAAAATAATTTAATAAATTTTATGTGTATATAAAAGAGGAATAAAAAGAAGATATACATTATTTAATTTAGTAAGATTTATAAAAATAAACACATAGAATAAGAGAATAAAAAAAATAATAATAAAATTAATATCTGAATTAATATCTAAATAAAAAGTAAAAAAATAATAATAATCTATTATAATCTTAATCTTTTAATATAATTAATTAATAACAATATAATTAGTCTACTATAATCTTAATCTAATCTTTTAATATAATTAATTCTAATTAAGTAATCAAATAAATTGAATATAAATATGTCTAATCTAATCGTATAAAAAAAAGTAAATTTTCTACAATTAAACATATTATATATATATTGGGGATAAAACGTCATTTTAAAATGAGATTATTATTATTAATGACATATAAATATTAAAATTGTTGCATTAATTGAAATACATTATTAGAATAAAAAGTTACAAGAATTAAAATAACTGAAATTTATTAACTTTAATTACTTAAATTAGCATAAAATAAGAAAGAGATGATTAATCAGATTAAATGAATTAAAAAATATTACTGAGCAAAGCAAATGTCACAATAATTATATTACTAATTTAAAAAAAATTAATTCAATCCATTCAAATTTTTATTTAAAATAGACAATTAAATATCACCAATGAACAAAAATAAATGAGATATAATAAAGAATAATTTTGATAGTATAAATAATTAAATTAAATTATTATATACAATTTTTATTTATTACCTTATTATAATTTAAGTTAACATTAATGGTAAAAAAATTAATTTTAAATAGCCCCAATTTGTATTTTACAACATAATTAAAGTATAATTCATACATTTTTATTTTGTGATTAATCAACATTTTTTAAATTTTTTGGTTTAGTTTTCTGTATTTTATGATTGATAAATTTTTTCTACGAAACACAAATCTATAATGAATTATTACAATCATAATTAATTAAGAAAATAAAAAATTATAAAAAATCAAATAAAAGATAAAAAAATAAAGTAAAAATTTATTTTGAAACTAAAAATTTGTCAATTATGCTAGAAATTCAAAAAATTTGTATCTTATTATATAATCAATTTTGTTACTCACTTCAACTTCATTATTCCTTTGTTTCCAAAAATTATATAATGTCACACTTATTATTTCAAAAAAGATGAAACTCTTCAAATACACAGTATAATGTATAATTTAAGAACAATAAGATAAAAAATATCTAAAATTTTATAATAGTATTTTAAATTTTCAATGAAAAAAATACGAAGAGTTTAAATCTACCAAATGAATTCGATAGTTACCCTTTTTGCACATTTTATTTAAATTTAAATTTTAAATTTTAATTTGTATCTTATTTTTTTTAATATAAATTATTTTTGACAAAAAATAGGAAAAAATTTTATTAGATCAAAAAAATATTCTATCAAAGAATGATTATAACTATAAGGAGATTTATAATTAGAGAATAAAATAATAAAAATATTAATAATAATAAAGAAAAAGAAATGAAGTTCATATTAAAGAATGTTAGAAAAGAAATAACAAAGTTCGTATTAATAATAATAATGCCGAGGAATGATGTTGCTACTTTAGGCTTCTAGTCTCTGCCCTCGGCCATTGTTTTTTTTTCTTTCTTTGCTTTTTTATTTAAATTATCAAGTTATAAAAAAATAAAGAACAATTCAAGAAAACTAAAACAGCAAGATCAATAGTAACTATGCAAATCAAAATACATAGGAGAAAAATAAACTATTATATGATAGAATTAATATGAGTATATTTTATCATTAAATAAACAAAGTTAGCGCAAAACAAAATTACACGTAAAGAGAAAAAAAAGAGTTAAAATATCCAAAGTGATAAAAATATTATTTTTACAATTTTATTCTATCATGTTTATATATATATATATAGGACTATAAAACAATGAACTTCTAACTAAATTAAATTGTATTTATTATTATTAGAAAGGGTAAGAGAGAGAGCAGTAGAAAAAAAGTTTGTGTGTATTCACGTTGTGTAAAATGATACAATATAAAAAGGAATTTATAGGTGCTAAGAGATCGAAATAATAAGGGTTAAGTACAATTTTGGTCCCTAACGTAGAGGTCAAAAATTTATTTCATCTCCAGACTTTTTTTTGCTATAAAATGGCCCCAAAGGTTTCAATTTATTTTAAAATCGTCTTTTTTACCAAAATTTTTTTTATTACCAAATTACCTTTTCCTAAAAAAATTATAAAATAAAATTAAAAAAAGAAAGAAAGAAAGGGAACACGAGAAGGGGGGAGAAAGAGAAGGGGGTGAGGGAAGAAAGAGAATTGGGGGGAGGGAAGATAGAGAATCGAGAAGAGAAGGTGGGTGGGGGGAGGGAAGAAAGAGAATCCAGAAGGGAAGGTAGCGCCGCCGCTCTTTGCGCCCTACGATCTGTGCCCCGCACCCCGCTCCCCGCTCCCCGCGCCGCTGTGCCCCACGCCCTGATCCCCGCGCCGCTGTGCCCGCACCGCCTGTGATGGAGAAGGGGAAACTGCGTTCAGTGTCGCCGCTCGCCGTTTTTGCCTCTATTTTTGTTTCTGTTTTTGCTTCTTCTGGTTTTGTTTTTGTTGTTGCTTCATTATCCATTGTTGTTGTTGGTGTTGGTCTTCTAGTTGTTATTGTTTCATTGTTGTTGTTTCACTGCTTCAGCTGTCTGCTTCTGCATTCTACTTCTGCCTGCTTCTGTTTCTACATTCTGCTTCTGTTCCTGCATTTGGTTGATTTTAGGGGAAGAAGGGGAAGGGTATTTTCGTCCGAAGGATGATTTTAAAATAAACTGAAACCTTTGGGACCATTTTGTAGCAAAAAAAGGGCTGGGGACGAAATAAATTTTCGGTCTCTACATTAGGGTCAAAATCATACTTAACCCAAATAATAAAGACATAATATCCTATAATAAATATTCAGATATGTTAAATAATGCAAATAGATCCTAATTATACTCTAACATTCCTCCTCAAACTCAAGTGACAACTTGAGTTTGAAACTTATTTGAAATAACTAAATAAAAAAAGCATAAACTAATAGAACAAGTGCAGACAGAACTGCCTGATAAAAGCACAGACAGAATTATCGAAAGAAAGTGCAGACGAAACTGCCGGAAGAAAGCGTAGACGAAACTGCCGGAAGGAAGCGCGGAACTGCCACAAAGAAACGCATACGGAACTGCCACAAGAAAACGTAGACGGAACCGTCGGAAGGAAGTGCAGACGGAACTTCCGGAAGGGAACGCAGACGGAACTGCCAGAAGAGAACACAGACGGAACTGCCAGAAGAGAACGTAGACGGAACTGCCGCAAGAGTGGCCAACTATCGAAAAACTGATGAAAAGATGGTGAACTGGTGGAAAACTGTTGAAAAGTGACAAAGTGCAAAGAGATGACAAACTATCGGAAGGTGACAAAAGATATATGGTTTCTCCATGAGAATAAGTAAGTAGTGGATGAGCTAATCGGTGAGGTCAAAAAAACATCAAAGCATTGACAAAAGAGAAAGGAAAAAATGACACAAAAAAAAGTATGAAAAGTATGATGATTTCACCAGAAGAAAGTCAACTTATCCTCTTCAAGGAAGATACCATGGCTCTGATACCATGTTAGAAAGGGAAGAGGGAGCAATAGAAAAAATATTTGTAAGTATTCAAGTTGTTTAGAATGATACAATATAGAAGGGTATTTATAGGTGATAAGAGAATCGAAATAATAACGACGTAATATCTTATAATAAATATTCAGATATGTTGAATAATGTTAAATGATCTAATTGACCATAATTATACTCTAACAACTATATTCAACTAATTGGTATACATAATGTTAAATTGTGTGATACTTAAATATCTAATCAAATCAATTAGTTGATATAATTAAGCCATCGTAATGAATTGTATTTAATGAGTTAAAAAAATAAATTAAGAAACACCCATAGAAGCATGCCACGCCAGCTTTATTATTAAGTGCAAAACCTGATTTTTATATAATAGAATAGATATATATAAATTAAATTATATATATTAATTGTAATTTATACAGTTCAACTAGTGACCCACCGATTAAATTAATAAATTAGTGAATCAGTAGCCTAAACGATTCAATTACCGGTTCGATTTTTCGATTTTGACAACTACGGATATATTGAAATAATCATAGTTCTAAAAACTGGACCGATTCGACCAATCCGACCTGTCTAACTGTGAACTAGCAACAATCACAGTCCGATTAGCCTCCTGAAACCATTGATCCAAAAACCGGTGACGAACCACTGATCCAGCGGAAAACTGGCCAATCGGACCGAACCGGTTTTCACTTTTCAACCAAAAAAATAAAAAGAAGCCTCTGTCTGTCTCTCTCACTCACTTACGCATCTACTTCCCTCTCTCAAAAAAACCTAGCCTCCAACGCTACTTTCTTCTTCAAGCTCTGTCATCGCCGCCTGATGAACGGATTCCTCGCATGGTCTAGAATTCACAAATAAGTCCTCGTTCAAAGTATAGCTTATAAACCAATAAAGAATCCTTTTATGCAAAAATTTAGTTATCACAAGTAACAAACCCCTAATAAAATTGATAACCGAAGTATTTAAACTTCGGGTCGTCTCTCAAGGAATTGCAGGGAGGTGTGCTTATAATTGGTTATGGAAAAAGTATGTTTTTGGGGTTTTGGGTTAAGAACAAGGAAAGTAAATTGCAGAGAAATTTAAATGATATAAAGAGGTCTTGGCAAGGTTTGGTGGTCAAGGATCTCTATACTTATCACTAACCACAACGTGAGAATTGGCAAGGATCAATCCCATTAAATCATCCTCTAACTAGTAGTAAAGAAAAGTTAAATGAGCTATATTAATCCAAGTCCATAAGTCCTAGCTATCCACTAAATCAATTAGTGATGACTAGAGTCAATGGCTTCCAATCATCAATTACTTGGACATTAGTAACTCAAGAGTTCCAAAGTTACTATCCCAAGCCAAGAACATAAAAGTCTAAACTAAAACTCTCCCAAGTATTTCATCAAACACTTGGAGTGCATATGATAAAAACATAGGAAATTGATAAGAGAGTATTAGATCTAAACAACCAATAGCAAGGATTCAATAACAACAAATGAAGAAGCAAGCAATAAACATGAAATACCTCAAATTGTATTGAATAGAAAATCAAGTCTAATATGAGAATTCATAAAATAAAGTAATCAACAAGGGAGATCAATAAACTAGAATGCTAAGACAAATAAAAGTAGAAGAGAAATCCTAAATCCTATAACGTAGAGAGAGGAGAGAGCCTCTCTCTCTAAAAACTACATCTAAAACCTAAAATTATGTGAATGAGAAGTGTCTCCCTGATTCCTCTACTCTGCAGCCTCTAATCTGTGTTTTCTGGGTCAAAAACTGGGTCAAAAATAGCCCAAAAATCACCCCCATCGATTTTTGATACGTCTAGCACGTGGCTCATGCACGCGTACGCGACATGCACGTGTACGCATCATGCACGCGTACGCGTCGCTTGTCTGCGCATCATGCACGTGTACGCACCATCTACTTTTTTATGAATATATTTTATATAAAAGTATAATTTATTTATTTGACTATATTTTAAATAAAGATAATATTTTTATAACATATCAAAATTTAATTTTTACAAACCAACAAATTATAGCTCAAATCACACACACATATATATATAATAGAATATAATTACAGAGGATAACTATTATCACTAACCAACTAATTAATAAAACCACAACCAATCTCCTAATCTCTTGTAGGAATAGAATTAGATAGACTAGTAGTTGAAGTTCCAGAGGTGAATGATGAATTATTGATTAAAAAACGTTAATAAGAAGTCTATTCATTAGAAAAACTTACGTGATAAATACATCTTTCCAAAGTTTTTAAGGCAGGGATGTGATAGTTAAAAAATTATTAAGTCTCACATTATTTAAAATTAAAAGTCTAATAATTCTTATAAGTGGCAGACAAGTTCATTTAGAAATAAGTTAGACCGATTTAATTTCTCATATGATATAAGAACAAAGTTAAAAATTGTTATTGTATCACTCTCATACCACAACAAATTCAAGTCGTTCTCAAATTTCAAGCTTTAAATAATAATTATTCATATAATGACAATTAATGACGATATAATGACCAAAACACAACAATAACAAAATAACTTGGTAAAGCAAATAATGACGATATATATATATATTGAAAATTATTATTATTATTGAGATTAGAGTTGAAAGAGTTTGCTGAGATTGTAAGGCTTATTGAAAGTGTAGTTGCCATTCCATATGAGGTGAGCAAAATGCTGGCAAGCTTTATCGGAAGGATGATGGGAGTCAAAGAAAACATAGTCATTTGGATTGTGACATAATTCATATTCTTTGATCCCTTTGTTCCCCCCACACGTGTCTTCTCCTCTGTATGGTCCACTTCCACAGCATCCCCCACTCCCTCCTTTGAAACCTTCAATTCAATTCCAACATGCATTTCTATTTGTTAGATTATTTAAATGTTAATTACAATAGTATGTTTAGATACTTCAATTCGTGTTTGAATTTGATAAAGATTAACTCTTCATTCAAATCTCTTCTATTATAAATTTGAATTTTTTAAAAAATAACTTTATAATATAATATTAAAATTTCTATAACCGAAAAACTTAAAATTTAATTTTTGTTATTTAAAAAAAACATAAAAAAAATCTATACAAAAAATTTTACACAAATTCAAAAGATATTCTTTAAATTAAGAAAAAATAATTTTACGACAGAATTTAACTTAATAGATATTTTTTATTAATTTTTTTTTTTGACTTAACTAATACCTATGAAGAAATTATAGCTTGTATTATTTCATTTATTTGACACTTAAAAAATACATATCTTCTTTTCTAAATCTTTTTTTTTCGTTTCCAACATAATTAATGACATATACTAATAGATAATCATGATATTTTAGATTTTGGCATTATGCACATGTGGCTGAATTAGTGAATTTGCTTAGTAATTAAGCTAATTTTGACTTATCCAATTACTAGCACACCCTCGTGTTAAGAAAAACAAGCAATTTTCACGGTGACTAGAAATAGTTATTTCGATAAGATATTTTTAATCGTCATCAATTCTCAAAAAAAAAAAAATGTATTATTAGAAAATAGTATAAAAATTTTAATGTTTTTAATAATTGTGCATTATTATTGAATCAAATTAAAAGGACTGAATGGATGAATAATAATACCATATTTCGAAGGATATGTGACAACTTGAGAAAGTGAAGCATAGAAATCATGGACTGAATATTTGAACCCATTGAGCTGTTTCTTAAGCTTCAGAGTCATCTTTGAAAGTTGAATATTATGTAACCTTGCAACTGCTGAAATCTCATCAAAGCATGTGCTTCCATTGTTTTTCAGAATCCTTACGCTTGGAGAACACCCTATAGGACCCACATTTACAAAACCAAACTTTCTTCCACCTTGCTCATAAATTTCCTATAAATTAAATAAAGTGTAGAATTATGAATAAGTTTATAACTAAAGATATATCTACCTAGCAATAATGAAAATATATGCTTACATACTTTAATGGCATTTGTAAGGTTTCCAATGACAAAACCAACAAATTGTTGTTTATCAACCGGCAATAGGCTCACAGTGGAGTTTGTAACATTCAAAAGTTCACCATAATCATTGCTTCCAACACTCAGAAAGTACACAGATCTTTTGAGAAGTGCCTCTGCTTCTTCTTCTCCTATTTTCTCCCTTAAAATTTTCTTTACATTTTTGAAATATTTCACCTGAGTGTGAAGGTCTATCACCTATATATATATGTCAACAAATAAATTAATTAAAAACCTTAGCTTGATCAATATAATGTTCTATTCCAATCATGCATGGTATATGGTCCATATCACCACTTGTACCTTTACATTCTATAATTCTATGTTTAAAAATTTAATTTACAAGTCAAGATATTAGAATATAAAAAAATAAAAAAATTAGTCACTAATATATATATATATATATATATATATATATTATTTTAATATTGTTAATATATATTTCAAATTTTAACATATATTTGATATAATAATTAATTTGATCACTGATTTTTAATATGCATATAATATAATTATTATAATATATAATATTTATAATATATATTTTTAATATTTTTTTGAGTTAAAATTATCTCTAAACGTAAATTTAATCTAAAACGTTAAAGACAAAATTAAAAGTATCTTAGAGTAATTTTGATACAAATTAAAAATAGTAAAAAAAAAATAAATAAATTGAAAACGTTACCGATAAAATTAAATAAAAAAATATTAAAAATATTTTTAAAAAATCACAAACATCAGAGACAAAAATAAATCTCATTTAAAAAAATATATCAAAATAAAGTTAACTTCTATATAATTAAAGTATCCTTAAAAAATGATATTATTTATTTGTGGGAATATGAGGTTATTACATATCCTTGAGCAGTTTGAAGCAGAGCACCAGAGCCTCCAGAGGCAAAATTGACTCCATTGGTGAAGTCAGGATTTTCAGGATGAAGATATGGTGGAAGCAGAGGTAACTTTGCAAGCTCAGCTACACATAAATAATTAACTCCTAATTACTCAAATCATTTATGAATAATTATGTAAAACAATTAATAATGAGAGATCTCACCAATGATATCTGGAATCATACGTCCATCAGAGAATCTTCCACTTGGATACTTGAAAAGGGTTTTTCCATAGGGAGGGTAATTTGCTTGATACGAAGTTGTTGTATTGATATAATTGTTGTTTCCATTGTCAAACAATGAATCCCCAAATATGAATAAGGATGAATGTTTCTTGGGTAAGCATATCTGAGCCTCACTTGTTTGGATAATAAGAACACTACTCAAAGACAGCACCAACAAAAACATTAAACCATCCATATTATCCTATGATGTTTGTATTAACCATGATCTAAGTAGCTTTATATAGATAGATAGATATAGAGGCATAGTCATTGTTGTAAAGTTAATTACATTCATGATCTTGCATGCTGAGAACTTTTCAAATGCTGAGAACTTTTCAAAGGCGGCAAACATATAAATATATATGGTACCAGGTGTCCAGGTGAATACTAGCGAAAATTGAAAAGTATACAATAACAATTTCGGAACAAAGTTGAACATTTCTATAAATGACAAGGATTGTGTGGTGTGAATTATTTATACTTCAAAGATATTTTTTTAGTATCATCCCTATTATTTTTTAGTCATTATTGTAGTATTTTATTAGAAAACACTATATACAAGTTTTTGTACCAGAAAATGTGGTATAAATATACTGTGTGATTATTTTGAATATAGTAAATTTTCTTTTTAAACTTTGACCTATGATTTTTATTCGATTTTTAGATTTTTTTTTACGTTAATTATGTGTCTAAATTATTATCCCTATAATAATTTTTATAGTGTCTATATATCATTGCATTTAGACGTATCAAAATTTATATTTTGGTAGCGTTTGTTTTGAAGTTCTGAGACAGAAATTGGGAGACTAGAATTCAGTATTATATTTGTTGATCTACACTAAAATTTTAGTTTTTGTCTTTAAAATTTTAATATTTTAATACTTTTAAAAAATAGGGATATAGGAGACTAAAATTTTTGAGGATGGAGACTGAAATTTTAATAATATTTTATACTTAAAATACCCCATTTCAATTAATCAATGGTTAATAGTCAAATTCGTTCCTGAAAGATTATTCATTCTTTAAATTAGTCCTCAAATAATTTTTTTAGTCATATTAGTCCTTGAAAGATAAAACATAAGTCAAATTGGTCCTTCTATTAGTTAGATGATAACTTGTTACGTTAAGTGCCACGTGGCATAATGCCACATGTCACAAGATGATTGATTGACATGTTAGGTAGGTGACATCTAACATACCACGTGTTACTTGACATGTAAAAAAGTTATTTATAATCAAAATACTCCTTAAAAGTTCATACATAAGTTATTTTCATTCCTAAAATTTTAAAAATTAATTAAATTAGTCCTTATATAAATTTATTTTATTTTTCTTCATAATATTAAATTTAAAATATTTTTTGATAGTACTAATTTTAATATTATTTTTTAGACCTTAATAAACAAAATTTTTTTAATATAAAATAATAAAAATAATTAAATTATTATAAAGTTAATTTGTCATTTGTATTTTAAAATTTTATATTTTCAAATTATAATTTTTTATAATGAATTTTTTTTATTTAAACGAGTTTATCAAATTATTGTTGATTATATATTTAAAAATTTAATATTTTAAATCTCACTAAATAATATAGTAATTATTTTAAAATTTAAATTTTTTAAATTTTTAAAATTATAATTTTTATTATTGTTTAATTTATATGATATAACTCAATAATTAAAAATCGATTTGTGGGATCACTTCTTGAATCTTAATATTTTAATATAGTTTTTTTTTTGAAATAACTATATTTATTTTTTAAATGTTTTAATTTTTTAGATCTCACTAAATAAATATTCAGATTAATCATCCAGAATCTTCATTATAAATATCTATCCTACCATAGCTTTCTAAATACTTTTAGATTATTTCGTACTACTCTTCATACTTCTATATACATCAAGACTCTTCTAGAATACTCTATGACCTCCTAGAGTCTTCTAGAACTTTCTAAGATATTTCGGAATCTTCTAGGACATTATAGAACGTTCCAGAACCATCTAGAACATTCTCAAACACTCTAGAAAACTATACAAACACCGTTAAATCTAACCTTCTAAAATTTACCGTGACATTCTCTCCCACCTAATGGCAGACGTCCTCGTCGCATTCTGTTCATGATAGCGATCTAGGTGTTCTTGAAATTACCACGAATCTTCACGAGCTTTCCAGCTAGCTTCGGTTATCGGGAGTCCTTTCCACTTGATCAAGTATTGGATACTTGGTGATACTCCTCTTCGTCGCACGACGCGATTAGCTAAGATCTCTTCGATTTCTTTATCAAAGGATCTAATCACCACAGGCGGAGCACGACTCGAGTCATCTCTACTCGGTTCATCTTGATTTTCATGATATGGTTTAAGCATACTCATATGGAATACCAGGTGGATCTTCATAGAGGGAGGGAGTTGTACTTTGTAAGCAACTTCCTCAACACGTCCAATGATCTCAAATGGCCCTTCGTATTTGTGGATTAAGCCCTTATGAACCTTGCGAAAGATTTTGAATTGTTGTGGAAGAAATTTAATCATTACTTTATCTCCCACTTGATAGCTTGCAAGTCTCCTCTTCTTATCTGTCTATTTCTTCATCTTCTTTGTAGCTTTGTCGAGGTAAGAATGAGTGGCATTTGCTTGTTCTTCCTATGACTTAATCATATGATAAGCTCCAGGGTTCTTCCTGAGTAAGAGGAAGAAATAGAGTATGGTATAAGCGGATGTTGTCTGGTCACAATCTCGAATGGACTCTTTCCAAATCGTCCTGTGAAGTGTGGATCTTGATCACTAATAATCAAGGTTGCGAGAACCGGACCGATCAATAAACCGGTGAAGTGACTGGTTCACTGGTTCACTGGTTCAATGGTTCAACCGAGGTTCAACCGGAATTCGACAGGTTTAATTAAATATTAAATAAAATTATTAAAAATTTAATATATAATTTTAAATATTTAAATTTCAATAAAAAATTTAACCTCATAAAATTTAAAATTTAAAATTTAAAATTTTAATTTATAACCTAATAATAAAAAATAACAAACAAATCAGTAATACTAATAACCACTAACCATTGAATTTGCAAACATAATCATAATTTAAATTTGGAACAAACATAATCATAATTTGGAACAAACAAACAGAATTACAAAAACATATGAAATCAAATTACAGTAACAAATTAAAAACAGAACAAAAACATAATTTAAAACTTACAAAAATAGAATCACAAAAATCTGATTAATTCATTTAATTAACAAAATAAAAAAAAAGCTAAAAAGCAGAAGATAAAGCATCATCAACAGCAGCGAAGGCTTTTTCATCATCATCATCACAATGGCTAAGGTTGAAGGATCCAAGAATTGTTAGGGTATCAAGTACATTTGGAGGAAAAAAAAAAGCAGAAGACAGCAGCACTCAACAGAAATCAAATGCAGAAGACAGCAATGAAAAAACAACAATTAACCTAGACAAACAAACAACAATCAACATAATCAAATTCAAAAACAACAATTAACTCCCAAAAATGAAAACTGAAGCAGGGTAGGGATCTGCTTACAAACTCAGAAATTCAGAAACTCAAGCTAAGTAGAAATTAGCAGACTCAGAATCAGAAATCAGAAACCAAATAAAAGTACAAAAGCAAGCAAAAGTAAATTGAAGATTGGCGGCGAAGGAGGAATCCAAGTGACGGCGATGGAAGAGGGGAAGTGAGCTCGGGCACAGAGGGGATTGAACACAGGCTTGACGCGCGAGAGAGAGGGATCGACGATGAGGATGGACCGATGGAGACACGATTTCAAGGTGGCCAACGACGACGAAGACAGAGGCGGTGACATCAATAGCGAGCATACCTGGCGACGCAAGGTGAAGCGATCCAGGAGAAGAGAATCGCGATGGCGGGGCTCAACGCTGGCTGAGGAGAAGAGTTCGTTGGTGACGGCGGCGCTGTCGCTGGCTGCTGTTGCTGGCGGTCTGGGAAAAAGAGAGCGGCTAGGGTTTCGTGTGGAGATCATAGACAGAGAGAGAGAGGGGCTGGATGGTGAGTGGTGACTGAGTTAGTGGGTTGTGGGTGTGTGCGAGAGAGAAGGGAGGGGTTTATATATATATATTTTAACTAAAAATGGTAAAAAACCGTTTGGCTCAAGCGGTTTACCGATTAACCGCCGATTTGACTGGTTTTTCACCGGTTTTTTACCAGATGATTTTTCACTTCAACAGAACCGGCTAGGGGACCGGTTTCCAGTTAACCTGGTTGAACCGGCCAGTCCGGTTCAGTTTTTAGAACCATATTAATGATACTCTTAGGCAATCCCTAGTATTTCACCACATTCTTGAAGAATAGTTGTGCTGCTTCCTCTGCAGTGCAGTCAGTAGGGGCAGGTATAAAGTAGCATACTTCAAAAATCGATCCACTACCACAAGAATAGCTCGAACTTCGGTAAGGCAAAGATGAAATCTAAAGATATACTTTTCACGGTCGCTCTGGCGGCGGCAGAGGTTTCAACAATCCATTTGGTGTCTTATTTTCAATCTTATCTTGTTGGCACACAAGACAAGTATTCACATAACTCTCTATTTCATCCCTCATTTGAGGCCAATAATAGAAAGATTCAATAAGTGTCAAGGTCCTTTGTTGGCCTTGATGACCAGCCCATTTAGTGTCGTGGGATTCCTTCACTAGCTTTCTCTTTAGATTTTTTCACTTAGGGACGTATAGTCTTCTCCCTTTGGTGTAGAGAAGGTCGTCTTCTAGGCAAAATTGTTTATTCTTACCCTCTCTAGCCAATTCTACCAATTTCTTGGCTAATGGATCATGATGCAACTCTTCCTTGATGGTATGAAACATATCTCCTTTGACCATGGAAATGGCTGCCATCTTGTATGGTGCTAAGGCAGGCAGTTCCGCCCTTAACCCCAATTCAATCTTGTGGTCCACCTTCTTCTTAGGTGGTAGTTGTTTTGGCAACTCGTGAAGCATCACATCCTTATTCTTTTCAAGGACTTCCTTGATTCTAGGGGGAACGGCTTCTCTTTCGGATATTGACTCCTCTTGTAGTATAGTTAAATATGTAATATCTTCCTTCTTGAACTCTTTCTTGAGTTGCATAGCAGAAAGCATCGGTAGTCCTCTAACTTTAGAGACGGTAGGGACCATGCATGGAGACCCTTTCTCCATGATGCATATTATGTCGTAGTATGGTATATGTATTATATTTGCCTTCCTTTGCAAATCGAGCCCGATGACTATTTTGAAATTATCCATGGGTGCTACTGAGAAATCCATAAGGCCCTTTCAACAATCAAGAGTCATGTCAACCCCTTTTATTACTCTCTTAAGGGGTTAACTCTTGGTATTCACGAGTTTGAACCAGCCATTCTTTTCGGTAATCTTCAACCTAAGCCTCTTTGCTTCATCAGGCGTGATGAAGTTGTGTATAGCACCACTGTCGATCATAGCCATGACGGATTTTTTATTGATAAAGATTTTGACATACATCAAGCCTTTCTTTTCTGTAGTACTTGCCTCTTTTTTCTTCACAGCATTCATGAGTTGGATAGGTCCAACACACTCAATTACTTGATATTGAGCATCTCGTTCCTCGATGATAAATGCCAGAGTCCCTAGGTTGGAACAGTCCTTCATTTGGTGTGGTCCTTTGCACACGAAGCATCCTCCTTTGGGTACGAAAGCCTTCTTCTTTTCCTCGTACTCTTTCTTTGAATAGTATTTTCCTTTCTTCTTGGTGGAGAAACTCTTTCCCTTGTCTTCCCTACCTTTAGTAGAACTAGACTTAGAGGAAAACTTGGGTTTAGAGTCTCCCATATGATACTCAGTAAGTGATTCGGCCATCACAATGGTCTACTCGTCGACATCCTCAACATTTATTCTTTGTAGTTCTTGCTTTGTTCAAGATTGGAGTCCATCAATGAAGAGGAACAATGCATCCTCTGATGCTAAGTTGGGGATTTGAAGCATAAGAGTAGTGAACTCCCTTACGTAGTCACCAATCGTACTCTTGTGCTTCAACTCCCTCAACTTCTTCCTTGCTTCATATACCACATTTTTAGGGAAGAATTGTCTTTTCAACTCCCTTTTAAAATCTTTCCATGTGGCTATGTTGCAAGTACCATTTTCTATATCTGCGCACTTTCTCCTCCATCACAAAGTAGCATTATCAGAAAGGTAGAGAGTTACACTGTGTACCTTTATTGCTTCTTCGACCACCCCTTGGCCTTCAAAGTACCTCTCCATTTTTTATAGGAAGTTCTCCACTTCTCGAGCATCCCTCACGCCCTTGAACTCCTTTGACTTTGGGAGATCAATCTTTGTCGTCTCCCTTATAATGGTTGGTCGAGATTTTGCCTCCTGGAACTAAACTCAAACTTCCTCAAATAGTTTTAAGGAATTCTCAAGCTTCTCTTTGATTTGGAGCATGTTTTCTTTGAAAACATCTAGTTCTCCTAACATGTGAGTCTCAGGGGTCTCCTTGTCATGTTCTGTCATTTGAAAGCGCTCATCTATAGAGGATAAAACATTCTCCAACATAGAATCTCTCTCTTCTAAGAAGTTAGAGTCTTTACCTCTAGACTCACTTGAAGAGCGGACGTTCTTGCCTGTCCATTGAGAATGAATAGTATCCCTTCCCCTTTGAGACTCAGCATGCTCCATGATTATACTAGAAGTCATACCCACAAAGCACTTGTGCTCCCTCTCGAAACTTGCTCTGATGCCAAATTGTCACGGTCTTGAACACACTCCAATGTTATAGTGCCGGCACTTGGACTTACTCAACCTCTTGAATTAAGACCAAGTCAGCCTAACCCTCAATACTTAGCAAGCTAAAAAAGCTAAGAACACATGAAAACACAAGAGAAAGGAAGCTTTGATGGAAAGAACACTTTATTACTTAAGTGTTTGTTATAAATGACTCACACACTCAAACTCTAACTCTCACCTCTTATTTATGGCGATCCACCTCCTTAATGGATGGTTAGTATTAAATCTAATCAACTGTTTAGATTAATCATCTAGAATCTTCATTACAAATATCTATCTTACTACAACTTTTTAAATACTTCTAGACTATTCTATACTACTCTTCATATTTTTATATACATCAAGACTCTTCTAGAATATTCTATGACCTCCTATAATCTTCTAAAATTTTTTAAGGTATTCCGAGACCTTCTAGAATATTCTAAAACATTCCGGAACCATCTAAAATATTCTCAAATACTCTAGAAAATTATATAAACACTGTTAAATCTAACCTTTTAAATAACAATATGCCATTTAGATCAATAATTTCGAATTGTACATATTATATATATATATAAAAAAAAGATTATTGACGAATAAAATTGAAAGAGCTGGTTGAGATTGGAGGGCTTATTAAAAGTGTAGTTGCCATTCCATATGAGCTGAGCAAAATACTCGCAAGCTTTATCGGAAGGATGATGGGAGTCAAAGAAAACATAGTCATTTGGATTCTGACATAATTCATATTCCTTGATCCCTTTGTTCCCCCCACACGTATATTCTCCTCTGTATGGTCCACTTCCACAGCATGCCCCACTTCCTCCTTTGTAACCTTCATTTCAATTCCAATATACATTTCAATTTGTTACATTATTTAAATATTAATTACAATGTTTTTTAGATACTTGAATTCATATTTAAATTTGTTAAAAATTAACTGTTCGTGTGTTTTTCTTATAAATTTAAGTTTTTAAAAGAAATAATTTTATGATATAATATTATTAAAAAATTTTAGAATTTGATCTTTTTATTTAAAAAAAATAAACAAAAAATAAAAAAATTTTGAAAATTTTTACGTAAATTCAAAATATGGTCTTTAAAATTTCATGACAGAATTTATCTTATTAGGTATTTATTTATTTATTTTTTTACTTAACTAATACCTATGAATAAATTATACCTTGTATTATATTGACACTTAAAAAAAATACATATCTTCTTTTTCTAATTTTTTTTTAAGTTTCTAACATAATTAATGACATATACTAATAGATAATCATGATATTTTAAGATTTTGGCATTATGCACATGTGGCGCTGAACTTACTTAGTAATTAAGCTAATTTTGACTTATCTAACTACTAGCACACCCTCGTGCCAAGAAAAAAGAACAATTTTGACTGTGACTAGAAATAGTTATTTCAATAAGATATTTTTAATTGTCATTAATTCTCAAAAAAATAGTATTACTAGAAAATACTCAAAATAGTTTAAAAATAATTGACCATTTTTATTAACAATACTTTTTAATAATTAATAATTAATAATAACCAAACGGAATTAATGTTTTTAATAACTGTGCATTATTATTGAATCAAATTAAAAGGACTTCATGGAAGAATAATAATACCATATTTTGAAGGATATGTGACAACTTGAGAAAGTGAAACATAGAAATCATGGACTGAATATTTGAACCCATTGAGCTGTTTTTTAAGCTTCAGAGTCATCTTTGAAAGTTGAATATTATGTAACCTTGCAACTGCTGAAATCTCATCAAAGCATGTGCTTCCATTGTTTTTCAGAATCCTTATGCTTGGAGAACACCCTATAGGACCCACATTTAAAAACCCAAACTTTCTTCCACCTTGCTCATAAATTTCCTATACATTAAATAAAGTTTAGAATTATGAACAAGTATATATATATATATATATATATATATATATATATATATATATACCTAGCAATAATGAAAATATATGTTTACATACTTTAATGGCATTTGTAAGGTTTCCAATGACAAAACCAACAAATTGTTGTTTATCAATCGGCAATAATCTCACAGTGGAGTTTGTAACATTCAGAAGGCCACGATAATCATTGCCTCCAACATTGAAAAAGTACACAGATCTTTTGAGCAGTGCCTCTACTTCTTCATCTCCGATTTTTTCCCTTAATATTTTCTTCACATTTTTGAAATATTTCACCTGGGTGTGAAGGTCTATCACCTATATATATATGTCAACAAAGAAATTAATTAAAAACCTTAGCTTGATTAATTTAATGTTCTATTCCAATCATGCATGGTATATGGTCCATATCACCACTTGTAAGTCAAGATTCTAGAATATAAAAAATAAAAAAGTCAGTCATTAAATTAATTATATATTTTTTATTTTAATATTTTTAATGTATATTTCAAATTTTAACATATATTTAATATAGATAACTGATTTGATAACTACTTTTTATTAATATATACATAATATAATTATTATAATATATAATATTTTAAAAAAATAAAATAAAATATATTTTTTTGTGTCTAATATTTATAATTTTTTTTAAATATCCTTAATGTTTAATTTCATTAGTTTTATTTATAATCTTTTCAATTTGTGTCAAAATTATCTTAAAACATAAATTTCAACTAAAACATTAAAGACAAAATTAAAAACATATTAAGGGTAACTTTGACACAAATTAAAAATAATAGAGATAAAATTAAGTTAATCAAAAACACTATATACAAAATTAAATAAAAAAACATTGAGAATATTTTTAAAAAAATCACAAACATCAAAAGACAAAAAATATATCAAAATAAAGTTAACTTCTATATAATAAAAGTATCTTTAAAAAATTATATTATTTATTTATGGGAATATGAGATTATTACATATCCTTGAGCAGTTTGAAGCAGAGCACCAGAGCCTCCAGAGGCAAAATTGACTCCATAGGTGAAATCAGGATTTCCAGGATGAAGATATGGTGGAAGCAAAGGCAACTTTGCAAGCTCAGCTACACATCAATAATTAACTCCTAATTACTCAAATCATTTATGAATAATTATGTAAAACAGTTAATAATGAGAGATCTCACCAATGAAATCTGGAATCATACGTCCATCAGAGAATCTTCCACTTGGATACTTGAAAAGGGTTTCTCCATAGGGAGGATAATTTGCCTGATATAAAGTTGTTGTATTGATATAATTGTTGTTTCCATTGTCAAAAAATGAATCCCCAAATAGGAATAAGGATGCATGTTTCTTGGGTAAACATATCTGAGCCTCACTTGTTTGGATAATAAGAACACTACTCAAAGACAGCACCAGCAAAAACATTAAACCATCCATATTATGCTATGTTTGTATTAACCATTATCTAAGTAGGTTTATATAGATAGATAGATAGATATAGAGGCATTAATCATTGTTGTAATAAAGTTAATTACATTATTCATGGTCTTGTAAGAAAAAAAATGAAAGTGCATGCTGAGAAATGTGGTATAAATATACTGTGTAATTATTTTGAATATAGTAAATTTTTTTTAAAAAGTTTGACCTATGATTTTTATTTGATTTTTAGATTTTTCACGTTAATTATGTGTCTAAATTATTATCCCAATAATAATAATTTTTATAGTGTCTATATATCATTGCATTTAGACGTATCAAAATTTATACTTAAAGATCTATTCAATTCATCCCAACACTCTAGACTATCCCATTAGATACATAGAAGTTTGTGATCAATTTTATTAAACATCTTCGTTCTAAACTATATATATATGAGTATTTCACATGTTAGATAAACAAATGCAAACTACTTATTAATTAATTGAATTTAACTAAATTTAAAAAATATAATGATAATTTTTTTAATATTTTTAATATATTCATTGCCTTAAAAACGTAAAAATATTAAATTTTGTAATACATTTTATAATATATTTTTTTATAAAATACTTAACTTATATTCTTAAGCAAGGTTGCGAGAATCGAACCGGTCAATGAACCGATAGGGTGATTGGTTCAATAATTTAGAGGTTCAACCAGGATTCAACCGGGGTTCAACCTATTTAATTAAATATATAATAAAATTATAAAAAATTTAATATATAATTTTAAAATTTGAATTTAATAATTTTTTAGCTGATAAATTTTAAAATTTTACAGTTTTTCATAATTTATGATTAAAATTCACAAATAATCAACAAAATATATATATAAAAAAATATCATAAACAAAAATTCCAGCATAAACACAATGCAGCAGAGTCAAACTATAAACATCTCAAAATCAGAGAAATTTCAGCAATTCAGCACAATGCAATGAAGCATACACCATAGGACCATCAACAATTTAGAATCAGACAATCAGCAACCAGAGTCACCAATCCAAAATCAGAACAAATCCGCATAAACAACTCAATGTAAAATTGTGGCAATGTTTCTATTTTGAATCAATAACAGCAAAACAATAATTCACCAAAATAACAAGTACAGCAGATTGGATTTAAAAATCAATCTCAGCAAAATTAATGAATTAAACAATTGAATTTATAACTCATCAACGACAGAATTCATCAAATTTCAGAATCATCAATAATATCTCAAAATTCTAAAAATTCATAATCATCAATAATTTCAGAATCATCAAATAAAAATTCCAAAAATTAATATCTCAAAACTTAGAGAAGCAGAGAAGTAGAAACGTAAAAGAGACATGGAGATAAACTGCAAGACATCACACCTAAAAGAGAAGCAGAGAAGCAGAGAAGCAGAAACAACGTCGACGAGGAAGGGAGAAGCAGCGACGACCCACGACGAGGAGTGGAGAAGCGGCGACGACGACCCACGGCGAGGAGTAGAGAAGCGGCGACGACGATACATGGCGAGGAGCAGCGAAGCAGCAACAGAGAGACAAAGAGCGCGACAGAGAGAGAGAGAAGGGAGAGAAGGGTTCAGCGATGACAAACGATGCGAGGCTCTGGGGGCTGCAGTGGCTACGGGCTGGGTGACTATAAGTGGCTGCGGTGGCTGTGGGTGGCTAGGGTTCTCCCTCTTCTTTCAATCTCAAGCTTTCTTCAATTTGAGAGAGGAGACGATGAGAGGGGTGAGAGTGGGAGTGGGAGTGGGAGTGGGTTGGGGGTCTTGGGGTTCTTGGGTAGCCATTTAGGGTTTTTTTTTTTTTTTTTTTTAAATAAAGTATAAAACGGCGCCGTTTGGATGGAGTACTTGAACCGAAAATCTTTTAAAAAACCGATCGATTCTGACGGTTCACCAGTTAACCGCCGATTCGACCGATTTTCTGATTGATTTTTTGCTAAACGGTTTATAAAACTAACTGAACTGACCTGGTGATCGATTCTCGATTAATCTGGTTGAACTGGTCGGTCTGATTCGATTTTGAAAATTATGTTAAAAGTTAAGACACAAATTAACAAAATTCTAATTAATTAATTTTTGAAAAATTCATGATTGACACGATAAAAGTTATTGGAAGCAAAACAAATGTAATATGTAAGTAATTTATTTTGAGGACACTCTACTATATAAATATAATTTTTTTTATAGTTATTTTTTATTATTTTATTAATATTCAAAATGTAAATCCTAGTATTTTTAATTTCTCTTTTATCGTATAAAAAAAATCTATAAACTTATATCTTTATTATATAATTCACTTTTATTTAGACTAGCAAATATGACTTTGTTAGCAAAAATGAAAGTTCTGAGAAACTAATTAAGGAAACTAGGAAAGTGAGACTTTACGATTTCAATCACGGCGGCGTGTGTAGAATTGTGCATGGTTCCAAAGAAAAAAGGAATATTTAATTAGTATATTAGATTTCACATTTGAAATTGATTCGAATATCAAGTTACCCCAAAACCACGTTATTTACTTTTTCGTTTTCTTATTTTTTTTCTTGTTTTTTTTTTCCACGGTTTCTCATTCAACCAGATTTAATTTGTGGCTACGTTATTTACTCTTGATTTTTCTTAATCTCTCACTTTTGCCTCTTTGCTATTACATTTAGCAATGATTTTGGAGGTATCAAAACGTTGTATATTTTTTGTTTTGTTTTTGGACTGGATATATGTGTTTGCTTGAATGAGCAAGCACTTGTTCTTTTCCGCAGCCTTAGACGAAATTTAAACCATATGGTTATTCATGTTGGGCCACCGGGGAGCTTCGACTACTGAAGAGACATTATAGAAGTACACCACAAAAATTAAATAACATCCAAGACCAAAAATATAAAAAAGCAACGTCAAACAAAATGGATAGACTCAACTCAACATATGCATACCAAAAAAAAAAAAGATATTAATAAATTTAGAGTAATATTAGAATAAAATATTATTTTAATTTTTAATATTTAGACTAAATTATAATTTTATTTTTAAAATTTAAAATATTTTATTGTTATTTTATTTCATCCTATTTTAATTCTATGATCAAAACAAAAAATCATTTAAAAATATCATTTTTTCATTATAATTTTTTTTAAACAACGACAAAAATTGTAATTATAATGGTGATAGTAGCTATAGTTATTTGAGAACAAAAGTCACAGAATAATAAAAGAAAAAAAAGATGTTTTTTTTAAAAAAAAATAATTTTGACTAATTAACTAAAATTGGACAAAATATAATGTTTAGAATAAAAATAGAAAGTTGTAAACATTAGGAATGAAATTACATCTTAGACTAAATGTTAAAGACTAAAAAAATATTTTATTTTATTATTATAAAACTAACTTTTCTCAGTTAACATCAATAAGTTTTTTTAATTATTTTATTTATCTTAAATTTTAAATCCTAAACTATATATTTTAAATTTTAATTCTCCAAAATATAAAAGTTTTTAGAATTAAAAAAGACTAATATTAACTAACTAAAAGTTGTATACAATTTCTCATAAATTTACAATCTTTCATCTTATATACCATTTATTTCATTTTATTCTTTTTGATATAAAATTAGTTTCTCTTCTCTGTCACACTTACCAGAAATTAATTTAAGAATGGAAGTAATAATGGAGATGTGCAATTATATTGTGATTTGGCGTGTATTTTATAAATATGGATCTATTGAAGTTAGAACGCAGGTTACGTTTTGCCATACCAAAAACTAAAAAGCTGAGTCACCTGCAAAACGCAGGATACATTTTACATGAATCCAAAATCAGAAAGCTGCAACAACATGCAAAACGTAGCGTCCGATTGGCAGGGAAGCAGATCGAGAGCTCGAAACGTGTCCCTGTCCTCTGTGTGCAAACCAGACCTGCTTTGTTGATCATGTTGGAAGTTGAAAAATGGAAGCTGCGTTTGGCAGCTGGCCAAGCCAAAACTCATGTTGCGTTTGACAGTCTTTCCAGTTGCATGCACGCTACGTGTTAGAGAAGAGTGTTGTAGGGGGTGTTTAAAATGCAAAACACAGAAGGGGGAGTTACTGAAGAGTGAAGAGTGTTGTGTGAGGGAATTATTGAAGAATGAAAAGTGTTGTGTGAGGAAGCTTGTGGGAGGAAGAAGAAGAGTAGAAAACTTAGGTTCATTTAATTCTTAAATAGAAAATAGTTTGTGATTTTACATTTTTACTAGACCTAAAGATCATATTATTGAGTACTTGGATCATTTTTAATGGGTAAGTAATTTTTTAAAAAATTTTTTATGATAAATAAATATATTTATTTGAATTTTGTTAATAAACAATTTAATTATTATTATTATTATTATTATTATTATTATTATTATTATTATTATGATGAAAAAATATTATCATGAGTAGTATAATATAAAATACTGTGTAAGATAATAATAATAATAAATTATTAATATTTCTAATAATAAATAAAATAATACTGTCTAATAATAATAATAAATCGTTATTATTTTGTAATAAAAAATAAATAATGTTTAATTATTTATTATTATTATTATTATTATTATTATTATTATTATTATTATTATTATTATTGGTCATGATAGAATATTGTATAATATTTATTATTTTTTTAATAATAAATAATAAATAAATTTTTTTTTAATAGATTATTTTTAATAAATTTTTTTTATTATTTGTATAATATTTATTTTTTTTTAATAATAAATAATAAATAAATAAATAATAATAGTAATAATATTATTTAGTTACCGTTTTTATTATTATTATTATTATTATTATTATTAGCCATCATAAAATACAGTATAATATTTATTATTATTTTTTAATAATGAATAATAAAAAAATATTTATTATTTTTTAATAATTTATTATTATTTTTTAAGATAATAATAGTAATAATATCGTTTAGTTACCGTTTTTATTATTATTATTATTATTATTATTATTATTATTATTATGGTTGTTAACTATTATAGAATATTGTATAATATTTATTATTTTTAATAATTTATTATTATTTTTTAAGATAATAATAGTAATAATATTGTTTAGTTACCATTTTATTATTATTATTAACTGATATTATTTAGAATTTAATAATTTTTTTTGCAGGTTAACAGGAATTTGTTGTCCAGAAAACTCGATCCGCTCGATACCTTTAACGAGGTAGCTACAGCAGCACTGAAAATTATTGGGTTTCAACACGTTTTGTGAGTAGACGAAATGAGATGTCATTCTGCACTACTAAGTGCCTTGGTAGAACGCTGGAGGCTGGAGACTCACACATTTCATCTTCTAGTCGGTGATGCTGAAAGATGTGAGCTATATTCTTGGTCTCTCGATTAATGGGGAGGCCGTTGCGGGTATATCAGACAGCAGTCACCAGTTTTTGGTGGAAAACTGCATTGCGTGTTTTGGTCGGGAGTTCGGTCTGCAAGAACACGTGTTGGAGAAGGTTAATATTGCATGGATCCGGCAGTGCAGAAACACCGAGCCGTGTGACACTCAGGAGTCTATTTAGCGTATGTCCGGGCACACATTTTCTGCATGCTCGGAACAGTTGTGTTTCCGGATAAGTCGACCACTTCATTGAACTCAAAGTTTCTACTGCTACTTCGGAATTTCCACCGAATTTCAGGATACAGTTGGGGGCAGACAGTCTGGCACACCTATACAGATCGTTGTGTCATGCATCACGATACAACTGTAAAGAGATGGATGGCCCACTGATACAGCTTTTTGTTTGGCCGTGGGAGCGCACCTATACCCCGCAATCAGCTCGGCGATGTTGGTATTCCACTTGAGCGACGGTATTGGTTATTATTATTATTATTATTATTATTATTATTATTATTATTATTATTATTATTATTATTATTATTATTATTATTATTATTATTATTACTGTTTTTTGTTAGGTGGAGTCATTGGCGCCGACATACAAGATATATACGGAGGTCTACTGCGCATTTTAGGAAAGGACTCGACGACATGGGAGTTGACGATGTAAGTTGTAACCATTAATGTCCAATGTTTTTATTCATAAAATTTTTCTAATCGGCCTCGTGGTAACTAATATGCAGTTTATATGGCGGCCGTATATGAAAGTGGGGGTTCCGGATGTACTCGCTGCCCATTTGGTTATGTGATCCACCCAGTCGCCGCTAGTGTCATTCGAGTGCATAGAATGGCACCCGACAGAGCGAGTTAGACGACAGTTTGGGATGCAACAGCTTCCACCAGGCCCAGCGTTCGACCTTGGTCGTGATCATTACAAGCGGCTGACAGGAGCACAGAACCATGACTGGAGAGAGATTTACAGTCAATGGGTTAACAGGTGGAGATCTGGCCGCTATAATACATTGCAGTTAGGCGAGGAGATTATAGACTTTCATCCTCTTCCAGTGTACTACGAGTGGTACACACAGCAGTATGGGATTCACCTGCGACTCTCAGATAGAGTTGCAGGCGAAGAGGTTGGCGCCGATGAACCACAGCAGCAACAGAAAGAACCAGCTGATTCTCAGCAGCAAGTCCCGCCTCATGAGCAGCAGTTTCAGGTATTGTTGTTGTTGTTGTTGTTAATTTTTAGGTTTATAAATTGTAATTATTTATTATTGTTTAGGTTTATAAATTGTTATCAGTAATTACTATTAATTATAATTAATTGTTAATTAAGTTCCGGCATATGAGCACCACTATCAGGTCCCGGCATATGAGCACTGGTATCAGATGCCGGCATATGCCACCGCAGGAAGGGCCTGCTACATCTCAGCAGTCTAGTGGTCATCGCGCCACTTCAGGCCATGCCAGTGACTTCGACTTTGATCAATCGAGGGGCCATGTAGATTCGCCCGGTCCTTTCGCAACACCACGCTCTCAGTTGTTTGATTTGAATGAGTATCCGTAGCAGGAAGAGGAAGATTTGGGATACGACTTGCACTAGTATGATCTTGGTGGAGCGAGTGCTCAGGGGATGAGTGGTCCAGTTTGTATGACACTGGTGGTGCGAGCATGACAGATTTCGGTAGTCCTGACGTTGGCAGTGGACTGGATGCCGGTGTGTCTCAGGGTGCAACCGCAACCAAAAGTGCACCTTTATATTTTCCGTACAGGTGCGTGCCATCAACCTGCACTAGTGGCTTACAGTGTTTGAATACTACAATACACAGATAGAAGCTCCAAAAAATGTGGTGCAGAACTCTTACACCTTGAACCTCCTCACTCTCACAGTAAACGGGGAGCGTTTTAATTTGAACACGAGACCTTGGCATCTTCACCATCGTTGCTTTCAACCGTACTGGTAGAGTCTGGTAAAAAAATTCTCAATCACCGAAAATATTTGCCATAGCTTTCTGCTTTGCCAATCAAGCCTTGCGGTAACTCACGGTGTACTTGAACCTGGATTGAACTTCTGCAATAACAGACTTCATCTTTATCGAGGGGTCTTCTTCGACCAACGGCCTAATGGCATATGCAATTGTGTCCGAGTCCAACTTGGCATGATATTGTGAAATCGTGCCCACGGTGCACGTGTGCTTGCCATTGTATCTCCTGATCTCCCAACAAGCTTTCTTTCAAATCAAGCTAGCTCGGATAAGCCAATCACACCTTGCACCATACCCCTTGTATTTCGCATAGCATGTCTGCGGCTCAGACTCATACACAGTGTAATCAACTCCTCTAGAGATAGTGTAGCTTTTGATTGCAGATATCACTGACTCTCTCGAACCAAATTATATTCGACACTAAACTCGCCATCTTCCGCCGCAGCGTTGCCTTCACTTGCGACATGCTCACCACCATCAATCAGACAAGGCAAATAAAATAAACACTATAGGAAACTTGAGTTAATAATCATAACATACCCGTATTCGCATACTCAGAAAATTCTTAGGCATGCATGGCTTTGAGATCTAGAGTCTGCATAAAAGATGGAACACCAAATGGGTGCTGGCTTACAATCGCATTTGCTTCATTTTTCACCGCCGGATTGCCTGCCAAGTCTCTGTCGTCGTTTTCGTCATCGAATTCATAGTTAGCTTCGTACTCTTCTTCACTGTCATTATTATCTTCTTCCCAATCTATATCCCCGAGCTCATCAATATTGACCTCCTCGCCGACCACGCCCAACCCTGGCTGCTGTTCAAACTCAACGTACAGCTCTATCATCGGCACGTGAAATCGGGTTTGTTGATAAATACACAACATCTGCTGCATACTGGCATCGTCGGTGATGGGCATTTATTTGAAACTGTATTAGCCCACCAAATACTTGCACAGGACTTCTGTATAAAAGGTTGCTCACTCTTTTCAAAATGTGGCTTTGAATGTTATTACAAAGCCCATTTTGCAACTCGACAAAACTCATGGTACATGGAACAGCAAATGACAACGGACATTTACAAACAAAAGTCACTCCTTCATGTGTGTTTGGTATAACCTCACCGTTATAATATACTCACAAATTTGCAATATTTTCCATAACTTCAACCTCACCTAATCCGATTTTTTTGACACACCTAACTGCCAAAAAAACTAATAACTACAACATATGTATAAGAAAGAAGAATAGGATAAGTACAAGTGGAGTGAGGTCATTTGGATAAGTCTTGCTTCGTATTTATAGGTGGGCCGCTTGATTAAAATATTTTTTTTCATAAAACACAACCTGCGTTTTTTGTTTTCCAAACAAATAATCTGACACCACAAAAAACACAGTCTACGTTTTGCATTTCTAAAAAAAAAAAGCTGAAATATAACACAAAATGCAAGCTGCATTTTGTTATTCCAAAAAAAAAAATTACTGCCCATCACAAAATACACGCTGTATTTGGGCTAAAATAAAATAAAAAAAAATTTAAAAACCATGCAAAAAACAAAACGCAGGCAGCGTTTGTTTTGTTTCCTGAACAAAAAAAAGAAAAATGAGCCAAAAGTAAAACGTAGTTTGAATGCTATGGTGATGAAGGTATTCATGTTCTTCTCGTGATAAAAAGGATGTGGCATCCTCTGCTTTGCTCCGCTTGTTAGTGTGGTTGTTATGGGCACAGACAAGGTATCTGCTATGTTAGAAGAATCACTGTTAGCTGTTCTCTAATTGGAATACGTAGTTATGACTAATGCGATGTTAATAATTATAATTAATGAAGTGGGTCCGTTTTAGCAATTTTGGACAATTGTATACTCTTTTGGGTTATTTTTAGTAGTAATATGGACTGAATCTTATTTTATTACTTGAGACCGTCCAGATAAAGATTTTTTGGAGGATGAAAGATTTTAAATTTTGAAGTCAAGAAAATGATCAGTTTTGGGCCAAGAAAATAATAATTTTAACTAAATTGAAATGTAAAATGAAAGTAAACCAAAAGAAATGTAAAATGAAAATAATAAGTATATTAAAATGTAAAATCATCAAATTACTGTTTTGGCCTATATTTTCGGATTTTCGGCCCGTGTAAATTAACACAAATACATATAAATAAATTCATTTGGGATTGATAGTTAAACAAATATTTTTTACCGAAAAAAAAATACAAAAATTTAAATTTAGAAAACTGTAATCATTATTAAAAAAAATTCTAGTTTAAATAAAAAACCTAGGTTACATTTAACATTTTAGATTTTGTTACGGCCTAGCGAACGGAACCACCCGACCTGAGCAGCTGGCCTGATGGGTATTGCACGTCTGGACCACGACCCGAACACCTACTCCCCAGCAGCCACCCACATGACAGTTTGAAAAGAAATTTCTAGGAAAGACACCAATTTAGTGGGACCCGTCCTACTGACAGGGTATATATGGGAAAGGCCCTACCTCTACCCTAAGGTACGTCACTATCCCACTACTCTCCTAGCCATATGTACCATCTCTGACTTGGGTGTCGAAGTGTCATTGCAGGTGGCATCCCCCTTTTTACCGTAGCAGCTCGGGAGGTCGCGAAATCTCCGTTCTCATCCTCTAGACCCAGATCAAGGCTGGTTCTTACCGTCGCAACTTTAGAGCTCCACCGACCCATCCGGAATCTGAAGAACCGAACAGATTTAAATTTCAAAATTTATAAACTTTTAAATTAATATCGTCTCATTTAAATTTGAAGTCCATATTTTTTTATAAATTAATTTCAACCAAACAAACAATAAGACTTAGAGTAACAAGGAACTTTTGAAATATATCTCAATTGGCAAATGAGTTAGCTATTTAGCTCACTGGGTTTCGAATTGTTTGCCACCCCTATTGAATATTCTATTTAATTATTAGAAAGTCTCGTGCGATGGATTAGTAACTTGTCGGGTTAGAAAATAAATTAAAAAATCAAAAAAATTATTGGGAAGTTTTCATTAATTCAGCTTTGGCTACTGATGTTTAAAACTTTCTAGAACGAGACCCGCACGATGCATGGAGAGATAAATTAATTATACTATATAATGTATTCTAATAAGAATTATATTATTTAGAGATTGAGTAGAGAATATGTAAATTAATGTTAAATTTAAATTGTTTTATATTAAAAATATTTTGCAAAGTATTTATTTGATAATTTGTATATAATTCTATATAATTATTCAACTAAAATATAATAAAATTAAAATATAATTTTTTATTTTAAAAAATTAAATTTATTTATTTTTAAAAAAGAGATAGACCTTTTATATTAGAATTGAAATTACATCTTCATTTGTTGTTTTTATTTTTATATTTGTTTTAGTTATCATACTTTATCTTTTTTATATAGCATCTTTGAATTGCAAATAATTAAAAAAAAATTAAAAAAATAAATGACAATAAAAAATACTAAAAATATAATATATTTGAATATACTTAGTAAGGAGATATACCAAATTTAAATTTACTTGGGTTTAAAAAAATGAATAAGAATGAAAAAAACTAAGAATATAAATATAAAATTATGAATAATTTTATAATCATGATATATTTGAATATATTCAATAAAAAAATGTGACAAATTTAAACGTACTTAAAATTTTTTTTAACTTTTTGCTAATTGATATAAAAAATTAAGAAATAAAGAATAGTAGAACTTTACATAACATGCATAAAGTAGACTAAATAATATAATAATAAAAATAATTTAATATGTCCAACAAGAGATTTAAATTTTTTTCGTGAACATTATTATTATTATTATTATTATTATTATTATTATTATTTGTCATGCAATTATTTTTCCTTCTTAAGGTCGTGAAATTTTTGCAAATTACTTTAATGTGATAATAAAAATTGAACTCTATATTCATAAAATGACAAAAATGACACTTAAACCCACAAAAAAACTCAACAAATAAATCACTTTTATTATAATTAATTTACATTGAGCTAATTATGTCATAAAAGGGGACAACTCCAGAAGAATTACTGACTATAATCAGACAATGTCTCCTAAAAGATTATAAAACTATATCAAAAGCAAGCGTCATAAAACAATACTACCCACATCATCATAACATTCACCTACGTTTTATGCCTGATACCATAACAGAAAAAAAATTGTTCATATGTCAATTTCATTCAACAACACCAATATTTGTTCCATAACCAAAAAAATGAGCCTCACACTTACTACTGGAATATTCTATAAATTGGAGCTAAGAAATTTTTGCTGGGCCTGCAATTAATGAACAATTTAATGAAACTCATCACAATGAACCATTACTACTTCTGCCCCCTGTTTTCTTTTCTTTGCATATTACCGGACAGCTACTTCCATTTTATTAATAAAATGCACGGAGGCATGGAGCTATGAGCTATCACGAGACATTATTAATTTATTATTTCTCATTTTGTTAATATATGCAGTGAGAAAGAAAATTAATTAAACATCTTCATTCCTTTGACCAATAATTAAGTACTTGGACTTCAGCAAAAAATAAATTATTCTAAACTTTTTGACCTTTTGCATCATCTTTTTCTGTTAGTAAAAATTAAACACAACTTCCAATGAGGTAGTGATTAACAACAATTTTAGGTAGTGTGTATATGGTACCATGCATAACGGTACGCTCGCCGCCACTGAAATTTAAAATCATAAATGCTCAATTTTGCTCTTTAGCTCCTTAGAATTTTAGGGTGCGTTTCGTTTAAATTTTTATTTTTTATTTTTATTATAAAAGTTAAAAACACAAATCAAACTCATTCTTATTTTTGTTGTTTTATAATTAATAAGGTTATATCTACTAATATACTTAGGTCTAATTTAGGTGAATAGTTTAATTAAAATTTTTTTTAAAAATAACTTAAATAATAAATACTAATATTAAAAATAATTTATAAATAAATTATTTTATATTTGATTTTTTAATTTTAAAAGTATTTATTTAAAAAAAATATGATAAAAAAATGTTTTATTATGAAATTTTTTTTTTATTTTTTTATAAATACTTAAATAAATTTTTAAAAAGTTACAATTTAATTTTAAAATTTGTACTTCACATTAATACTATTATTTTTTATAAATTAAAAACTAAAAAAAAAGGTAGCTTTTGAAGCTTTCAAACGAGCCCCTAGTCTTCTAGTTGCATTTGCTTGCAGTAGTTTTCATTTTCAATAATGAATTTTCAAGAAATTAGATTAATTAATGTGCAGCTTGCATTTATTTATCTAACGTGGGAAGTAGTCATATATATGTGAGACGATACTTATTAGTAAAATTGATCACAACTTCTATATCCAATGAGAGAGTCTAAAGCGTAGAACATAAACAACATTTTCTAGTTTTCGACTGGTACCGTAAATACATATGCTGGATTGCTGGCCGCCTTTGAAAAGGTAGTTACAACAAGCAATTATTAGCCCTAAAAACAAGTTCCATTATTTATAATTTATAAAATGAAATAAAAAACTAATATATGATTACAAAATTAGAGATATAATAAATATTCATTATCTTTTTTTATTAATTTAAATTTTTTATAAAAATAATTTTATAATTTAATATTAAAATTTTTATGACCGAAATAACCAGTTCAATTTTTATTATTTCCGAAAAAAAATTCAATACAAAATATAAATTCAATCTTTTCTTTTTACATAAAAGAGCATATTACTTCTTTCTATTAACTTTAATTTAACTCTAGAGCTAGAGAAGTGAATTCATAATATTTAGAAGAGTAAAGTATCGTTTTTGTCCCCAACGTTTGGGGTAAGTTCTATTTGTGTCCCTAACGTTTAAATCGTCCTATTTGTATCTTTAACGTTTATAAAAGTGATTCAATGTTATCCTACTATCAATTATACTAACAAATCATATTATATTTTTCAATTATTCTCACTTGGATGAATTCATTCTCAATTAGGTCTCACTTGAATGTGTTCGATTTTAATATTATACCTACTATTTGTGTTTAGATTCAATTACGTCCCTAGAAAAGTGAATTATGTAAATGTTGTAGGAACTAGTTTCAACATTTGATAAGCTATTTTTTGGAGTAGATCATCGATTCTATCCCAGATATTTGTATTCTAACTTCAAGAAGAGATTTTTAAAACTCAAACTAAAGCGCTCATGATGTGTAATTGACGCAGAATAACATTGAATCACTTTTACAAACGTTAGAGATACAAATAGAACGATTTAAACGTTAGGAATACAAATAAAATTTACCCCAAACGTTGGGAACAAAAACGATACTTTACTCTATTTAGAATATTATATGTCTAACAATTAGATATATTATTTTTTAATAAATAACACATGATTATGTATTAGCTCTATCTTTTATGAACACATTATTTTTTAAAAGTTTATATGAAATTCGGGTAACTAATTCGATTTCTATAACTCCTTTTTATTTCGCTTAAAAAATTTGTAGTAAAAAAATTAATTAATATAAAATTATTAATTAACTAATAATTTCATATTAAGTGATTTTTTTTACTGAAAATTTTTAAAGAATAGAGATATTTTATTTTTCTAAGTATATGTTTGTAAAAAATTGTGCCGTAATATAATCTCTCAAATATTTTTGAGTATATATCTTTTCATATTTAATTTAATTTAATCTATCAAATTAAAGATAATTATTTCAAATATTATTGTATGAGAAACGGTTTTTTTAAGACAAAATAATAAGGGTAAATATATTTTTTATATTTAAAGTTTAGCAAAAATTTAAAAAATACTTTTAAAATTTATTTTGTTTTAATTTTGTCCCAAAATTTTTTGATTTGCATCAAATATACTCTTGATAGCTAAATTTTTAAAAAATTTAAGACCAATCCAACAAAAATGTATGAAAATTATGCTTGATTTGCTTGTGTTAAAAATTGTTCTTATGAAATTATTGTTGCATTGATCTTAAAATTTTTGAAAAATTAGCGGCTAATGGTATAGTTGATGCAAATAAAAAAGGTTTAATTACTCCATTGGTTGGTCCTTATAGTTTCGCAAAATTTTTAATTAGGTCCATGTACTTTTTTTCCATTTAATTGAGTCCTTGCACCAAAACTGTTTTTCCATGTACTAAGATAGCCTCAGCAATGACAATTCTATCTAGCCAACTCGGATTTTCTTAACTGGCAATTCTATCTAGCCAACTCGGATTTTCTTAACTGGCTTAAGTGTGATCCTCCTCCTGCCCCTCTTCGTTCTATACTTAGAAAGGCTTTACTTGGGTTTTAAACCCGAATTTGGTGAGTACATGATCTATTATTCGCTTAAGCTTTTGTGGGAATTCGTATTTTGACACAATATTAAGACCTTTGTTTCCAATGTAGTCATGTGTTGGATCCTTTTCACTTATTCTTCGTAATTCTATTAAGAGCAAACATGCATTCTGATAGATGAAAGATTTCTCTGGCATACGTTAGTTCTTTATAGTTCTTAATAGTTCTTTATTATTATTCTTATTTTTTTTTTCAAAACAGGTGTTGGGACGACCTTCTAATGTGGGCGGTTGATGTTGCGGAGGATGTTGAAGGGACTGCATGCGGAGGCGACGGCAAGGGCCAGGGCCGAGGCAGCGTCGCGGGTGACATGCACGGGGCTAGCGTAGTCAACGCCGGCCCGGGGATGGGTTCGCAGAGATGGAAGCGGAGATGGTATGTTATTTTTTATAAAAATGGATTTTCATTAACTATAAAAAAATGGACTTTCATTAACTATGAACCTAATGCTTAGCTGAAAAATTTGCATGAAATATTAAGGTTCCAGCAATCTCAACAAGGTGTCTATTCTTTCTCTTTGCTATCCTAGTCTGCTAGGGAGTATGTAGACAAATTAATTGATGCAAAAAATTGCAATGTTACATAGTCCGATTTGTGTACTTTTTTTCAATTTTTTAATATAAATCAGACTCTCTGATCTATATACTCTTAATTTTTTTCAACTTTTTAAACACAAATCGGAGGATCCGATTTATGTACTCCCACAATTTTAAAAAAATCAAAAATTACTATATTAAAATATATCACTCATTTTGCTTTCATATCAAAATTTTTTAACCTACTAATTGATTACATTTTCTTAATTTTTTTATCATAAAGAATTAATCGCACCCTCCAATTCAATTTAAAAAGAATACAAAAACTAACACCTCATAAAAAAATATATCTACATAGTTAAATTACGCATGCCCCTAATTCATAATAATTTTTTTAATCATTTTCTAGTATATAACTATATATAAAAATAATTTTTTTTCTAAGGATATTTCTGGTACATAACTATATGTAAATTAAATTAAGTTTGATATATTTTATCACTTAAAATATCATGTACATTTTCTCTTTTTTTTATTGACCTTTTGAATCATAATGTACGACAATAAGTCCTACAATCTCAAACAAGTCTTTCAACTCTCATCTGAATAATAACAATAATAATCTTCAAGAGATATATAATATCTCGTTATTATTTGCTTTACCGAGTTATATATTTTGTTATTCTTATCTTTTTGGTTAATTAAATAAAATATATGCATAATTCAGAATCATCCGAATTCATCATATACATATGTTTTGCATTTAGCCGCCCTTTTGCGTCTTACAGTGTAATTCTATATACTCAATGAAATAAAATAGTTTACATTATTATCATTGTTTAGTAATAAAAAAAATAGTTAAAATTAGCGATAATTTATTTTATTTAATATTTATTAATTATTAAATAATTAATAAATATTAAATAAAATAAATTTTAACTGTTTTTTTGTTGTTTAACATTATCGTTATTATTATTATAATTATCAAAAGATTTATTTTAAAAATTTTAATAAATAAAAAAATACGTGAATAATTATATTTTTAATACGATATATTTTTTCACATAAAAATCTTTTTGAATTCCTATAAATTTTGAATAGAATTTGCTTTTTTAGCTTATGCTAAAACTTTATTTTTTAGAGTCAACAAAGAAGAGACACATTGTCATAAAAAATCATTTTAATCATAAAAATTTTGACATTATATCTTAAAATCATTTTAAAAAAGATAATTAAATTGATAAAAAAAATAAATAAATAATTATATCTCTAACGTATTTTTTCACAAATAAATATTTTTAGGTTTGTGTGAGATTAAATTTTAGACTTATATTAAATCATAGAAACTCTCATACTATACCATAAAATCAATTCTCTCCAAAATTTAAACGGATAAAAAGAGAATTATATCTCTAATATATATAATTAGAGTTTGACTAAATCACCAACATTCAGATGTTATTATTATTACTAGCAACTTCTGACTAATTTGATCTGATTTGACTAATAAATCAATACCACTAACGCATTAAAATTAACAGAAAAGCTCTGCATATAAGCCGTTAGGGCTTGTATGCTTTACAAGTTAATTAACGAATAAACCCTAAAAATGCGATGCAAGGTCTACGTTCTTCTTCTTCTTTCTCTTCCTCTTCTTCTTCTTTCTCTTCCTCTTCTTCTTCTTCTTTTCTTTCGATTCTTGCCTTCTCTTTCTCCTCCTTCTTCTTCTTGCTGCATGTTCTTCTTCCTCTTCTTCTTCTTTTCTTTCGTTTCTTGCTTTCTCTTTTTCGTTCTTCTTCTTCTTGCACGTTCTTCTTCCTCTTTCTGTTCTTCTTCTTCATTTACGTGCTTTTCTCTCTGTTTTCTTTCTTCATTATTCTCGATTTCCATTGTTTTTTGACATCAAGCTCTAAAATCGTTTTTGAAGAAGAAGAAGCAGCAGAAGATGAGGAGGAGAAAGAGAAAGAGTTCTGAAATATGCATAAGGTGTACTTCAACGAATTTTGGGTGTATTTCTTAAATCCTTTAGGTGTATTTTTGTAATCCTTTGGGTGTATTTCTATAATCGTTTGGGTGAATTCCTGTAACCGTTTGGGTGTATTTCTGTAATCCTTTGGGTGTATTTCTATAATCATTGGGGTGTATTTCTGTAATCGTTTGAGTGTATTTCTGAAGTTCCATTATCTTCAAATTTGGCAAGAAAATTGTTTTCATGGAGGAAGAAGAAGAAGAGTCGTTCATAATGCATGGTGAGTAGTGGTGCGCTTTGGAAACAAAAAGTTGTTGAATAACGTGCGTTTTATTTACTCTTGAATGTGAAAGTGTGTAATGCGTTAATTAAGTGTAATGCTTGTGTTTTATTGGACTTGTAAGACTTGTAAACCAAAAAGACTTGTATGTGTAACAGGCCTCTAAAATTAAAACATAAAGAGCAGATAAATAAAAAAAATATATTTAATAATTAATAATATTATAATCACTAAAAATTTATCATCAAAAATATTTTTTCTAATATTGTAAACAATAGATATTTTATAAAAAAAAATATTTTTCATTTTTTAGATTTGAATTTAAGATTAACATGTCAAAATGATTAGGTACTAAAATTAATAAGACATGATAACGCAATTAAAATTTATAGATAAAAAATAAATAAAATTAAATAATAATTTAGACAATAATAAAAATAATATAATAAAATAATAAAATTATAATTTTTTATAATATATAAAAAAATATTTATAGATTTTAAATAAATTTATTCGTATTAATTTTAAAATAATACGAGTACGTTTATTTAAATAAAAAATTTTTAAAATAAAAAAAATTGCCTTTTTAATTCTTTAAAACTTTTTTTGTCATAATTTTGTAATAATTTAATATCAATTTAAAATAAAATAAATTTAAATTAAAACAAAAAATTTAGTCCAAATAAAATTTTAATATTAATTCTTTTCTCTTTTCTTAATAATTTAATGTTAATTCTTTTTTTTTTTAATAATTAAAACTCCATACAAATTTTTTTCTTTTTTTTTTTAATTAAAAAAACACTAAAATCCGAAACAATTTTGGAGCATCAAATCACGTTCCAATATACGCTTGGTTCATTTATTGGGCAAGTTGTAAGGATAAGGCCAACCTATTTATTGAACCAATATGTAAACAAATACTACTTTTACATTTACTAATGTCTTCTTTGACTTTTCAACCATTGCAACTTAGTGTTACTTTGCATATATACATCTTTCTACTTTCTTCTTTTATCTTTTTATTTTGACTTGTCTTTGACCACTAGTTGCTGGCAAAGAATATTAAAATTAATTTTGTATTCTCACAAAAATATCCAAAATCCCTTTGATTATCCATCATGCATGCAATAATCTCAGCTGAGTATATATATATATATATATATATAATGAAACATGGATTGGTATCTAATTCTTTTTAAAATATCTTTTATTATATATAATTTATAAACAGTTATTTCATTTTCAAGATTTAAATTCAATTTTTTTTTTTGTTAAATTATAAACTACTTGTCATCTCAACTAATTCAATAATCTTTATTATAGTCACCAAAAAAAATTCAATATTTATTTTTTATATACACATTTGATGAATGAGATAAGTAAATCAATAGGTATGTTAGTATCTATTAATACACTATGATTAGTTTACTGTACATATGGCTGAAAATCTTTATTTTTATTTATTTTATATTATTATCTTTATGGTTTATATGGATATAATTCTATTTAAAATGAATTTAGTGTTAGGATTTGGTTGAATTAGTCCCACATTGCTTAGGATAGCAAATGGAGTGGGTGGCCTAGGCTATAAATATGAGGCTAAGTTCTCCATTTGTTTTTGCACCAGTCAGAAACACTTTAAGCTTGTATCTGATTTTTCTTTTCCTCTGTACTCTTTGATTAGAGAGTGTTGTGAGGTGTAGTTAGATATTTGCTTTGAAAGAGTGTGGGTGTACTGGGGTGCCGGTGAGAGAAAGAAGTCTATGTGTTGTAACAATTTTCACATAGTGATATTCTCTGGTTGTCATTTGACAACGGCCGTGGTTTTTTCTCCGGTAATTGGAGTTTCCACGTTAAATTCTTGTGTTGTGATTGTGTCTATTTTATTTCTCTGTCAAAGGTGTTTTCTCAAGGGGGAATTGTGTCTTATTCCCAACAAGTGGTATCAGAGCTTCGGTTCGGTGGGATTTATTCTTAGTATGCTCTGTGGTTGCAGCCTAGTCTGACCTTCCACATCAGAAAAGAATTTTGTCCTGTGGCTTGAGGTTGATCTTTGGTTGCTGTTGTTGTTGCTGGAAGGCAGTGTGACTCTGTGAGAGTGCAGTTTGGAAAAGGTTCTGGCTAAGGAAAGACTTGGTATTTAAGTGTGTCCATTGTGACCCACCTCTCTTTCCTGGGGACCCTTCCTAGTGCACGGTCTACAGTTGAGTTATAATATTCCAGTATACGGTTGCAACAATGTCAGGATATTCAAGTGCTGTGAAGCTTGAAATAGAGAAATTTGATGGAAGAATCAATTTTGGCTTGTGGCAAGTACAAGTCAAGGATGTGTTGATACAATCAGGTTTGCACAAGGCGTTGAAGGAGAAGATCTCTGGTTGCTCTCTCTATGAGAGAAGATGATGTTCTCTAGAAGACAAGAAGTATCCTCATGGTATTACCGCACTGCCATGGATAAGGATGAGTTGTGGCAATCAGGTCCACAATTGCACACGGGCATTGGTTGGCGTTGAGATGCAAGGTGTGTGGCGGAGTTAGGTCGATGGCTGAAGAACTTCCAGGAAAAGCCAATTTGGAAGTTGCACCATGAATTTTCAGCAAGGTTTCGATCTGTACCAAGGCGAAATTCTTGGAGTGGTCTAATTCCAAGTGAGTATACTTTCATGGTGGAGTATGATAGTTCTCTGAACTATGATTGTCGGTATAGACAATGGCAGCAAAGAATTGTCGGTGTTGACAATGGAAGCTGAAGATGTGTGACTATTTCAATCAAGGTGGAGATTGTTAGGATTTGGTTGAATTAGTCCCACATTGCTTAGGATAGCAAATGGAGTGGGTGGCCTAGGCTATAAATATGAGGCTAAGTTCTCCATTTGTTTTTGCACCAGTCAGAAACACTTTAAGCTTGTATCTGATTTTTCTTTTCCTCTGTACTCTTTGATTAGAGAGTGTTGTGAGGTGTAGTTAGATATTTGCTTTGAAAGAGTGTGGGTGTACTGGGGTGCCGGTGAGAGAAAGAAGTCTATGTGTTGTAACAATTTTCACATAGTGATATTCTCTGGTTGTCATTTGACAACGGCCGTGGTTTTTTCTCCGGTAATTGGAGTTTCCACGTTAAATTCTTGTGTTGTGATTGTGTCTATTTTATTTCTCTGTCAAAGGTGTTTTCTCAAGGGGGAATTGTGTCTTATTCCCAACATTTAGCAATGTCAACTCTCTACTAAGCAAAAAATAAAGCAATTCTTCTGTGGCCATGAATATAATTATGAAATGTAATGATATGAAAAAGTTTTTTCAGAAGATCTGTACTCTTTTTCTTTGAAACTTTAGTCGGATTAAACTCAGTTAAATTTCTAGTTATAAGATTAGGATGTCGACGATTCAATTGAAAAAAAAAAACTATTTAGTATAAAAATTTAAGACATTTTTATAAATTTCATGCTTAGAAAAATAATATCTCCGTTCTTCTAATTTGATAATTTTATACAAAGTGCTTTTTTTTTACGTGAAAGATCGGAAATTTTAATTTAAGAATAACGAAAAATTCTAGAAATTGAATTAATTTATTAGAATTTCACATGAATTTTTTAAATAATTATAAATCTGATGCATAAATCACTATTTGTTGAAAAGGTACATAATAATATTCTAGAAGTTGCGACATATATATGACTACTTCCCCAATGTTAGATAAATAAATATGCAAGCTGCACATTAATTAATTTAATTTCTGCAAAAAAAAAAAAATGAAAGTTCTGAGAAGCTAAGGAAATTGAGCATTTATGATTTTAAATTCAAAGCGTACAGTTATGCATGGTACCATATACACACTGACTAAAAATGTTGTTAATGTCACTATCTCATTGGAAGATGTGCTTAATTTTAAAAATATTACAAGATGCATTTTTTTTTTTTTGGATAAAATTACAAGATGCATTTTAAGTATACTAAAGTTCTACCTGTTCTTCTAGTGTTTTTAGTTATTGCGTTCAATAGTGAAATTAATTTTAATGATTAATCTAGTTATGATACAACTTTTCTCAATAAATAATTATATATATAATTAAGATCAATTATTAAAATTAGTCAAATTACTGTAACATCTGAAACGGAAATATTTAGTAACCAAAGAAAATTAGCCAAAAATCATAGTACATTTAAAACGTTTCCTAATATTATACACCTTCTTCATAACTATGAGAAAAAGATGATGCAAAAAATATTTGAATTCTTAATTTTTTTTGCTGAAATCCACGTATTTAATTACAAAAAAAAATTACATTAAGTTAATTGAGGAATTAACTCACTAGTTTTAAGTGTTAAGAATTTCGATCCACGTACTTAATTTTTCTAAAGTTATATATATTAGTTTAGAACGATTTAAAATATACTTGGACTTGATTACCACACATAAAGTATATAACATAGGAAGAATTTTAAGTGTATCTGAAACACTAATATTTTAGTTATTTTAACTGTTTGGTTTAAATTATAAAAAATATATAATATATATTAATTAAAATCAACGGTTAAAATAATTAGAATATCGGTGTTCTCGATACACTTAAAATTTTTTCAATAAACATTATTTTCGCTAGTATTTACCTGGTACCATACATATATGCTGGCAGCCTTTGAAAGATTCTCAGCATGTACTTTCATTTTTTATTACAAGTAATAACCTTGCAATGATTAATGCTTCTATATTCATCTATCTATATAAACCCACTTAGATAGGGATTGATATATACATATGTATACACCAAGCATAAAGCATACAAAAGATAATATGGGTGGTTTAATGTTTTTGTTGGTGCTGTCTTTGAGTAGTGTTCTTATTATCCACACAAGTGAGGCTCAGATATGCTTACCCAAGAAACATGCATCCTTATTTGTATTTGGAGATTCATTGTTTGACATTGGAAACAACAATTATATCAATACAACAATTCCTTTTCAGGCAAATTATCCTCCCTATGGAATAACCCTCTTCAAGTATCCAAGTGGAAGATTTTCTGATGGACGTATGATTCCAGATGTCATTGGTGAGAATTCTAATTATTATTAACGGATTTTTATTATTTCACATATTATTTATTACGAAATTATTTCTTCTAAAAATTTAAATTGACAAAAAAATAATATAAATTATTATATTTTTACATATATTTTTAAATAATTTTTTTAATTTTTTTTAATTTTACATAAATTTTTTTTATTTATTTTTGTTTTTAAAATTTAGAAAAAATTAAATTCTAAACATTTTGAACTTAAAATTTTAATATTTTATTATAATATCATTTTTTTTTCAAAAATTTAAACTGACAGAAGAAAACAACATAAATAGTTTGACTAATGAAGAGTTAATAATGTGTGTGTAGCTGAGCTTGCAAAGTTGCCTCTGGTTCCACCATATCTTCATCCTGGAAATCCTGATTTCACCTATGGAGTCAATTTTGCCTCTGGGGGATCTGGTGCTCTGCTTCAAACTGCTCAAGGATATGTAATAATCTCATATTCCCGTAATAAAATCATATTTTTTTTAAAGGGTACTTTGATATATTTTCTTAAAATATTATGTTTATTGTAACAATTATTTTATATATACGAAAAATCAGTAAACAAATCAGTTATATATATATATATATATATATATATATATATAATTACTGATAGGTTTAATTATTCTGTTGGTCTCTATAGTTTCGCAAAATTTTTAATTAGATCCTTATACTTTTTTTTTTAATTGAGTCCTTGCACCAAATTTTTTTTTAATTGGGTCTCTACATTTTTTTTTCTTTTAAATTTAGGTCTCTATACCAATTCTTTTTTTTTAGTTTGGTCTCTATAAAATTAAGCTAATTACTACTAAGAAGGACTTAATTGAAAAAAAAAATTTAGTGTAGGAACTCAATTAAAAAAAAATATAGAAACCTAATTAAAAATTTTACTAAATTATGGGAAGCAACAAAGTAATTAAACCTTACTGATATTAAATATTCAAGCTATCAAGCATAGAAATATAGAATGTAAAGTACAAGTGGTGATATGGACCACATACCATGAATGATTGGAATAGAATATTATATTAATGAAGCTAAGGTTTTAATTATTTTCTTTGTTGATATATATATAGGTGATAGACCTTCACACCCAGGTGAAATATTTCAAAAATGTAAAGAAAATATTAAGGGAGAAAATAGGAAATGAAGAAGTAGAGGCACTGCTCAAAAGATCTGTGTACTTTCTCAATGTTGGAAGCAATGATTATGGTGGCCTTTTGAATGTTACAAACTCCACTGTGAGCCTATTGCCGGTTGATAAACAACAATTTGTTGGTTTTGTCATTGGAAACCTTACAAATGCCATTAAAGTATGTAAACATATATTTTCATTATTGCTAGGTAGATATATCTTTATTATAAACTTGTTCATAATTATAAACTTTATTTGATATATAGGAAATTTATGAGCAAGGTGGAAGAAAGTTTGGTTTTTTAAATGTGGGTCCTATAGGGTGTTCTCCAAGCATAAGGGCTCAGAACAATGGAAGCAAATGCTTTGATGAGATTTCAGCGGTTGCAAGGTTACATAATATTCAACTCTCAAAGATGATTCTGAAGCTTAAGAAACAGCTCAGTGGATTCAAATATTCAGTCCATGATTTCTATGCTTCACTTTCTCCAGTTATCAAAGATCCTTCAAAATATGGTATTATTATTCAGCCATGCGGTTCTTTTAACTTGATTCAATTGAATAATGCACAATTATATTTAAAAAATTCTTAAAATTGACATTTATTATTACTGATTATAAAAAAAATATTAATAAAATTATTATAATAAAATTCTTTTAATAATTAAATGACAGTCAAATATATTTTTTAATTATTAAATATTTTTTATAATTAATAATGACAAAAATATCCCACTAAAATAACTGTTTAATGACTTTCAAAATAGTTTTTTTTTTGTAGTGACTTGAGCAGATTAGTTGGATCAAAGTTAGAATTAGTTTATGTTAAATTATTGATTTTACTAGTTTCTATAGTTTTATTAAACTTATAATTAAGTTCTTATAGTTTAAAATTTTTCAATTAGATTTTGTTTTAAATTTTGTAATTAGTTTTTTATCGTAAAAAAACGTTAGAATTAACAAATTTTATTTTTTCAAATTAAGGACACCCACATTTAAGTATTAAATTTGTAAACCTGAATGTCCTTTCATTTTTAAAATATTTTGTTAATTCTAAAATTTTTGATACAACAAAAATTTAATTATAAAATTTAAAATAATATAAAAATTCAAGTACAAACTTTTAAATTACGTAGACATAATAATAATTATAAAGCAAGTACAGCACCACTTATGCAAAATGCTAAAATCTTAAAATACAATAATTATTATTAGTATATGCCCTTAATTGAAATGCATGTTGGAATAATTAAAATGAAGGTTTCAAAGGAGGAAGTGGGGGATGTTGTGGAAGTGGAGCATTAAGAGGATTAGATGCGTGTGGTGGGAACAAAGGGATCAAAGAATATGAATTATGTGACAATCCAAATGATTATATCTTCTTTGATGCTCGTCATTTTACGGATAAAGCTAGCCAGTACTTTGCTCAGCTCATTTGGGATGCCAACTACACTCTCAATAAGCCTTACAATCTCAACACACTCTTTCAACTCTCATCTCAATAATAATAATCTTCAAGAGATATATATATATATCTCATCATTATTTGATTTACCAACTTATTTTGTTATTCTTGCATTGTCTTTTGGTTAATTAAATAAAATGTATGTATTACTCATCCGCTATATACGTACATATGTTTCGTGTGCTGTTTAACCCTGTAATTCCATATACTGAATGAAATAAAAACGGTTTTGGCTTTTACCGTGCAATTTATTATCACCTTTTAATCCTTAGTCTCATAATATGTATTTGTGTGCTATTTATTAGAGATATAATTATTTATATTATTTTTTTTATCATAAATTTTTGAAATAAATAGTTTCATAACATGGTATTAAAAAGAAATAAAAAATAATGATGCCTATGCAAAAATTAAACTTTTAGTACGAGTGATTTACACTTGTTTAATCTATATGACCAAAATGCATAAACTTTCCTTTTAACTACAACATCCCTCCCTTAAGAACTTTGAGAAGATGCATTTACCACATGTTTTTCTAATTAATACACTTCTTACTGATGTTCTTGAATCAATGTCACCATTTGAAGTGTTCTTACTATCCCTCTTATGCAGCATTGTTCAAATTCATCATTCACCCCCAACTTCAACTACTAGTCCATCTAATGCTATTCCTATAAGACATTAGGAGATTAATTGTTGGTTTTATTGGTTAGTTAGTTAGTGAATATAGTTAGCTAACCATATTCTGTTTTATATATATATAACCAAGTAGCACAATACATATAGAACACTACTTCCAATGTAATTATTTTCTCATATACAATTTAAATTTTGAAAAGTACACATGGCAAAGAACATTGACAAAAAGTGGATTAAAACATGGGACTCAGAATACAGTTACGTATTTATATAAAATCAGCAAGTAGATTATGTATCAAATCAAGTTTTGGGAGGTTCAATTTTAAAATACCCTTGCCTATATAAACAACTAGTAAGATAAGATGAGATGACACTACATCCAACTCAAAATCTTAGGATAGTAAGTTAATGAGTCTCTCATTTTATAAACTCCTCACTCTTTCTTGTTTTCTTTGATGTGGGACTAACTTGATACACTCCTCACACCTGCAACATTAATAACATGAACCAAAAATAATAATAATAAATGAGCATGGCAATTAGTTCATCAAGGATTCAACTACTACTACCTTTGGTGGTTGGCTATGCAATAAACCTGGCCATAAGCCATGGCCAAATTTGTGTGGCAGAATTAGAAGAAGAGCATGTTCCATTATTCATATTTGGAGATTCATTGTTTGATGTTGGGAACAACAGTACAACTACATTAATACCACAACAGACATGCAGGCTAATTTCTGGCCTTATGGCCTCACTTCCTTTAAGGACCCCTCTGGAAGAGTTTCTGATGGACGCTTGATCCCAGATTTAATTGGTAATATAATAATTAGGATTTGGTTAATACATGTTCTAAACATACATTCAAAGTTTTATGGATGTAGTTAGCAATAATGTGTTTTAAAGATATATGCTAATAATCTTATTAGTAGAATTTTTTAAATTTTTAATTAAATAAATGTGCAAAAACTACATTGAAAATTAAATTTTGCATTTTTTTATAAATTTATTTTTTAATTGATAATTTTAATATGTATTCTTACTTTCTTAGAATACATGTTAGCTAAATTTTTAAGATAATGATAATAATTTTTTTAATTTTTAATAATTTAAATTTTATATTTTTATTAAAAAATTTTAATTAATAATTTTAACATCATATTAGCTAAATTCATTTAATAATCCTTTTGAAAAATAAAAATATTTTAAATAAAAATATAATTTTTGAAAAAGAGAGTGATTACAATAAAAAATACAAATAAAAACTTTTCATTCCATGATAAAATTTGTCAATTTTTCTATTCATTTAAGAATTAGAAATGATAAAAATAAACGAATTTTTTTAGTCTTATTTCTATATATTTGTTTATTTATTTTTTTTATTTTTAAAACATTTATCCGAGGGCTAATACACAATGTGACTTATATGTTTTATACAAGTATCTATTAATATATAATAGTTAACTAGCCACACAGTAAATTCACACATTATTTAGCACTGTTAAATGATGACTGAGAGAGTGACAGCTGTCCTAGGTAGTTTTGTTTTTTTCCTCCTCATAATAGGAGATATTGGTAGCATTTGATTGGCTGTTAACACATCACACGGATTGCCTTTCGTTGATCAACCAAATGCTTTGATTTCAAATACTAAATGCTTTGATTTCAAATACTAAGCAAAACTCATTAGCGGAAATTTTCCCGAAAAAATTTTCGAATGCGTTTTAAACTTTTACTCTTCTTCAAATGAAATTTTGAATTTATCAATTCTCTCTCTCTCCCCTCTCTCTGGAGCTCTTTCTGGAAACGAATCAAGGCTTGGTATGCAATAATATATAGAATAAAGTATATTTTTTATCTTTAAAATTTGTTAAAAATTTTAAAAATATTCTTACATTTTATTGTTTTAATTTTATCCCCAAAAAATTTCGATTTGCATTAAATATCCTTTTAGCAGCTAATTTTTTAAAAAAATTTAGGATCAATTCAGCAACAATTTCATAAGAATAACCTTTAACATAAACAAATCAAACATAGTTGTTATACATTATTGCTAAATTCGTCCTGAATTTTTTGAAAATTTTATTGTCAATGGTATATTTGATTATAATTAAAAATTTCAAGGACAAAATTAAAATAAAATAAAATTTATGAATATTTTAAAAATTTTTAATAAACTTTAAGAACAAAAAATATACTTTACCCTAATATATATATATATATATATATATATATATATATATATTAAAATTGTGCTCTCTAGTGATGAATTTCATATATGTATATATGTGATTATATTATATTCTTCAGGTGATTGACCTTAGTAGCCAACTCAAATACTTCATTGAAGTTGAAACATTGCTGAAGCAGAAATTGAGAGATGAAGAAGCTAGGACATTATTGATATCTAAAGCTATCTACTTGTTTAGTATAGGGACCAATGATTATCTTGTTCCTTTCATTCCAAATATTTATTCAATCATTTTACAAAAGTACCCTCCACAAGTCCATGTGGATATGATTCTAGGCAACTTGACCATTGTCATCAAAGTAAGCACCTAATAATTATTTATTTATTTAATTAGTTAATTAACTGACCCCAAATTAATTATATGTTTTCGTACGAGGATGATAGTTAAGATGTTTTTGTTGTTAAAGGTAGGAGTGAGATTCGAACTCGATACTTCTAGACGAAAAAAAAAAAAGATTATATCATTTGAGTTATAATTTATTGGCATAATAGTTAAGATGTTAACATATATTATATTACGTAATTTAATTAAATATGTCAAATTGTATAACAATTTTTAGTTATCATCTTTACATAAAGATATATTTACGTGAGTAGTAATTTTAATATTTATTTACTTAATACTTTGATTATTGGATTATAGTTAATAATATGTTTATTGGGATTTTTTATTTTTGAGGAAATATATAAGAAAGGAGGAAGAAAGTTTGGTTTTCTAAACCTTTTTCCATTAGGGTGTTTACCCGTAGCAAAAGCACTTAATCTAGAAATCAATAAAGATGGCTGCGTTGAAGAGATTATGGAAATTACTCAGCTACACAATGTTGCACTTAAGGAACTCCTTCAAAAGCTAGAAACTCAGCTACAAGGATTCAAGTATTCATATCTTGATTTCCACACTGCCATTAGTGAGAGGATAAAAGATCCTTCAAAATATGGTATTTGTTTTTAAATTTCATCCCTTTGATAATCAGGCTTAACTGTTTGCTTATGATAAATAAACTAAACATGCAATTAAAGATAATATAACTAATATACGCATTTTTTTTAACTATTTGAAACATTTAATAGGATTCAAGGAAAGCAAGAAGAATGTTGTGGTGCTGGTCCTTATAGGGGGATTTTAAAGCTGTGGAGGGAAAAGAAGTGTGAAAGAGTATGAATTATGTGAGAATGTTAAAGAATACTTGATCTTTGATGCTGCTCATCCAACAGAGAAAGCTTATCATCAAATTGCTGAGCAAATGTGGAATGGAGATCACAACTTTGCAGGACCTTACAATCTCAGAGAGCTTCATCAAACTTGAAAAAATGCAATCAGCTATTTTATATATTGTTTTATCAAAAATGCTACATACAAAAAAAAATTGTCACTAAATCAGTCATCATGTATTTATTTATAAATAACAATGTCAGTCATTTATTTAAATACTAGTAAAGCTTATACGTGTTAAGAGTGTCATGGATGTACAAAATTCAGTGAGAGAAGTAGTTAATAAAGATTAATTTTTGAGTATCAGCTAGAAAAAAAGTAGTTCTCCTAAAAATTTAAGCTGATAAAAAGAGGCAACATGAATAGTTATATTTTTAACCTATTCTTTTAAGTAATAATATGTTTACTTATTTTTTTACATAAGCCTTCTTTTCTTCTTTTATTTGTCTTATGCTATTTATTTTTATCTTTTGAAGTTCACCAAAAATCTAACTATAGACTTTTCCGACATAAAGCTCTGATATCATAATATCATGTTATGACACCACTCATCCCAAAATTTTGAATTGATAGAAGGAGACAATATAAATAATTATATCTCTACCAGACTTATCTTTTGTAATTGTCAATGCAATTCAGTTTCCATTTGTTCATTTTCTCTCTTGCAACTCATCCATTGCTGTTAGTGTTAAATCTCCAAGAGTGCTCTGCATATATTCAGTGCCTTGAAGTGCAAGGTAAGCAGAATCTCTTCAATATAATTATGTACTATATCTTTATTTGTTATCACGATATATATTATGTGTTTTTGATCAATAAACATAAGGCCCTCCATTAACTCAGGGCGATGTAATATGGTCACGTTTGTTCTTTTTATGTGGATTCGTTTTTGTCTAAATATTTTATTTTCATTGAATAAATAATTTTTATGTAAGATTGTTTAAACGGGTCAAATTTGTCGGATCAACCCCTTTCTTCGCTTTAAATGGATGGATTTTTATTTTTAAAATTAATTCTATGAAAATGAGACGTTAAACATACTTGATATCATTAGTCTGTATCATTAGTCTTGGAAAAATAGAGTTCAACGAATCAGTAACCAGACTAAGGGCCGTTTGGATAGGTTCATAAGTGACTTTTTTTAACTTTTAACTTATGAAAAGATGTAGTATTAATGGATAGTACAATTTTCAAACTAAAATTGCAACTTTCTAAAAAACTATTTCGGTATTTAAGGAGAAGTTAAAAAAAATGACTTCTCTCATAATAAAAAGCTTTTTATCACTTTTTTCTTAAAATAAACATTTTTAGAACTAAAAAATCAAACACAAAATAACTTATTTATAAGCTACTTTTAATATAAGTATTTATTATTTAAACTATTTTTTCAAAAGTATGTTTATCCAAATTGGGCCTAAATAGTCCACCGTTTAATTTTAATTGCATTTTTCAAAAATATTCATGATTAATTTTTCCGTCAACCTTTTTTTTTTCCTTTTTGGTTGGGTTTCCGTCAACTTTTATCCACATCCACATTCGATTCGAAGGCCTAATCCACGCACAAAAATTCACAGTTAACCCAATATAATAACCTTGACAAAAAAGAGAGCCCAAAATGGGCTTTGACCAAAAAAAGGGCCAATATGCCGGTTTTTTACAATGTTTGGTAGATTAACTGGCAAGTTGTTCTATAGAAAAAAAAAAAAACTCTGGCAAGTTGTTAGAAACTAAAAAAAAAATTAGGAAAAATAGTGTGTATTTACGCCGTATAATATAATACAAGATATAATTTATTTATAAATGTTAAATAAATAAAAAAAACAGAAAATTAATTTTAATTTAAATAAAAATATGAATTCAAGTATTTAAATATACCCATTCTAACAAATATTTAAATACTATTTAGTAACATTCGACAAATAAAAACAAAATCATTTCTTTAAGAAAACAAATTTTAAAAAATTTGAGAACTAAAAAAGCTCTTAATAATTGACAAAATATTTTGTAATAATAATAATTATTATTATTATTATTGTCGTCGTTGTTTTTGTTAGCAAGTTACACGAATTTACCCTTTGCCAATTGCCACCCTAATAATGTGAATGAAAACTCTCTCTATCTCTATTGTAATGCTTTTTCTAAAAATCTACGCCATCTCAATTGGCCTCTCTATTTTTTTTTTTCGGTTGTTTGTCCACGGTATTTTTCAGTTTAATAAATTAAAGATTAATCCAAATTTTATTTAAGAGTATGTCATTAGTAAATAAATTACTGCATGCAAAAGATGTGATTTGAATCCTAATACTTACTTAAACGAACGAATAAATTGATTATTTGACCAACCCAAATTAATTCAATTAGTCTCTGTATTGTCACGCTTTAACAAGAGTAAGAGAGCCCTAATATTCTATATAATTAAACACAATTGTGCTATGTGTCATTAAAAAGTTAATTGTTAATATAAAATATATATTAAAATATAAAATATAAGCTAAAATTGATTTAAACAATACATGGATTTAAACATAAATATATAATAACTTATTTTTAGTATTTATATAACATTTTGAATTAAATAAGCTTTCTCTTAAGCCAAAACTAAACAACTCTATCTGATCTTTGATAGTATCTTCTTTTTGTTCAAATACAAACATTATTATGCTCTATTTCTTTTTCTATCTGATTGGAATTTCATTGGAAGACATGTTACGTGTATGAACAACATTACAATAATCTTAATAAATGCTAGTATACGTGAAAGTGCAAAAAACGTATTTGCGCCAATAATACCGAACGAGACAATACATGCACCAAACACGCACCAACAATTACGCACGTGCTTTATTAATCAAACAACCCATTACAGCTACTTCTTCTTCGTTCCTTCGCAATCAAAGTTGCATCTCTTGAACCTCATGCATTATTCTTCATCTAAAAGGTTAATAAACATACATTTCAAACCCTATGTATTATTACTAGTGTATTAGTATTTATTTATTTTTTAGGAGGGTAAGCAACTACGGATAATCCGATTAAATCTATTCATCAATTCAATGAATAATTAAGTTTAGATGAAAACTCAGGTGCAGTCGACTTTATGTGAAGTTGATAAGTGAGAGCCGTTAGATGATTTGACTAAATTTCCATCTAACAGGTGTCGCCTATCAACTTCACGTGAAGTCGACTGCAGTTGAGTTTCCACCTTAAATTTAATAAAATAAATCCGATTATACCTAACTTTAATTGGTTCTGGTATCGAATTTGATGTTGCAGAATTCAAACCGTTTCGATTAACTAATATATTATAGGGTAAAGTATATCTTTTGTCCCTAAAGTTTGACAAAAGTTTCAAAAATACCCCAAAGTTTTATTTTGTTTTAATTTTGTCATAAAAATTTTCGATTTGTATCAAATATACCCGAACGGCTAATTTTTCAAAAAATTTAAGACCAATTCAACAACAATTTCATAAGAACAACCATCAACACAAGCAAATCAAGCATAGTTTTCATGCATTATTGTTAGATTGGTCTTAATTTTTTTGAAAATTTAGCCGTTAATGGTATATTTGATGCAAATCGAAAACTTCTAGGACAAAATTGAAACAAAATAAAACTTAAGGGTATTTTTAAAATTTTTGCTAAACTTCAGGGACAAAAAATATATTTTACCCTATATTATATTTAAACAAATAATATAATAAATATATTTATTGAAAACATTTAACCATAAAAAAATATTTAACTAATAATTATTGAAAAAAAAATATATTTCTAATATATTAAATTCATTAAAAACTTAAAAACTTTCTATTATTATATTCTTAACATATATTCTTAAGACATAAATTAAATAAATTTATTTTTAATTAGTAAGTTGATCATGTGTGTCCAGCTAATTAAGTCCTTAATAAAATTATAATCAATATAAGAATTACTTTACATTATAACAAAGAGATTTTAAATTCAACTCTAGAAATTGCAAATAACTTCTTTAAAATACATATATAAAACAAGTTTTAAGAACAACAATTTATACATTAGATTCTTCTATATCACCAATTATACATATTAGATAACTAAAATAATGAGTTGTGATGATATGTAATGAAAAAGATGTTTTTAGAATTGCGGCGGCTGTGAGGGTGGGTGAGACACCGCCGTCACAAAGATAAGGATTGGAGTTGAAGTTGCACTCATAAATTTCATGGCACTAGGCTGTGTCAGTGACAACACTAACAAATTGACAATACAAGTTAGAATAAGATGAGTAAAAATTAAAAGGCACAGGAATAATATATATAGAAGTGTTTTTAAAATTTATATTATTTTTTAAAGATAAAAAAATAAGTATATTAGTGGTGTATATATAACAATTCTAATTACTCTTTCTGATATTAAATAAGTGTTTATTTTTAAGGTTTAATTATTTTGGTAATTTTTATAGGTTTATTAAATTTGTAATTAGATTTTTATATATTTTTTTAATTGAATTCTTATATTATTTTTAATTTTGTGATTAGGTATTTTTATATCAAAAACGTTAAAATTAACAAAATATTCTTTTTAAAAAATATGTGGTCAAATATCTAATTATTAGGTTCTTAATTATGGGTATCGTTAATTTGTGAAAAAAATATTCTATTAATTCTAATATTTTTAGGGCAATGTACTTAATTAAATAAATTGAGTGAATGCTTTACGTATATACATAAACCAGAAACTTCTTACGTGTATGTGTATTTTGATTTTTATGTAAACTGTTGGAGTCAACTACGGTTTCAAATTAATACATAAACCGTGGCTACTAGGCACGGTTTACTTGTGAATGAAATATGTCATAAACCGTGGCAAGCTACCACGGTTTACTAAGGGAGGCAAATGTAAAACCTTGTAAGCAGCAACGGTTTATGAAGGAGTTTGAATAGGCATAAACCTTTGTTAGCTACAATGGTTTATGAAGAGAGAAATTCTATATATATGTGAGTGAGATTCAAGCTGGTGAAGAGATTATTGTCACAATGGCAAGTGAGGAAGAGAGTTTTTCTTGTCTTAGTGCATTGTTCTGGAAAAATCCAAAGAAGCAAAAAATCTGGTGTGAAGTTCACTGACAGAGAACCACTGAGTGTTTTCATCAGTTCATCAAGCACTTTGTCAGATTTAAAGAACAGCATCTTGCAGAAGCTTGAGGTATTTGGTAGCAAGTGGGTGAAGAAGCTATTCTACAAGATTCCCATCGCAGTTGTCTCGACCGGTGTTAAGTATGATACCTTTGTGCTAGCGGCTGATGAAGATATTAGGGTTCTATTTCATTGTGCTAGGAGTTTTTCGGAGGTCAGAATACACGAGTTGTTCGCGAAGTTGGAGGTTGGTGTCGATAGTTCTGGGGCATCAGCTCCAGTTCATAGCTTGACTACCGCGGGAGGTGCGTCTAGTTTGATGCCTGCGGTCAGACCATCTATTCCGCTGGTTGCATCTCCTTCATTCGCGGTTGATTTAGATCGAACAGAAGTTGTTGGTTCTGTACCTTTGGAGAATCCAGGGGTCTGTGAGCAGCAAGGTTCGAAAAACCGGACCGGTCATCAAATCGCTCTAGCTACTGGTTCACTGGTTTACTGGTCTAACCGGTTTAATCGGTGGTTCAACCGAAAAAACCGTTTTAAAATAAAATAATAAATAAATTATAAATAAACATCCTAAAATATAATTATAGTATAATATAAATATTAAAATAATTTTTAAATTTAAAAAACTACCTTAAATGTCATCAATCAAATTCATATACTCTTATTAATATACAAACTCAAGTTAAATAGTATAAAGAAATATCAAATATTAAATGTCAACATAAAGATTTATCAATCAGAGAAGTGGTTAATGGAAATACAAAACAATCAAAATAATGCATGCTTTTTTTCTCAAGGTGTGATAGAATCTTATGGCATGGGAGAGGCCTTCACCAATTATCTTACGTTTGTGGGGAGTCAAGATTCTCTGATCAAGTGATCATAGACCTGTGTATAGCATATTCTCAGCAGAAGTTGATCAAAGAAGCTCTAGTGGCCAAAATATTTCAGCAAAATCAGCATTCAACATTCCAAAACCAGCAAAACCAGCAACTATAAATGACCATAAGTCTCTTTACCCAAGTCAAAATAAACAACTATATCTGAACTCAACAATCAGCCTTCAGCACCAAACATTACAAAACATTAACTAATAATCACACTAAACCTGCAACCAGCAATTACAAAACAGCAACTACAAAACAGCAACAAACATTGTACATTATAGAACATTCCAAATCAGTGATGACACTAAACCTGCACCCAGCAACCAGCAATTACAAAACAGCAACAAACATACAAAATATTACAAAATATTACAAGAAAATTTGAACAAAAATTTCAGAAATTTCAGTTTTGTTTGAACTTTGAAGCAATGAAGTGCTGCTACAACTTGAATATTTGACTAAATGGATTTAATTCAATTAAAATTTCAGGAACAAAAAATAAGAATCTTCTTATAAAATTGATTTTCATTATTGGCCATAGCGGAAACAACACTCTTCCCATCATCCTTCATTTCGTTATTATTCCGATAATGTGAAGATTACAATCAAATTAGCTCAAATTTCTTTAATAAAATGAAAATATGAGAAACATGTCGACGAAAATGAGCTACAACCGAATAATCGAATCAAATATAATTATTATCACAAATATAGGGTATGATAAAGGATGAACTAATATTCAAATAGTCACCATCACGATTCGCAATTATGAGTCCCTTGTAATAAGCTTTTGATATCCATTCAGAATTTCCATCAAAGTACTACAACTTTGAATTTATGATAAATGCTTAAAAGCAATCACAACTTCACAAGCTGAATAACAAAAGACCAATACACAAATTTAAAAAAAAATGAAAAGCTTATTAAAACAGGGGAAAAAGAAATCCAAGGTTCACTTTCGCTCTCTCATCCAAGGCTGTGTTGGAATGGAAACAACCAAAAAACCTCAAGCAGCTTAAGGGTTTTTTGGGTTTGACAGCTCAAAATAAAAAACAAATTCACTAACCTTCCAGTGACAGCAGGACAACAACGGCGACACGACGACGCAGCAGCTGGAAGCCTTGAACAGCGAAGTTACCGACGAAGACAGGACGACGTGCCGAACTAGAAAGCCTAGAAGAGAAGGTCTAGCCGTATGGATTTAGGACAGGGGAAGGAGGAGGCCGTGGAGATGCCGACAACCACGGACGGCGACGGCAGTTCCATTGACGAAGCTGGATTTTAGGTTTGGCCGTCTGGGGACCTTAGGGCTTGAGTGTGTGGGTGTTTGGTGTCTGTGCGGGTGGGGGGGGGGGTATGCGGGTGAGGGACTCATGTGGGGGGTGGGGTTTTTTAATTTTTTTTAAAAAAAATGAAAATGACGTCGTTTCTTAAGAACCGGTCGGTTTTCAGTCCGGTTCAACGGTTTTTCAACGATTTTGAAAATGACGGTTTTAGGAGCAGGACCGGACCGTTTTTCACGTCGGTTTCCAGTTAAACCGGTCTGACTGACCGGTCCGGTCTGGTTTTCAGAACATTGGTGAGCAGGCATATGAGGTGGGCACCTGGTGGCATGATTCATGATGTTCAAGATTTTGGAGAACCTGATCGAATAGAGAATGCAATGTGTGACAATGACTCTGACCAGGAGCCTGTAGATATCATTGGGGACAGCGATGATGACACAGGTGCCAATCCACATACACAGTTAGGTAAGACCATCAGATTTAACATAAACCAGTCCAAGTAAGAGCAATAACTACATGACTCACATCATGGACACACAATCGATCCAAAGAAAGGCGTGGAGACACCACTCTTTGATCCCCTGCATCATTCCTCGGTAGATATGTAGCCCACCTGCAATTTTCATTGAAATCATGTCATAACCAACAAGAACACATGATGTTGAATAAGTTATGAACCGAAAATATTAAACCGTACCTGGATGCAAGCGGAAACCCGAATCCATCAAACCCACTAGGCCTCAAAGTGGGAAACCTCCAGAAAATCCAAGACTGTAGAAGCTGTAGTGGCTCGGCCAAGTTAACAATATTTCTGTTTGTCCCACGACAAAGACATCTATACAACCAGGCCAGTGCCGTCGAGCCCCAGCTATATCTGCCCAACTCGTCCAACGATGCCAAATAAGGCAACCAGCGAAGGTGGACCCGGTTTGTGTTCTTGTCCGCAAACAGCTGAGAGGACAACAACATCAGAATATAAGCACGCGCGTATATACGCACGGTCTCCTCACTAGCATCTGCTAGGAGAACCCGGAACCTCTCATGGAACCATGTGTAGCACACTGTCATCTACTTGACTTTACTCTGCGGAGGTAATTCCCCAAACAACTCGCGAAACCACACCCATGCCGGTCTTTCGTTTTCCATCAGATTCTCAAACTCAGTCAGGCACCCACTGACGGGCTCCCCATCGATCGACAAACCGAGCTGATATGCCACATCTTGCAAAGTGATAGTGCACTCCCCAAATGGCATATGAAAGGTGTGGGTCTCAGGACGCCACCGCTCAATAAATGCGCTAAGTAGAGGCTCATCAACCCAGAACCAGTGACTGTTCAGCCTAGCCAAATGATACAAGCCCGCGGTCTCCAAATACGGTATAATCCAGTTGTGTAAAGGCATATTCTGTTGTCTCCTAACGCCACTAATAACCCTAGTAGGCTGCAAAATGTGGGTAACAAAATTCCTCAACATACGACCAATACTAATAACATCAAACATAGTTTAAAAAAAATTATTAGATACCGACTTTGGTTTTCTATTTTCTCTAATAAATAATAACAACAACAACGAAACAATAGGAATAATAACAATACCAACAGGAATAATTCCACTAACAATAACAATAATCATAATACTAACAGCTCCCAATACTAGTAAAAATAAAAGTAATAATAATAACTACCATTATCATAATAGTAACAAAAATAATAATAGTAATAATGATACAACTACTACTACTACTATCAAGTCATAATAAAAATTAAAAATAAAAGTAATAAAATGATATTAATAATAATAATAATAATAATAATAATAATAATAATAATAATAATAATAATAACTAACATCTTCGTCGATGTATCCAGCCACGTGAGCAACGCTATTTAGTCGGTACAAACAAGCTTCGTCCTCCATGACTCCACCACCCAAATCTCACCAAAACCTTCAAACCTCTCCCTCAAACTCTCTCAACCCCCAAGCTCCAACAATTTTTGTGAAGCACAAATGATCCGTTATGACCATCAACGGATTATATATTTATACTACTTAACATGTAAACCGTGATAGCCAAGGATGGTTTACGTTCAATGCTTCCTCTTCATAAACCGTAGGAAGCAACCACGGTTTATGCTACCTTTTTTTTGTTACTAATCCGTGGGAGGCAGCCACGGATTATGCCCAATCTCTTCCAACTATAAACCCTCCTAGCCTCCAACGGTTTACTTAGAAACTAGAAACCGTAATTAGCTTCCACGGTTTACATAAAAATGAGTTTTGTACATGCACGTAAGAAGTTTCTGTTTTGTGTATATCGATAAAGGATTCACTCATTTTATTTAATTAGGTAGATTGCCCTATTTTTTACACTGATAATAAAGATCTAATTATAAAATTAAAAATAGTATAGAAATCTAAAAATAAAAAAAATAAAAATTTAATTATAAATTTTAAAAAATTATATATAGAAATTAACAAAGTAACTAAATCTATTTTAAATTGGTAGATAAATTATCTTCAAAAAATTTACATGAATTTTACAAATAACTGAAATATATTGAAGTTATTATAATTAGGCTATGTGATGCACATCTTAACCAACCATGAGATAGATGCACCATAAGTCATAACAACATTAATCATTCGTGTCTAATAATATTCCTATAATAAATGAAGAAATTGAATTATATTTCATAGATAATTTTCAGAACTTCCACTAAATCATTGATATAAGACAACAAGTTCTTTTTTGTCCCAAGTACTCCTAAATAATGCTACAACACATACAAACTATATATAGTTAACTATGGAAAATAAAGGAAGCAAAAGAGGCTAGAAAAAAAAAAGGAAGGTGAAGGGACAGAGAAAAAGCATAGGAGGGAAGCTCAGAAATCATAAGAAGCTTATACGTAAGATGTTACCCCCTTCTTCCATTATAATTTCTTTGGATATATAGCATACAACAACAATAATATATTTTTTTGCTTCTTGAATTCTTGGTAAAAGAATAAGATTTGGTTTGGTAAAATTTTGTGAAAAAAATATTTGTATTTTTAAAAATATAAGTATTTTATTTTGTGTTTAATAAATAAAAAAGATTATATATTTATATTTGTAGTTTTTAAAAATTAGAGATATTTTTTAAGTACTTAAAGATGAATTTTTAAAGTTAATTTGTGTTTTATCAAAATAAAAAAATCTAATATAAATTTATATATTAATAAATATCTAAATTTATTTGTGTCTATTATGATCCTTTTAAATTTAAAAAATTATTTTATTAAATATAATTATTATTGTTTGTGTTAATTATTAAAAATTATTTTTTAGTTTAACTTATCAAACATAGATGGCTAAACTTTTTTAAAATTATCTTTTAAAAGTCAATTTTGATAAGTTACTTTCAAAATTTAAAAATTTTACTAAATTATATCTAAAAAATAAGAAAGATAAAGTAGATCGCACTCCTTATTATAGAAGATAATAATTATTAGTTAGGAAATACTTCATCTATTAAGTGTAGTAACTTTATTTTCAATAAAAATATAATTATTTACATACCTCTATTTATCAAATAAAAATTTTGGAATAAGTGAAATTTTTATATATTTTCAGAATTTTTATAATCTAAAATTTTAATATTTTGATTTTTTTATAAAAAAAATTAGTATAAGACAAAATAAAAAAATATTTATTCAAAAATTCATGCAAAATTGAAAAAAAAAAAACTCTTACAACAAAAAATATATCTGTATATATATAATTATTTATGTATTTTTTATTATTTAATAAATTTTCAAATAAGTGATTTTATTATAATTTATAATTGAATAAATGTGTTTTCTAGGTGGAGTACTTCTCCTTTCCAGACACATATAAACGATGATCTCTTCAATAATTCCTACCATATCACATTTGCAAGTATTTTAGGGATTTAAGTCTTTAATATAATTTCAGGTAAGATATCCTTAGCTTCTTCTTAGCCATATTTAACCGAAGTAGTGTATCTTGCTAACTAGTCCCCACCGTTTTCTATTTATAAATAAGAGATAAGACAATTGATTAAGTCATCATCAACCATCATTGTCAAATGAAATCCTTTTCACAGGAAAATAAAAATAAAAATAAAAATAAATGTCTTAAATAATAATGTAGACAAAGGGCATCGATCTTGATATTAGACACCAACACCACAAGCCACCTCTATTTTACCTTTTTAGTAGCTCATAATTTATTTTAACTTGAACTATAATAATTATGCATTTATTTTTGCATTATATATTAAAAAATTTCCGGAAATATTCATTGCAAAACATAACAAATTAAAAGAGACATATATATATGCATGATATGGAAGAAACTAAGAAGATATTTGATATTTGAGTGGTAATTGTTAGTAGTGGAGAAGAAAGAAGAATGAAGAAGGGATCAACCTTTTGATGTAACGTGTGGGGTGAAAAATGAAAGAAGGGAAACAATGGTTAGAATTGAAAGAGTAAATAGTGGAAAACATTACTCTATCTTTTGTAGCACATAATGTACGAAATTAACACTTACCTTGTATATAGTTTTTGATTGTTGTGTTTCCTTTACTTAATTTATTTTATTCTATCCGCTATGGAATTCCATTAGCAAGTGCATGTAGTCTAACGCAAACGCCAACTAAATTGTCATTTCCACGTACCCGGTTCTTTTTTTTTTTTTTTCGCGTTAACTTTGATTCTCAAGTTATCTCTTCCTCTTCATTAATTACTTTTAATTATTTAGATATCAAGAATGGTAGGAACTAAGAGGGTATCAGCCAAATGCCTCTGTGTGAATTCAAAATCTCTACGTGAATGGTGTTTATGCTAGGTATTAGGATATTTCTTCTACTAAGTATTAGAATGTTTCTTTTTCATACTAAATGAATGTTCTTTTATATATTTTATAAATTTTTTTATATACTAAGAATTGGGATTGTTGAAAGTTCCGTGATCCCCGCCCCTATTTCTCCGACATATCATTCAGAATTTTAATTTGGGATGAGAAGCAATTAATATCAAATATTATAAATTAAAAACAAATAAAATTAATTAAATATAATTATAAATTAATTAAATTATTTATTTTTTGGTTGATTACCTCTTGTTACATATACTTTTCCTTTAGATATTAATACTTCCATTCATTATTATTACTGTTGATATTAAATAAGTCACCCTAACTAATTGGTACTTATGGTCTCATCAATATCTATTAGAATTGAAATGATTAAACCTAATTAAGGATTATACATTTATGGTAAGAAGTCTGAATAAATATCTACTAGTAATTCTTTAACTATTAGAATAATCTAGTGAACTTAATTTAATTTTCAAAAATATTTTGTAGTCAACATTCTAATAATTTTATATCACTTTTATTCCCACTCTTTCATAAAAAATTAATTAAAGAGAGTATTTTGAATGTACTTAAAATTGACTGTAAGTAATTGGGTCTTAAATAACGATGAGGTTGAAGATGGTGGTAAAGACGTCTAAGATAACTTTACGATAATTCTAGAATGGCAATTAAAATATATATATATATATAAGAAATTTCGATGCTTAAATTAACAAGAATTTAAGCAAGTTATATGTAGAATAAAGTTAAAAAATACTTGAGCTCGACATGATATTTATAGGAGAGTTATGATGATTTGATCATCACTTTAAAATCTTTATCGGTAGGTAATGAATATTTCTTTTCTTATAATATGAAAAGTTACTCCACATAAAGGTAATTACTGATTTATAGATAATATCAGAAAAAAAGTTAAGTCGGGCAAGTCCCATTAAACACAATTCGTGATACCTGTTTCTCAAGTAGATCGAGTAGGTTAATGCGTGTAACTTTTTTGAAAATGACTTTATTTAGACCCTTGTATGATCAGACACCATAATTGATTATTTAATTTTTATTTTTTTTGTGTTCGCTGTATATATGAAAGTTGGCCAATTTTGTGTATGTAACAAGAGCCAATTTGGTTTTGTCATGTACTTTTTTAGATATAGTGGGGTATAAGTGTGTGTGTAACTTTTTCCGATGTTCACCCACACACTATATATATATAAAAGCTAAGCTAAGCAAGTCGTTTTAAATTATAGACTGAAGTGCAGGCCGAAAACAAAGTATATCAGGTATAATAATAATAATAATGGAGTTCTGTTTTATTCTTCATTTCTTTGATTTTTTTCAGTTTTCACTACTGTACTACTGCAGCTAATTAATTAAATTAGTTGTTCTTAGTTTCTTCGTAGCTTAGGCATTATGTGTGCATTATATATTGTGTCATATGTGATGTTAATATATATGAGAAGTTGAAACTTCATTTGGATCAGCCAAGAAGAAGAAGAAGAAGAAGAAGAAGAAGAAATGGAGTTCTGGAACCTTTTCATGGTTGCATTAATGCCAGTTGTAAAGGTGCTTTTGATCACTGCTCTTGGGACAATTCTTGCCATTCGGCGTTTTGGTATACTTGGGGACACTGCCAGGAAAAACTTGAATCATGTGATCTTTCTTTCTTTTCTCTTCTTATTAATTATTATTTTAACTTAAGAAAAATGCTAAAACACCAACAAAATTTATTATTTTGTGGCGCGCAGTTAGTTATCAATATTTAAAGTGTAGGTTAAAAATGTCATTGAATTATTAGACTAAAAAAATTAGATTAATGGTTAAATATAATGGTCAAAAACAATAAATTCTGCTGACACTTGCTTATTTTTCTTAACTTAATTAAACATCATTTTTTTTTTATTTTAAGTTCAAACTTACAAATAATTGAATAAAATTTTGTGGATAATCACAGATGGTATTTTATGTGTTTGGGCCTGCTATTGTTTGTAGCAGCCTCGCAAAAACCATAACTCTAAGGAACGTCGTTATTTTGTAAGTCTTTTTTCCTTCCCCCATCTTTTTTTTTTTTGGCTTTTTTTGTTGTTGTTTTAGATGACATTATTTTTTATTTTTTTTTTTCATTTTTTATCTATTTGTTACTGTTTCGTTATGGCAGCAGTGGTTATTATTTTTTTTTTTGTAACATGTGGTAATAACATGATAAAACGGTGACATCTGAATAAATATTTTAAAATTTATGTTATTTTTGGTAAAAAAAAAAAAACAGAAAGAGTGGCAGTGAATTTAATTTTAATACATCAATTGTATAAAATATTTTATATAATTATTAAATTATATTTGTTAATTTTTATTGTTATTTCTTTAATGAAAAGAAAAATATTTTTTCTGACCTAACAATATATAATTAGATATACATGTACACCTTTTTTATACAGCATTAAAAAAAATTAAAGTTTTGTTTAGGTTGAACAAGCTTTTGATATTTTCTTGAATTATGTATGTAGGTGGTTCATGCCGGTGAATGTTCTTCTCACATTTCTTATTGGAACAGCTCTTGGATGGTTACTTATTAAAATAATCAGAGTTCCTCTTCATCTTCATGGCCTTGTCTTAGGTTGTTGTGCTGCAGGTAGGAAAATTCAAATGATTTTCTTTTAAAGAAACAACCAATAAATAAATAAATAAAATCATATACCAACAAAAAAAAATCATTCAAGACTGGAATAATTACCTAAAAGTACAGCAATTTTATTTGTGTGCAGGGAATCTGGGAAATTTACCTCTTATTATAGTTCCAGCTGTCTGTAAAAAAAGAAACAACTCTTTTGGAGATGTGGATGTTTGCAAAAAGAATGCATTAGCATATGCTTCTCTCTCAATGGCAGTATGTCACTAGCTCAATAAATAATTCAAATGTATATATCATAGGAAAGCTTTTAAATATATCCAAAATACTGGTATTTAAATAATTTGATTTTAATCAATATATATTATATATTTTTTATAATTGTAATTAATAGTTAAAATTATTGGAACATCGGTGTACTAATTGATACACTTAAAATTCTTTCTATATTATATGATAAAATGATAAATAAGTCATTGACCTTTTATCTCGAAAACAAATAAGTCTTCAACTAATTGAAAATACAAAAACGTTATTCAATTTCTAAAAAGCGAGATATCTAAGTCCTTTCCAAGACCTATTTGACCTTATATATTTTGGATGAATAGGCTTAAATGTCTCGCATTTTAGAAGATGAATGACATTTTTGTTTTTCAATTAGTCAGAAACGTATGTGTCTTTAAATTAAAAAATCAGAACCTATTTATCTTTTTCTCTTAATTTTAATATATTATTAGTGTATAAAACTATTTTACACGTACATTCAAATACGTAATATCATATTAATAAAAATAAATATCTTTTACATTGACTGTGTAAAATATTTTACATATCAATGCATCAAAATTAACCTCGTATAACTATGCCTCATTATGCAATTCTAAGTTGTTTTGAACCTTTTTCACCAAGTTTATTTCTTTTTCTTTTCTTTTATTTTTTTTCCCCAGCTAGGAAGCATTTACATTTGGTCTTATGTATACAACATAGTCCGCATATATTCAAGCAAGGTTTCATCAGTTGATGATTCAAAAGTAAAAGCAGTGATCATTGCAACAGAAAATGATGATATTGATTCAGAAAACCCTTCAAAATTGGTCACTGTTGATGACAAATCACAAACTAATGATCATGTGAAGCAACTTGAAATTGAATCTGTAGTGTCTCACCAACAAATAGCAAAGGTACTTTATTAACATAAGTTCTTACATAATAGTTATATATACTTATACGAGTTTAATTTGCATGCACTGACAGTGATTAACGACTATTTAATACGCTCACGGATGATATACATCACATAATGCTACTACTTTAATAAAATCTGGTATGGATTGTTGAAATAAATGTGATAGAAATTATGATCTTACATATTGAAGAGTTTAATTTTACAGATATCATCAACAAAGGAAAAAATTAGGAATCAGATAAAGGTATTAGCAGAAAAGATCAATTTGAAGGTACTATTTGCACCAGCAACAATTGGAACGGTATGTCACTGGTGTCTATTTGTTCTTTCATTGTCTCAACTATGCCTAAATAAAGCATATAATATATATAATTAGTATATTTTTAGTTCTACTACCTAAACAAAGACATATACAATTCCTCATTATGCAGATAATTGGTTTAATAATTGGAATTGTTCCTCAATTTCGAAAAGTATTAGTTGATGAAAATGCACCTCTTTTTGTGATTCAAGACTCTTTAGTCATGTTGGGGTAAGTATATATATATATACAAAGTATTCGAGACTCTTTATATTTATTTAATTATGACCAGGTTAGTCGGTTCAACTAGTAATTTACCGGTTGAACTAATGATTCGGTTGTAATCTCTTGTTGGTTTGCAGGGATGCAGCAATTCCAGCAATGACCTTGTTGGTTGGTGCAAATCTTGTTAAGGGTAAGCAAGAATAATGTCATTTCATCTTTATTGCAGATAAATGTTATGATATGTATAAACTAAAATAATTTGATGTTTTAATTTTCAGGTTTAGAGGGAGTAAGAAAGCAACTTCCACTTGTTATTGGGATTACTATAGTTAGATTTATTGCCTTGCCAGCAATAGGTATAGGAATTGTTAAAGGTGCTACTCATTTTGGCTTGATCCACCATGATCCATTATATCAATTTCTTTTACTACTTCAATTTGCTCTTCCTCCTGCAGTAGCCATGAGTAAGTATGATAATTGAACATTCCAGTCATGCCATGCCATATATATGTATTTATCAAATAATTGAATTCTGTATATATATATGTCAGGTACAATGGTTCAATTATTTGGAGGTGGTGAAGGTGAATGCTCAGTTATCATGTTAGCAACTTATTCTTGTGCTGCAGTTTCCCTTACTCTTTGGTGCACATTCTTTGTGTGGCTTGTATTATCATAATTGTTTCTCCATGCCTTAGTTATAGTTACAAATTCTCCATTGTTGTAAAAGTCAAAGCTCTATGTAGAGAGTTTTGATTAAATTAGTATACATGCTTTTAAAGAGTTAACTTAATGTAATTAGTATTAGTAAAGGTTTTTAAATATTTTACTTTAATAAATACACAACAAATACATTGAAAAGTTACACTTTATATGTTTGTAAAATCTTTTTCAATGAGTAATCTTAACATGCGTTTTTAAGACAGATGTTAGCTGCTAAACTCTAACTATGACAAAAATAAGTATAAGTATAATTTGGCCTTCAATTTTAATTAATGAATTTGACCACAAAATTAGAAAGGACTGTTTAGAACCAAACTAAGACGAATTAAAACCCAAAAACCAAAGCAAAATGACAAAAAAATCAATATGAAGGTATGGACTATGGAGCTGAATCCTGTTATCATATTCACAATCATGTACAATTGAACAAACAATTCCATAGGTGTAAGAGTATGAAAATATAGATGATATGGTAAGTATTTACTATTTACACATAAAACCAGAAGCACATCAGTTGCAACATGTTTGAGAAATTCTCAGTTCCTTTCAGATGCCTAACAACTATCTTAGATTCAGCTTACCCAAATTACATCCGGTTCCAAGAGGCAGATTTGTTCCTTCTTTTCCTTTTGTTCTTAGGAACATTTGACTTTGATGTGGAGCATACTTTTAAAGTAGAATGAATATTAGGCACAACATCCTCAACAGAAAAGTCAGATTCAGAAACTTGCAACTCTTTCTTAGCTTCTTGATTTTGTATAAGGGTCCCATCTTTGATCTGCACCTTAAGAAAAGGCTAGTATAACTAAAATGTATGTAATGATTCTAAAATTTATGCAAAAAGATTGTTTAGAATTGGTCCTTCCAACATACACCATTATACTAGTTGGATAATTGATCCTACAACAAACATTTTATTACTTCAAAATTCCAAACAACTATAAAGTAAACATTGTAACACATACTATTAACAAATCTAATGCTGCCATAGGAAATGAGGGTGGAAATTTCATGCCAAAGAGTTCTTCCAAGAAGTACATATGAATAAGGTTTAGGAGAATAGGACTCCATCTGGCTTTAAAACTAAATCCGAACACCGCAGGAAAACAACAGGTCGAAAGAATCCACAAATGCAAATTTAACTACACATATGCACATACCAATTATTTTCTAATCAAGGAATATGGCATTATCTAGCCATATTGATGATTCATGGAAAAGTTACAATGGAAGAGTGACATTTTGAAGCATGACTGCAAGCCGCATAAATGAACGAACCATATTCACTTGATTCATAGAGCATAAGTATCTTAAAATGTTAAAAGGAAAAAATGCAAATCTAAATCTTGAAATTGCTTTAGCATATAAAGCTTACCTCTTCTCGCAAGTCCTCAATCCGAGGCTTATCAGTCATCTCAACAAGAAGATTAAACCCTTCATCAGTTAATGATGCATTTCCAGGGATAAGTGGATCTACCGTCTGATACCCGGGTTCATGCTGAGGTGTCCCAGGCTTGTCCAATTGAGTTCCGGAATCAAATTTTCCTGAATTTTCTTTAATTACCTTATCAATTCGAGTTTTCAATTTGTGAACTTGTGATTGTACTGCTTCAATCTTTTGAATGATGTCATCCAATGACTTATCACTATTTTCATAGTCAACATAAGACCACAGATCATCCAACTTGAACTCAATATCATCAATGTTACCACCTAAAATAAGAAAGCAAGGTAAGAAATGTAGAATCTCATGGAATCAAAAGATAAAGAAAGAAATCACATGCTTATAAGTCAATACATAACGATAAAGAAGAAAGGCACATATGTAATTAGTTGGGTTTGTTTGACCTTGATTCATAGTTTTACTTGTACTCACCATTAGCAGCACCATGAACATCTTTCAAACAAGTATCAACAGTGCGATCTTTTTGTTCTGGAAAATGACAAGTAAAAGAAGACATCAGAACTAAGAACAAAAACATAGAGAAATACACTAATATACTATAACAAATGAAGAAATCCCATACCATAGTAAGAGAATAAACTATGATTAGACATGTACGATGCTAAATCATACTTCTCTTCAACTCTATTCCTTTTTTTCCTCTTCATAATTTTATTCCTATGCCTCCGACCAGATATAGGTACCGATTTGATATCAGAGCCATCTAATGTTAGGTGTGCAAAATCAAGCTGCTTTCTATAATTGTACGCTTCAAGCTCTTTTTCATACTTAAGCTCTTGAGACTGAAGTTGCTTCAGACGCAGTTCGATCCACTTACAACGCCACATTAGAGGGTGTATGAACTTTCTCCAATGACTTGTAACCCCTTTCTTTCTGAATGGTTAATGCAATTTGATCCATTTTTAAATACACATGTATATGCATGTATAGGAAAATAGATAAATATGCAGACAGATGTGAATTCCGTCATTTATTACATTTTTCAGACTGATGCAACAACGATTCAAAGTGAACTATACCTTCTTGGAGGTGATTCAAAATAATCATTGGACATGGATGAGGATGCATTGTCAGCACAAAGACACGATTCGACTTCAGGGTCACTGAAGGATGGGACGTTCTCTGTGTCAGATTCTGTATGACCAAAAGAACTAGAACTCTCAGTGGCATCCTCACGAGAATCTTCCACCACCAAGGCTTGTCCAGAATTTGTGGATCCAGTGATATTAACCTCTACATTCTCATTCTCATTGGAGAAATGAGTTTGTTCAATTCGCGATGGAACCATCGCGCAACCATCACCAATGTAGTCGACTCTAGGCTCTGGAACCTTCTTCTGTCCAGTGATATTAACTTCTACATTCTCATTCTCACTAGAAAAATGAATTTGTTCAATTGCTGATGTTTCCATGCCACAAGCATCACCAATGTAGTCGGTTCTAGGCTCCGGAACCTTCTGTCGAGAAAATGCAGGGGAGTGTATACTCCCTGACTTCTTCAAATCCAAGTCAGGCCCCATTCTTGTGCATCACACAATCTATAATGTTCACATATCCTTACTCATTATTCAATCAATATAAACTCATGTTTTAGGGTGAGCTTTTAAAAAAAGATTTTTTTTTTAATTATCTTTTTTTAAAAGATTTTATACAAAAATAAAAGTAATTTTATGTTTGGATATCTTATATAAAATGATATTTTTATTTATCAATTATATTTGGGTATAACAATATAAAAGTATTTTTTTGTTTATTTATTATATAACAACCACCTCTTCTAGAAACAAAATTAAATTCAAAATTTGAAAATCAGTTAAGAGAGAACTTAGAATTTTGAATTTATAGATAGGAATCTAGTAACGGCCCTCCGTTTGAATTTAAAATTATCCCAACCACCAAATGTATATAAATAGGGGTGCACCTATAGGTAGAAAATCACACTTCTCAAATACTAATCTTCTCCCTTTTCTCTCTACAAAAAATATATTCTGTGTGCAAACACAAGAGGCAAGCTCAAAGAAGCATTAGAAAAAGAGTAGGAAATTATGCTTTTCTTACTTTTACGTTGGCATGTAATATGTTCTATTTAATTTCTTTCCATCCATGCATGGCTACTATCTTTTATGTGTCTTATGGCATTAATTATCCTTTACTCATCTTTTATCCACATTGATCATGATTATCTATTATGTCATTCATGCTCATCCATTAATATATATCCCATATTTTCTATGTGCATTTACATTACCTTTTATACCATTATATTATTATTATTCCTTTAATGTTAAGAGTACATACTCCTTTATAATGTTTTTATTTAATCTACAATAATTTTACTATGTGCATTTACATGTCCTTTTATACCATTATATTTTTATCCTTTTAATGTTGAGAGTACATGCCTTTTTATGTCTTGTTCAATGTACCCTATTCTATTGTGCATCTAAATGACCTCTTATATCATTATGTTATTATTACTCCTTTAATTTAAGGTTAAGACATGCTTTCTTATAATATTTTATCAAAGTATTTAAAATACTCCATTCTTATTATGTGCACTTAGATTATATTTTATACATTATATTATTAATATTTCCTTATGATCAAGAGTACATGTTTCCTTATAATTGTTTTATTCAACTAACTAATATCCTCTATTTTATAATGTGGAATTATATGAACTTTTATACCATTGGATTAATAATATTTCTTTTGAGTCAAGAGTACATGCCTCTTATAACTATTTTATCCAACTCTTATACCCTCTTACTCTACCTATATGATATATTTGCGGGTGGAGTGAACCGCTGCACGCATTCGAAAATTTTTTCGGAAAAATTCCTACTAATGAGTTTTGCTTAGTATTTGAAATCAAAGCATTTGGCTGATCAACGAAAGGCAATTCGTGTGATGTGTTAACAGTCAATCAAATGCTACCAATATCTCCTATTATGAGGAGGAAAAAACAAAACTATTTAGGACAGCTGTCACTCTCTCAATCATCGTTTAATAGATACTTTTAAATAGTTGGATAAAATAGTTATAAGAGGATATGTACTCTTCACTCAAAAGAAATATTATTAATCCAATAGTATAAAAGTTCATATAATTTTACGTAATAAAATAGGAGATATTAATTAGTTGAATAAAATAATTATAAGAAAACATGTACTTTTTATCCTAAGAAAATATTAATAATATAATGTATAAAATATAATCTAAGTGCACATAATATGAATGGGGTATTTTAAATACTTGGATAAAATATTATAAGAAAGCATGTACCCTTGACCTTAAATTAAAGGAGTAATAATAACATAATGATATAAGAGGTCATTTAGATGCACATAATAGAATAGGGTACATTGAACAAGACATAAAAAGGCATGTACTCTCAACATTAAAGGGATAATAATAATATAATGATATAAAAAGACATGTAAATGCACATAGTAAAATTATTGTAGGTTAAATAAAAACATTATAAAGGAGTACGTACTCTCAACATTAAAGGAATAATAATAATATAATGGTATAAAAGGTCATGTAAATGCACATAGAAAATATGGGATATATATTAATGGATCAATAGGGCATGAATGACATAATAGATAATCATGATCAATGTGGATAAAAGATGAGTAAAGGATAATTAATGACATAAGACACATGAAAGATAGTAGCCATGCATGGATGGAAAGAAATTAAATAGAGCATACTACATGCCAACGTAAAAATAAGAAAAAACATAATTCCCTACTCTTTTTCTAACGCTTCTTTGAGCTTGCCTCTTGTGTAGAAGGGAGAGGATTAGTATTTGAGATGAGTGATTTTCTACCTATAGGTGCACCCCTATTTATATACATTTGGTGATAGTGTGGTTGGGATAATTTTAAATTCAAACGGAGGCGATCTCCTGATTTTCAAATTTTGAATTTAATTTTGTTTCTAAAAGGGGTGGTTGTTACATATTACAAGAAAAACATCTTTCTTTAAGAAAAAAAAATATTTTTAAAAAAATATGTAAATTATATCTTCTCAAAAAAGATATTTTTTTTTTATTTTTCTAGTGCTTTTATTTTTACTACTAGAAATTTGCCAAACACACTAAAAAATAAAAAAAAAATCTCTTTTCATTAAAAAAAGATCATTTTTTATCAAAATAATGATGCCCAAACAAACACTTAGTACTTAACCACAAAACAAAAACATTAGGAAAAACCTCAATGAATGACACACCATATTATACCTATATGTATTTGGTTTCACTTTGCATGTCATGATCTAATATCTATATATATCAATTAGTTACATACCAAGTAATTTGTCAAATACAATCTGAAAAGAATGATTTTTAGAATTAAAACATTTATTATCCCTAAATTAGAATCAACAAGCTCCTAGAAAAAAGTCTAGACTCTAAACTAATTCAATAAACCAAATTCAAGTTCAAGGCACAAAATTTCAGTTACACACACAATCTTCTAACCTTCATTTTCCGTTAGTTACAAGTACAATATCAACAGAATTCAAAAGAAAGACAGAAATTCAATTACCAAAAGAAATGAGAAAAAAAATTTACCCAAAAACCAAAATCTAAAGCAAAACATCAAGAATTGAAGAAAAGTCGAGATTTTTGCAACACTTGTAATAAAACGAAAAGAGTACATAAAGAGTAGGTAAAGATAATAAAATTGTGAAAGAATAATGAAGAAAAAAAAAGAAAAGATGAAAAAATTTTATTAATTGTTGATTGATTAAAGATTGTAAACTATGAAAGTAAAACTAAGTATACATAGAGCATTAACCTATGAAAGATAAAAGATAAGATAAAGATAAAAGATAAGATAAAGATAAGATAAGATAAAGACTATCCTAATAAAACGAAAAGAGTACTAGGCAAAGATAATAAAATTGTGAAAGAATAATGAAAGAAAAGAAAAGATGAAGAAATTTTATTGATTGTTGATCGATTGAAGATTGTAAACTATGAAGGTAAAACTAAGTATATATAGAACATTGGCCTATGAAAAATAAAAGATAAGATAAAGATAAAGATAAAATAAAATAAAATAAAGACTAAAATTATAATTGAATTTGTGTATTCTATTAAACCATAAGACGTCTTTATTGTTGTCATGGCCAAGGTGGCCTAAAAGAAGAATAAAATTACAGAATGCTCCCTTATGAATTCCAAGAAAAGAAGAAAAAGGAACAAACTTTTTTAACTAAATTTTTGGTTTAGTGTTTGTTTCTCCTTCGGAATTGGAAACATTAATTCTGTCGTACTCCTCAGCAATAATAAATTAATTCTATTTAATTCAATGAATTGAAACCTTTCTCTGTTCTGATTCTTTTTCGCCAAGCCAAAATTCAGAACCGTCGCGCATCAAATCAAATATTTCTTAAAATTAAATAAAAAAAAAAGGTGTATTTGAAATTAAAAAAAAATGTTTACTTTTCTTTATGAATGTTTCTTTTTTCTGCACCTTTTTTTAAATGTTATTTGAGTACTCATTAGCTAAACTCGGTTTAAAATAAGAGATTTCTTCAACTGATAATTTGGATTTAATAATGAATTTTTATGTTATTTAAAATATTTATTAATTTAAATTAATAGGCTGTTTGACATTTTTTAACTACATTTTCTTTTTTAATAAAAATCACTAAACTTTGTCATATTTTTTCTTTCCTTAATATGTATGTTATAAAAAATAATTCTTATATTTACCTTTTTGCTTTATTTAAAAATTAAAACAATGATTAGAATAATAATATGTAAGAGGATATCTCATAAAAAACACGTGTGCATAGCACAAGAATTTGCGGAGCAAGAATAGGCAAGTGAAGAAGTCTATGGATCCAGAATACATTTTGCAATTTGAGGAGTCAAAATAGGAACATATTTAATGACAGATTTTGGTGGTAAAAGAAATTCATTTTTATAACAATTATCCCTTCTAATTATAACAATTTTATTAATGTATGCATAATTTACATTACATTTTTGTTCTTTCAATAATGTGCATGATTTCCTATTTCTAGAGAAACATGGTTTTATCTTAACTTTCTACAAGAAGAAAATAAATTACAAATAATCAATTATGTCTCCAAGTTCCAACTCATCCTTAATAAATCTTCCATAGTTAACCATTTTGGTAAGAAATTATGAAGGTATAGGTAACAAATAAAGTAAGGAACTTCAGTTGCATACAACATCAGAGTAGAAAGCTATGGTCCTCCTTTCACAGTTCTGTATGCTTAATAATTCAACATCAAAAACTTCAAATTGTTTTGAGCTGAAAAAGGTTGAAGGTCCAACCTGCATAACACAAAAAACAATCAGATCATAGAAATTACTTGCTTTGGAAGCATAAAATAGAGAAGAACTAAGATTGATGTACTGTTGTTAAGAGCTGCATAGTATTGAAAACTATATGCTAATGCAATCCCAACATAGTTCTGATCAATGACAATTGACAAGTCCCAAAAATAGTACATTATTTCATTTTATTATAGGTTGATTAATTAGTTGTTAGGAAGAAAGTTGTTTTAACATAGTTCAATCTTGTTTAGAATGGCAGGATTCTAAGTTCTGGATCCAACTTATAGACTTCAATATCCGGTCAAATTTCTTCAGTATAAGACTAAAGGTGGACTCGAAAAGCTTCCGATGCGTTTGGTGCTGTGACTGTGACAGTTCGGGGGAGATTTCGGCTAAGGAGTGTGCATCAGTAAAAGATTTCAGTTCTAACATAAATGAAGAGAAATCTAGAACTATTATGCAACTGCTATTGCTATATATTATATTTATCTAGTAGTTTCTAGAACAAGAAAATGAGACATGTTAGAACTCACTGGTGGCCCAAGTTCAGGGGGAATAATGATTCTTCTCTTCCCACCTGGTCTCATGTCTCTAATTCCTTCCTCAAATCCTGCATCAGAAGAAAAAAAAATGAAAAAGTAATAAAAAATTTTCTCAAGAACAAAATGAATAATCTTTCACATCCATTTCTCAAGGGAAAAAATGGCACTAAGATTTGAAGTTTTACCAGGAACCAATGCTTTAGTCCCCATACGGATTCTGGCAGGAGAACCCTGTAAGTAAGTGCTGTCTATACGACGGCCAGATTCGTTATAGCCGACATAGTGAAACGTTACCTGCCAAACATGAACAAGTAATCAGGTAATGAACAAACTGATCAATATATTTTGTGCACTGAAATCAACTTAAAAATGTTAGTGCCTAACGGCCTAGAAGTTGCAATTTCGCAATGCCGAAAAGTGAAAATGATACTTTTTAAGTATCTTCAAAGCTATAATATTGGCAACTTTCACTATTCACCTCATCCTTTTTCATTCAATCACACTTGAGAAGACATAAATGACAGAAAGAGTATAGCATCATCTATTGATTTCACTTGAGCCAAAAACCAGGTTTAGCTACAAACCAACAACATAAGCATCTCCAACACTTGGTCTCAGTTCAATTTCATTTTGAGACCACATGTCATAAATAGTGATTTGAGACTAAATATAAAATCTATCACTCTAATGTTTGGTTCCAATTCATTTTAAACTTTATAGAAGGTGGCAAAATTTAATTGGTTTTCCACCAATGCAAAGTGAAATTTCGAATCGTTTTCACTTCATGTTCACATCAGATTTGAAACTCCAAAAACACTCCATTGGAGTTGAGACTACTCAAACATCAATATCCATTTTCCCCTAGCTCAAACCAGCACAAATTATTCCTATTTCCTAGAAACAAATAAGTATGCAATTGAAGAACAATTGCCCCAACAATGAACTTAAGATTGAATCACAAAGAACAATCTAGGAAGTAGCAGATTGGGAAGAAAAACAAAAGAAAAACCTGCTGACCATCCTTTGGGCAATCACCTTTACCAACTTCGAAATCCCGGTATATGAGCCCTGAATCACTCTTGGTATAGTTATCCGGTGCTACTACTTTAACTTCAAAACCTGAAATGTACATCAATAAATCAGATCATTACTTAAAAAATCATACACAAGAGGTTCACAACAAACAAATTTTCCTTGTCAATCATGCTAGGTGTACGCCAAGATCAGCCATCAATATAGAATACACATTGAAATACAAAATACACACTAAAAATAAGTTAAACTACACATGTACTTACATAGCATTTTTGTTTCCTTATTTGACTCAAAAAGTAACATATTTTACTTAAAATTTGCAGAATCACATTGTTAATTACCTTCTCTGATGAAATTTGGGAAATCCTCAGGTGCATTGTTTTCTTGCTGTATCCGTTTATTTTGTTGTAGGAGGCGTTTTTCATCATATGGATTCTTAGTCTTAGTCTTGGCATAAGAAGATAAGGTTGGAAAAACACAAGTTGATACAAAAGCAGAAAGAACAAGTGTCCTCCTTAATGTTATTTTCTCAGATATGCAACTACCCTGTAATCTGTCACAGAATCATAAACAAAAAACAGAAGGATAATAAGCAATAAATCGCAGGAGAATGTGAAGGGTCAGTCTTACATGTCCTGCTCATGATTTGTGCATTGGAGAGTTAATTGTTTAGCTCCATGAAGAGCACAAGGGAGGGGGGCTGTAACTGCCACAAAAGAAAAGGAATAAAGTGTGAAGAAGAAGAAGAAGAAGAAGAAGAAGAAGAAGAAGAAGAAGAAAGAAAGAAAGAGAAGGAGAGAAGGGTTGTTGCAATTACAGTGTGTGAGTGAGAGTGGAACCATGGCCTTCACTTGCCTTGTCTTCTCCGACCAGAGTTCAAGTGCTGCGCTCTGCTCTTTTTGTTAATGTTATCCACTCTCCATAACTATTTACCGAAACACATATATAGTTAAAATATTCATATATTAAGTACATTAGATATATTAAATTACATAATAATTTTAATTATTATTTTTATGTAAAGATATTACATTCACCTTCAAATATATTATTATAATTATAATTTATAATACAATTTTTTAGATAATTATTTAAGAAATTTAATTTTTATATTTGTCTGTAAAAAAATTATATAAACAACCAAGTATATATATATAACTAATTTTAGATTTATTATTTAAAAATTAACTAAACACACGATAGTCATATAAATTAAATTCCTATTTTAAGAATAAAATAATTAAAAAAAATATTTTTCTCTTGATGATAGTATACAATATTCCTATTAACATTGACTCAATTTAGTGAATTTTTTTTACCAAGGCGATCAGTTTATCGCGTGTTCAATTATGAAGAATTTGGTTAATTTACAGTATTTTGATTGAATTGTCTTTCTTCAGTTAAAAAGTATTTAAAAATATATATATTTTTTTTATTAAATTTTGAAGTATTTAGATATATAATTTGAGAAATAAAGTGTTTTTTTTAAAAAAATTGTTTTTCTAAAAACCAATAAATAATGATTATCATGTGATTAAGCACCAAAAGAATTTGGTTAATTCAACTAGTTAAACCTGTAGATAATTTTATATGATCTCAGTTTTATACTTTTAGTAATTCAAGATTATATATCAACTAAATAATGATTATTTTTTTTTTCAAAAGACAGTAAGTTATTTTCTTTTAAATGAAAGAAAATATTTTGTACAAAATTTAGGACTATATTAAAAAAAAGTGGAATTCTTTTAATTTTTTGCTTAAACATTAGCGAAGCACAATAAAAAAATGAAACTAAGAAGAAAGCAAAGTTGGAATTAAGTTGGGATTTCAGTGGGTAAGTTTACAAGTTCCTAATTTTGTTTGGTAGTAATTGTCAGAAATTTTTCAGGATTTATAGATTGGCGTTCGAACACCCTCCTACACCTTTCTTTCCATATATGCCGGGCCATAATCAAAGTAAAACGGACTGAGTTCTTACTCACAGATCGGTAACCTGGGGCAACAATTTGGAATCTCCACCAATCGAAAAAGGAGATGCAGTTCGAATTTGGAGTCAGGTTCGCTGTTGGACTCTTGCTCAAAGTTTCTGAAGCATCTGGACAGTTGAAGATGCAATGTAACAAGGATTCTGGTTTAGCATTGCAAATGGGACAAATTGGTGAAGTGATGACTGCGCATCATGTTGTATTTTTCTATACTTTTTCATATTAAAATTTAATTAATCATACTTAATTATTGAGTATTTTTGTGTTTAAATTGTATATTGCTTTCACCTCTTTAATTTGATTTATGTTGTAGAAAATGGGAAAATTCCGCCGCAGGGGGGGGGGAGCAATTCGATATTCTGAGAATTGGCACACTCCCCTTAGGATTAGGTCTTCGGACCCCTCCCTTCCACATTTCTCTTCTCTATTTCTTCCATATCACTTTGTAAATATTATGAGTCTTTAATTTCTATATTTGGGAAAGGAGCTCTGTTTCAATTTTAATTGAATTGATGTTTATTTCTTCTTCTTTTTTTAATTCTATCTTCATACATAGAAGAGAGTTTCGTTCTTCAAAGATCAACTTGGATCTATTAGAATTCTATGTGAACCTTGAGAAGAAATCATAGAATTCATTTTGAACTCTCTTTGCATAATGAAATTGATCTTGATTTAGAGTTGATATTATGACATGTAACCGCTCTAATATTGGGGTCATTGGAATTATGTAGTATGAGATTAGAAATCATGTTTGTTGATCTAAGAAAGAGTCTTTGTGTTTCATAGATCTAATTACTATCGAGAGAGGGATTGGATCTACTTGAATTACATGATAAACTTGAGAAAGGAGTCATGAAATTCAGTTTGAGGCTCTTCTCTCATAGTCCGGTATGTGACATGTAACCACTTTGAATTGAGGTCTTGAGGGTCGTGTGGCCTTTGAATTAGAAATTGAACTTCACTTCTTCTCATGAGCAATTAGATCAAGAGATTGACAATTGATTATGTGAAGAGAAATTAAATCACCAAGAGATTGTGGTTTAATTACTCATAATCCACTATAGATCTACTTTACATGATTGAGAAGGAGTTGAGACCTATTGATTCAAGAGGAATCAACATCTCCAATCCCCAATATTTTTTATCTTTAATTTCTAGCACATTTACTTTCCTGCACTTTATATTTCAGTACTTTACTTTATTATACTTTACATTTATGTTATTTACTTTATTGCACTTTGTAAGACCCAAGACTTTTGAAAAGTCCTATTTTGAACTAATCTCAAATTATATATATTTATTTATAGTTTTAATTTCAGAAATTATTTTTATTGAAAAATAATTAAAGGCAATTAATTGGATTTGAAATAAATTAAGGTTTTTATCTAAACTCTATTCCTAAGGATTATTTTTCTACTTATGATTTAAAGTTCTAGAAATTTAAAAATAATGAGGTTTGGCTATTTAAATTAGAATTTTGTCTAATTTTATAATTATTGAATTATTTTCTATATTTAAATTATAAAATTAGTGGTTATGAAATAATAAGAATTTTATAAGATTTGATTTTAGACAATTTAATTTATATCATTTAATACTTTAAGTTAAAGATAAAGAGAAATTAATTATATTATCATGAATTTTCAATTAGAGTAATTTATTGAAAATCAATTAGTATTTTTATACTACAAATAATATTTTAAAGTAACTTTAGAGATTAAATTAGTTTTTCAATATTAATATCTTATGCTCTAATTTTATTAAAATTACCAAATTATCTTTATACCTAATTTTTACCAAAACCCTAAATCCCCAAAATATCACCCTAACCCTTAGTCACCACCGCCACACCCCCCAAACCCTTCAGCCAAACCTCAGCCACTAACCAAGAAAGAAATGAAAAAAAAAAAGAGAAAGAAACGGGGAAAGAGGGAACGGGAGAGCAGAGGGGAAGAGAGATCGGTGAGGGAGAAGAGTATAAGGAGGAGCATCGCCGCCGCGCCACCACGCCTCGCCGTCGAGCTCATCCCGCCACCGCCCAGCTGCGCCCAGCCCACCGCTAGTCACTGCTGTCATAGCCAACAATGGAGGAGAGAGAAAGAGGCGAACGCGAGGAGAGAGGGAAGGAGCTCGCGAAGGAGCTGTCGTCGTCGAAGCTGGGTCTGTCGTCGTCTTCGCGGGTTCCGGTCGTCATCGTCGTCTCTGCCGTGAAGCCCGTCGCCGCCGTCCTTCTCGCCATGAAGCCAGCGCCGCCAACGTCATCATCATGGATTGCTGCTGCACGTGTCGCCACCGTCGCCGCCTCGGAGTCCATCGCCGTCAAGCAGAACGACGGGCAGAGAGAGGATCCCCAGGTGAGAGAGAGAGAAACCAGGGAAGGCCGCGACCTGTCCAGCCGCCGTGCCCAGTCGCCGCTCACGTTGCCGGCACCGTCTCCGTCTGAACCGTCGCCAGATCCGCCGCTGCTGAAGCTTCTGGCCGCGCCTCTGCGTCGCTGGAGCTCCACGCCACCGCCACTGCCACCAAAAACCACCACTGAGGCCTAAGTCTGTTTGGGTAAGCGATGCGTTCTGAAATCTTTAAATTAGTATTTCTGTTTTAAATTGTTTGAGGATCTGAGGTCTTGGTGTCATAGGATCGAGTTACGGGTCTTGATTGCTGAGTTCTATGGCTGCTGCATATAGCATCAAGGTGCTGCGTTGTCATCGGGGCTGCTGTTGCTCCATTTTCTCGATCATTCGTGAGCCCAGTAAGTCGTTCCTTGTTCCAAACTCTTTTAGCTGATGTTCTGTTATAGATTATTGAGTTTTACGCGACATTAATGTTTTAGGATTGAGCTAAGGTTGTGTTTAGAGGCTGTGGCTGCTGCTGGAACGGTCGGTATTGATGCTGTTGTTGTGGGATAAGAATAGAAATGCAGTTTGTCGCGTAATTGAATCGCGAATGAGGTAGGGTTTTTCTTAAAATCTAATTTATATTACAGAGTTGTGATAAATAGATATTAATGTGAGAGAACATATGCCTGTGATTATAATTGTCTTCTAAATGTGGTTGTTTGTTGGACTGAATGACTGATTGCTTGACTGCTTGAGTAGTTTGTGATTGCTGAAAAGAAATTAGTTTGAAAGGTTATTTAGTTGATTATTATGAAAAATGGCTTTTCTTGGTTTTGAAGCTATTTTTGATGATGTAAAGGAATTGGCTTTGGAAATGGTTTAATTTTGAGTTAGTGACTTTATAAATGATTTAGTATTTGAGCTGGTTTGATTTTAAAAAGAGATTTATTATGGGCACTGATTCGCTTTGAAACTTATTTGATATTGGAACTAGCCGAATCTTGGAAAATGATTGAGGTTTTGGAAAGGTTTGAGAAATGTTTGGATGGGACCCGAAAAGGGTGGCAGAATCCGAGTTTTAGAGGAGATGCTGCCGAAATTTTATATAATTAGAAGTTTCATTTGAAGTAGTTATTTTAAAAGGTTTAATTTTGAGCATTATACGATTTAAGACTACATTTATCAAAGATAAAGTTATGTTTTGGATTGAGAATTGTTAGTGAACGAAACGGAAAGAAGGATGATGAGGATTGATTTGAAATATGATTTTTGAATGAATTTGGAAAATGGGATATGGATTGACGAATGATGATGATATTGAGAATTGCTTAGATATTGATGAATAATGAATGAATTATTTATGTGGCTTATGAATTTGAAATATCTGAGATACGAGGTTCCCTGGATTAAGTGTCGTGGCTTGCCACCACGTGTACCAGGTTGAAAACTCGATACTCTGTTGACCCTACGATGTAAGTGTGTGACTGGGCACTATATAAATTCCCGAGAATGTTACCCCCATTGAGTAATATTGATTATTTGAGAAAAAGCTATGCATAGACTCTTGGGGATGCACATCGGGGGACAGTCTAAGTACAATTCAGACTTGTCGGGTTGGCTGGATAACCGACAGATGAGCCTCATCAGCCATAGGACAGGCATGCATCATATGCATTTGTATGCTTTGCTTGGGTTTGAACTTGTTTTGGTTTGCCTAATTGCTAAACTGTTCTTAACTGCTACTTAAACTATTTGCTGTAACTGCTACCTACTTGTGCTTTCCTTGTCTGTCTTGCCTGTGTTTGTCCTGGCGTGCTACATTTGAGAATGAACCTTGGTGCTGAATTAATAACTGTGTTGTTTGATTGTGTGGTTGGTTTCTGATTGAGATTTGCTTACGAGAAAGGAAAGACTTTGAATTTCTGAAAATGTTAAACACTGCCTCTTTGAAAAGGTTTTAAACGATTAGCTATTGGATTTTTTAGAAGTATTTATAAGACAATGATAATCACAGAATCTGAAAACAGTTTTTTTATTGAATATCTTCTTATGACAACTTTGAAACTGCGTGGTGAGACCGTGTGGTTAGGTTCTCACCCCCCCTACAGCTTTACCTTTTCAGGAACCGGATGAAGAAGCGTTAAGAAGAGTTATACTACGTTTGGTTGATATGTTGTTGTATTAATTAGATTATTTTGTTCCCTCGTCTTTGTTATTACAAGTTTGTAAGAGGGATAGGAATTGTATGTTTTATATGTATATTATATTATGAGTTATTATGTAAGGAGACTTGTATATGAATCTATGCATGTTTGTATTTTTCTTAAGATAAAGTGTTTATTTTCGGTTTTCAAGGAAATCAGCGATACAGTATCGAGTCACAGGCTCCTATTTTAGTATTTAGTATGTAAAGTAGTCGTAATACTCCTTGCTATCAGAGTAGCGCAGCCGGAAACGTGACTTCTGATAGTGAGGATGTTACACACTTTATTGCTTTATTTTAATTTCTAGTAATTTACATTCCTTGTTTCTCATAACTCCAAATTGAACCGTCTAACAAGAATAATCAACTAACTATTGATTACTTAATCCTTTAATCCTCATGGGATCGACCTCACTCTAAGTGAGTTTTATTACTTGATACGACCCGGTATACTTGCCGGCAGTTACTACGGAATTAAATTTTTCCATATCATGAAGTACTTGGGAATCGCTGATTTATGAGCTGCATGATGGAGAGTTTTTCATGGAGGGACTTCCACCCGAATACCTAAAACTTGTGTGGGACTGTCAGACTCCAAAAGAAATTCCAGATTTTCGGTTGTTGCATGATATTTGGACAAAATTCTAGAGAAACATGGTGGAAAAGGTAAGCAACTCTATATTCTAAAGCTATATCATATAGCTTGGATCTGTTGAGTGTCCATTGAATTTCATCCTCCCCTTCTCCTGGTACTGTAGATAGAATTCTCTGGGCAATATCTTGAGAGAATATTGAATTAATTAGGGACTGATATAGAATTCTCTGGGCAACATCTTGAGAGAATATTAAATTAATTAGGGACTGATTCCATTGCTTATGTACAGAGAACAAATCACAAACTAAGAAGATTGAATGTCTAGTTTGGGACTGACTTGTAAGAGCTGGTACTGAAAATGGATATGGAGGTGGGAGCCATGGATCTCTAAAGATTTGGATTGCTGTTCCAGAACCAACTCTCCAGTTTAACCCCTTTTCAACGACACTTCTACTTGCAAGGATACTCCTCCATCCCCAAGAAGGTAAGGACCCCAATTCTGCATCTAGAATATAATTATATCTGAAATATTTTTCTTTTAAGATTCTAGATAATAAAGAATCAGGATTAGTGGCAATTCTCCAACATTGTTTACCTAAGAGAGCCAAATTTTGTGCACGTAGATCTTTAAAACCAAGCCCTCCTTCTTTTTTAGCCCTTGTCATTGTATCCCAACTAATTCAAACTATACGATGTTCCGCAGCTTGTTGACCCCACCAGAATTGATTAAGAATGCCATGGATTTTCTTGATTAGATTATCTGGAAGTCTGAAACAAGACAGGGTATATATTGGGATTGCTTCTCCTACTGCCCTTAGTAATACTTGTCTTCCTCCATTAGATAAAAGACATCATTTTCAGCCTTGAACCTTTTTTATAACCCTTTTTCTGACAGTAGAAAATGTGGCCTTTTTCGATTTATTTACTAAAGAAGGCAGTTCCAAATACTTGTCTTGAGTTCCAATGTGTGAAATATTCATGCTAATAGCAAGTGATGTGCGTATATCATGAGGAGTGTTATTGCTGAAGAAGATTGCATATTTATTAAGGTTAACTTTTTGGCTGCTGAAGCTTTCAAAGTCCCCTAATAAATCTAACATCCTCCCATAATTGTCTTCTGATGCCTTACAGAATAATATAGAATCATCTGCAAAAAGTAAATGATTAACTTTAGGACATCTTCTTGTAATTTGGATCCCTTGAATGTGTTAATTTTGCTTTGCTTTTTGTAGCAAGAAGGAGAGACCTTCTGCACAAAATAGAAAAAGAAAAGGAGATAGAGGGTCACCGTAACGGATGCCTCTATTTGGTTTAAAAAAATCATATGGTTGGCCTTCCACAACCACAGAGTAAGAAACCGTCATTACCAATTCATGAATCCAACCTATCCATGTAGAATCAAATCCCATCTTCTTCATGATAAACCATAAAAATTGCCACTCAATCTTGTCATATGCTTTACTCATGTAAAATTTAAGGGTCATCTCATACTCTAAATCTCTCTTTTTCTACTTGAGATAGTGCATACACTCATGTGCTATCAGGATATTATCTGAAATGAGTCTCCCCTTTAGGAATGCGCTCTGATTAGGGCTAATAATTTTATTCATACACCCTCGTAATCTATGAACCAGTATCTTATAGATGATTTTGTAGAATATAGAGGATAAACTAATGGGTCGTACCTGGGACATGTCACAAGCATCAGGAATCTTAGGAATGAGACAGATGTTAGTGTGGTTGAAACTCCTTAAAATGCACCCTCCTCGAAAGAAACTTCTAACTACCTTGAATACATCCTCGCCCACAGTATCCCAGTAAAATTGGAAGAACTTAGCTGTTATCCTATCTTCCCCTGGAGCACTCTGCGGGTGTACACTAAAGGTAGCTTTCTTTACTTCCTTAAAATAGACCGGACGTTATAGCCTACGGTTCATGCTAACTGTAACCTTAGGCTTAAAGTCTAAGAAAAAATGCCCAGGATCTGCCTGATTGGTGGAAGTAAAGATGTCCTTGAAATACTCCTCTGTCACCCCTGCGATGGCTGCATTAGAAGTAGCCTACTCTCCATTCTCAGCCTTGAGTCTCCAAATCTTGTTCTTCCTAGATCTAGCCTTAAATTTTCGATGGAAGAAGCTAGTGTTTTTGTCTCCTTCTTTTAGCCATTTAATTCTAGATTTATCCTTCTAATAGAGCTCTTCATTCAAGTAGGTCTTCTCTAATTTTTGCTCAAGTTCCATGATTTCAGAACCTCCCATTAAACCTGATGTCCTCATTTCTTCTAGCTGTCCTATAATTTCATCAATTTATTTTTTAGAGTTTGAAAGACTACTCCTCTGACCAGTCGATGTCGAACAAGTTTAAGCTTTTGAGCTAGTCAAAACATGGGGGAGCCTTCAATTTCTGTGTTCCAAACCTCACTAATCAAAATTTGGACTGAATCCTCCTCACACCATCGGGTCTGGAATTTAAATCTTCTTTTTGAACGTTCAGTTTGTGGATTAGTGTAAAAAAGGAGAGGGGCATAGTCTGAACCTGTCTTGGACAATCTAAGAATTGCTGGAATAGGAAACAATTGCAGCCATGTTTCTCCCACTAAGATTCTATCTAGTCATTCTTGAATCAATTCCCCTACTCTCTATCTATTACTCCAAGTAAAAGGTCTACCAATCATTCCCAAGTCAAGTAAAGCATTATCACGAATAAAATAATTAAAATCTGCTATAGAAAACTGTAATTTAAGACTAGCTCCACTTTTTTCACTTTAATCAACAATAGTATTAAAGTCTCCTAAAATACATGAGTTACCTTGTTGATGCTGTAAGATTGCTAACACCTCTTGAAATTGTGTTGAATGGATCTGTTCATGGCTACTAAAATGAACACCAACGAGATTCTATTCCACATTAACGGCTGTATATTTCACCAAAGCCACGATGAAAAAATCTGAACTATCAATTATTTGCACTACCACATTGTCCATCCAAGCTAGTGCCAAGCCTCCGGCGATACCCACTGGATCAATAGTCTTCCAATTTATAAAACCACATGACCTCAACTTCATTTCAACTTGTCGAGATTGTTTTTTAGTTTCGCATAGAAAAACCATCTCGAGAGAATGGGATTATGACATCCCTTTGAGATTGTGGATTGTTAGGGGTCTCCTCAAACCCCAACAATTCCACGTAATGAGCTTCATATCTCTTCGGGTGCCATTGAACGGCTAGCACTCTCCACCCTCGTTTCAGCAATCATATCATCAACCATACAGATCTTCTTAGCCTCATTTTTCATTTTCCTTCCTTTGATTTCTTCTTTTTGTTTTTCCGATCAGCTTACTTGAATCCGTCTCTTATCTAGCAAGTTGTTTCTACTTAGAACTCCTGCTAGTCATTCCTTCATTAGGTAAGTTCTGTGGGGCAAATTCATCAGTGTTTATAGTACTAGCAATATCTTGCAGGACTAATGCCTCACTAGTCTTCTCAATTGACTGCCAAACCACTTCCGAAAAATTATCATCCTCCTTACTACCTCCAGATGTCTCCATAGAGTTATTTTTTGTCTCTTTGGGGAGTGCTTGAGTTTGAGTTATTGAAGCTAAAGTTATCACCAGTTCCTCCATATTCGATCCTCTTGCCCACTTGATCTGCTTTGACCCGCTCACCAATACGATCCTGTTTAATAGCGCCCACTAATGAATCCTCCATGAATTTAGAACAGTGTTTGTAATCATGTCCTAAATGAGCATAGTAGGTACAGAAAATTCTAATCCTCTCGTATCGCAATCTAATTTTCAGCACCTTACCATTCAGTTCAGCCATACGAATGTTGTTTTTCACGCTTTTATCACCATCCAGCCAGACTTTGGTCTTGAGAATTCGAGATTCTCTTCCACGAACAGAGAAAAAACCAATGTCTATCACCTCTTAAATTTTCTCTCCAAGTCTTTTTCCAACATGAATAGTTTTAAACTGCTCAGACAGACTCCAAAATTGGATCCAGATTGGAAAACAAGTAATGCTTTTCTGGTCCTATTCATCCGATTCAACCCATCTTCTCACATGCAAGATATAATTCTTAAAGAGACAAGGAGATCCTTTTTCAATTATGAGAATATCAAGATCATTCTCAAAGAAGAATTGGAATTGATTAGGACTTCTCTCAATCGATTGGAATCCCTCCGGTTTACCCCATATCATCCTTAGGACATTGTCAATTATGCCAATCGAAAACACCTTATCTGTAAAGAGTCTCCACGAGATCAAAGCTCTAAATAGAGCACTAATAAAATCCTAGCAGAGCACTGGTAAAACCCTGACAAAACACTAAAAGAGAGTACTCAATAATGATTAGTTACTTCTACTATATATAATAGAAATATAAAAAAATTCTAGTACATAATTTTCTTTTATAAAATATTTTTTATCATATATAGTTTATAAAAAAATATATTTGATTATTTATATGACTTAAATCTAAAATTTCTTAATTAAAGTACAAAATACTTATTAGATTAGTCTCTTATTATTATTATTATTATTATTATTATTATTATTATTATTATTATTATTATTATTATTATTATCTAATTAAGTATGGATTAATACAGAGGTTATTAGTGAAACACTCTTCCATTCCTCCATGAAGAACTAACATCACTGAGCTCCACCAATCATCTTGTTGATATTCTCTTTAGCTTATTGTCAACACATGCTCTTGATGCTGCAAAGGAATTCACAAGGACAGAGGAGGTGTTTCCTTTTGTTTTTAGTTTTTCATTCTGTGGCATCGGCTGACTAGAAGTTTTGGAGTAACTGTTGAATTATTTTTCTGTGATTTCTCAATCCGTGAAATTAATTACTAATACAATTATTAGGTTTGGTTGTCTGTATTACATCCAAATCCTTCTCTATATCTCATGTTAAGGCGAAGGAAAAGTATTTAGACTGACCGGTCACTTCAAAAACAATGGGAAGTGGCTGCAGTTCACCTTCACAGTGATGACAACCGTAGGACTGCTCAGTACGAAGTGATTATGGAGATGGTCAGAAGAGGAAGCCCTTATTTCATGGTCATAGGTGACTTTAATGCAATAATTGCTCATCATGAAAAAGAGGGTGGGAGAATAAAATCGACATCTTCTATTGAGGCGTTTAACAACTTTATTAGTGGTGAAAATTTGGTGGATTTAGGATATGTGGGGAGCAAATTCACTTGGAGCAATAAGCAATATGATGGAGAACTTATTAGAGAAAGATTAGATAAATGCTTAACTTCAACGCAACTGAGACTAGACTACCCAAATGCACAAATCATCCATCTAGAAGATACAGGATCAGATCACCGCCCTCTTTTGCTTCAGTCAGACAGTGAAGAGAGAAGAGCTAAAAGAAGGCTTCGTTTTCAAGAAAGATGGTGTGAGCAGGAAGAAGTTATAAGGATTGTAAAGGAAACATGGCAGCTGTAAACGGATGGCTCACCAATGTATAAGTTATGCTGCAAACTAAAAAAATGCAGACATTTGCTTGTTGAGTGGCAGCGGAGTAATAATCACAATTCGCAAAAAAGAATTACTGAGATAAGAGAAAAGCTGGAAGTGGAGAAGGCTAAAGGGGAGTTGGCAGAGAAGAGAAGAATTTAACTTTTAGAGGCCGAATTAACAGATGCCTACGAACTAGAGGAGATATACTGGAAGGAGAAATCTAGGGTGCAATGGCTACAATGGGGGACCAGAATACAAAATTTTTTCATGCAAAATTTCAGAGCAGAAACCGAAAAAATAAGATACATAGACTCCAAGACAATTCAGGTTCCTACACAGCTGATCCGAAAGGCATGGCACACATTGCTCAAGTATACTTCAGTGAGCTTTTCTCCACTTCTAATCCAAGAAGGGCTATGGAGGATTTGGAAGAGATGAAAATGAGAGTGGAAGAGGAGACTAACAGGAGGCTTACAAAGAGGGTCACAGAGGAGGAAATCAAGAAAGCTACCTTCTCCATCAACCCTTTTTCAGCTCCGGGTGATGATGGTTTCACAGGTAAATTCTTCCAATTCTTTTGGAATATCATAAAAAAGATGTGGTAGATGCGGTTTCAAGTTTCTTTTGTGGTGGGAGAATGTTAAGGAGTTTCAATCATACCCATATTTGTTTAATTCCTAAGGTTTCACATGCCGACACTATGTCATAGATTAGACCAATCAGTTTGAGTAGTATTTTTTATAAAATTATTTCGAAAGTACTGGTTCACCGTATGCAGGGAGTTTTAAATAGGGTGATTAGTGAAAATCAAAGTACTTTTATTAAAGGTCGACTAATTAGTGATAATATCTTAATTGCTCATGAGCTGATGCATTTTTTGAAAAATAAGAGAAGAGGTGATTATGAAGTAGCTTTGAAGATTGATCTGAGCAAAGCGTACGATAGGGTAGAGTGGTGCTTTGTTTGGGAAGTAATGAAGAAGTTGGGTTTCTGCAATCAGTGGATTAGGTGGATGAAGGAGTGTGTAACTATTGTATCCTACTCTGTTATTGTGGATGGTCAACCACATGGTTTTTTCAAACCATGCAAGGGGTTGCGACAAGGCGACCCTCTTTCTCTCTATCTTTTTCTTATTTGTGCAGAAGGGCTCTCCCATCTGCTCCACAGAGGAGAACAGAGATTAGAAATCTCAAGATTGAGGATTAACAGTAGATTCCCGGAAATCAGCCACCTGTTATTCACGGATGATTCGATTCTATTTTGCAAAGCAAACGAGAATGCATGCCAAAATCCGATTCAAGTGCTACAAAATTATAATGAGCTAAGTGGACAGCAAATAAATCTTAATAAATCATCCTGTTTTTCAGCAAAAACACCCCCCCGCAAGTCAGAGACGATCTAGCGCAAAGAATGGATATTCCCCATGTTGGTGCCCAAGACAAATATTTGGGATTGCTTGCGGTTATACAGCGATCTAAGAAGAACACCTTCAACTATATCAAAGATAAAGTAGAAAAAAGATTGCAAAACTGGAAAAGATCCTTGCTCTCGGTAAGCGGAAGAGAAGTGCTTGTCAAGGCAGTAGCAACAGCTGTCCACTTTATACTCTGAGTTGTTTCAGATTACCTGATTCCTTATTAGAGGAAGTTCAAAGGAAGATAATGAATTTTTGGTGGGGGCAAAAGGGTTCGGAAAGGAAATAGTGGTGGATTAAATGGGATGTTATTAGTAGAGAGAAGAACCAAGGAGGCCTGGGATTCAAGGATCTAAAAGCATTTAAATTAGTCATGCTAGCCAAACAAGGATGGAGAATAGCCACTAAACCCGATTCACTAGTTATTAAGCTTTACAAAGAAAGATATTTTAGGTATTCTACTTTCCTGAAAGTTGAGACAGGTCACAATTCATCCTGGGCTTGGAGGAGCCTACTTGAAGGGAGGAAGGTTTTGGAGAAAGGTCTGCTATGGAAAATTGGTCGGGGGAACTCAGTGCGAATTCTTGAAGACCCTTGGATCAAAACTCATTACCTATTGCTACTATGCAAAATCAGATCCCTAATACTCAACTCGAATGGGTCAATCAACTCATTAACAACAACAGGCAATGGGATGAACACACAATAACAGCAAACTTTGATCCAGATATTGCAACTAGAATATTACAGACAGAAATCGAAGAAGGGGATGATAGACTAACCTGAGCCAGAGAAGCATCTGGGACATACTCAATAGCCACGGGTTACAAAATTGCGTACCACTTTTTTCACCCACCCATGGAGCAATTACCAGAAGTGTGCAGAGATAAGAAGATGTGGAAAGCCTTCTGGAGCTTGCGATGCGCCCCAAAAATAAAAGTGTTCATTTGGAAGGCTTGCCATGATGGACTTTCTGTGAGAGGAAGACTGAATAAAAGGTTCCACCGCATCCCAAATGTCTGCCCTAGGTGTGAGGAAGAGGAAGAATCAGTCAATCACTGCTTAATCCAGTGCCACCTCGCAAACCAAACATGGCAGCTTTCACCGGTTAGCCACTTGGTCCAAGCATTGGGAACTCAAGCGTTCTGGAAGTGGTGGTCGCATGGGTACACCAGTCGAACCAAACGACACAGGGGATGAAGAATGTGGTGTTCGTGGCAGTTTTATGCTGGGTGAACTGGAGAGCCAGAAACTTAAAGATCTTTGAGAACAATATTATTTCTCTTCAACAAGTTCTGGAACAAGCCATGAAATTGTCACAAGAGGTCCAAACAAGAACAAGGCTTTAGCGTGCCTTTTTCTTTCTCTCTTCTCTTTCTCTTTCCCTTTCTTTCTCTTCAGTTGTTTTATTAAAATCTTTCCTTAGTTATAAGGATTTTTTGGAAAGCCCCCAGTTCAGAAAGTGGCTTTTGATGTCCAAGATAGGACCGAATAACTCCTTGTATTCATTTTGATATTTTAATGAATATCTTTTTACCTTTGAAAAAAAAAGTTATAACAAATTTAATTAATAATTATTAATTTTAAATTTTTAAAAATTAAAATTTGAATATTCAACAACGTTAAACATATTTCAATTCAAATAATAAGAATCAGGCAAATAAGGCAACAGCAACCTCTTCTAAACGTCTTCATCTCTCTCATCGATCACGAGATCTCCACATCGCAGCTTCCGAAGTGCCCCGGCTCCCGTCGCGCAGACCGCCGCATCGCCGCCTCCACAGTGCACCGCACACATCGCCTCTCTCTCGTCGTACCGCCTTCTGATCCGCACCGCACTCGCACGCACAATACTTGCCTATGGTATCCTCGCCGCTCGCATTTCCAGGCCAAGCCCGCGCCTGCGCCGTCACGGCCTCCACCCCGACTATCCTCTGGGCAGTGACGGTGCCCTCCGCAACCAATCCCTGTGGCCGTAACGTGCACTTTGCCCCTCAGGACCACCGCAGGACCATCCCCCTCACGATCTGCATCGCCGCCGTCCACCGCAGCGTGCTCTCTCTATCTCTTTTCCACCTTCTCAATTCGATCAAAAACACTTCCACTAGAAGATATATGTATAAGAAGATACATGTAATAGACACTTCCATTAGACACAGTCATTAAAAAAAAATACAGTCCAATTAAAAAATATTTCTATTAGAAGTCCAATGCAGCGTGTGTGGAAGTCGAGCAGTGACGATGGTAACATTCGTGTGGAACGGCAACGGTGGCGCTGAGCACGGCAATGGTAAAAAAAAGTAGGAAAAAATGGTAAAATGTAATTCTAAATTATAGTAAATTTAAATAATTAAGGTGTGTTTTTTTTTCTTTAATGAATTTTGAAGTCTAACCCAACAAAAATTGACCGGAGCAATTAAAATGTGTTTTTTTGTTCGAAATACTTGTACACTTAACTGTCCTATCATTAATCTCTCTATTATAATAGGGTTATATTTTGAATTTGAAATTTCTTCTGGTGAATTTAATTTGTCCTTTACTTCCTGCTGCATGGTTAAGCAGAAAGTTTTAGAAAAATAGCAGTAGTTATAGTTTTTTGATAGGGTATGTAAATCTTATGTTGAAGAGTAATGAGAAAAAATCATATACAAGTTAATTTAATTATGACATCTTAGTTAAGTAGACTAATAAATTAACTACTAGACCAATTCAATTTAGTTGAATTTATATATCTCTCTTTTATCTTTAGCTTTTTGCACTTTCTTTTGATGAAGATGGATAAAAAAATTTTTTTTTTTTTGGTCATGGATAAAAAGTTATCTTCATGCTTGTAACGGACCTCCCACTCTGCCCACTAAAAAAACATTTATGATAAAAAATAGTTTTTGATCCAAATACATTTAATTTCAAAACTCCTAATTCCTAATGGTATAAAGCCCAACTAAAGGAATATAAATGATTTTTTTTGTTTTTTAGGACTGCTTTCTTAGAATTTCAAGTAAAGACAAATAAAATTCATCCATTATCATAACATTCAAATAAAGTTATTAAAGGTAACTAACTTGGGTTGGTCGAGTGGTCAACTCACTCGTCCGTTTAAGCAAGTGTCGTGAGTTCGAACCCTACCTTGTGCATGTAGCAATTCATTAGCCAGCGGCAAACCCTTAAATGGAGCTCAGATCCACAACGAATTAGTCCTTAACTTGTCGAGTTGGGAAATATCGTTTGGGTAAACCAAAAAAAAATTATTAAAGGCTAAGCAATAATTCCAATTGATGATCATTTTGTAGTGGTTGAAAGATCACCTTTAGCATTTAATATGAATGAAGAAAGTTTGTGTATAATCAACTAGAAAAATAATAAGATATGCTGGCTAGAATGATACATAAGATTAGGTTCCGCAAGTCAACAAAGTATCCATGAAAGTGGATGAAATAAATGGTGAAGAAGTAATTTTGATACTAAAATGTGTATTGTATGATCTTAATTATTTTATAGCGACTAAGTAGTATATAGTGCATGTTTGGGCGCTATTATTTTATTAAAAAAAGATCTTTTTTTTAATAAAAAAAGATCTTTTTTTATTTTTTAACGTGTTTGGTAAATTTCTAGTAGTAAAAATAAAAGCACTAGTAAAATAAAAAAAGATGTTTTTCATGTAATAAATAAACAAAAAAGTACTTTTATATTGTTATACCCAAACATAATTGATTGATAAAAAGACCTTTTTACATGAGATATCCAAACATAAAATTACTTTTACTTCTCTATAAGATCTTTTAAAAAAAGATAACTCAAAAAAAGATTTTTTCTTAGAAGCTCACCCAAACAAGCCCATAATACGCATTAATATCTTTTATATTAATATCTTAATTATTTGATAGCGACTAATATGATCGGCTAACTGCTACATATTGAGGATGGTAGGGTAGAACCTCTTATTGTAGTGCCATAATAAGTCAAGTTAAACAGGTGAAATGACAAGACAATGATTTAGAACTACTTTTACATATTCAAGATGTATACAGATTTTGACTTAAAAAAATAGCTAGATTTAAAAATAGGTAGAATAATTTCTATCACTTATTAATTTGATTAAATATTCTATTTTGTTTAATAGAATATTCAGTTAATTTTAATATTTTTGTGATGAGAGAAATTTAATTACAAATTATAATATATTATAGGAATTTAATTAAAAAAATAAAAAATAAAAAATTAATTAAAAATTTAATAAAATTATAAAAAATAATAAAATAATTAAACTATAAAATAACATCAAGACCAAGTATCCTCATGGTATATGTTGATCATAATATATGAATCATCTAATTGTAATGATACTTTGTATCTAGCCATGTTAATCAGTGATAACAAGAGGAGACAAATTTTTAAGGGCTAAACGATAATTCCAATTGATGATTATTTTTGTAGTGGTTGAAGGGTCACTAACCTTTAAACTTTAAAGGCTAAGCAATAATTAATAATATAAGTTTTATTAAAGGCTAAGCGATAATTCCAATTGATGATCATTTTGTAGTGGTTGAAGGGTCACCTTTAACCTTTAACCTTTAACATGAATAAAGAAAGTTTGTGTATAATCAATTAGAAAAATGATAAGATAAGGTAGAATGATACATAAGATTAGGTTCAAGTCAATAAAATTACTGGTGAGCAACTTGAAGATGAAGAAAAGAGATTTGTCATTTATTAGGAGCAGCCAGTAGTTAAAAGTGTATATAATATAGAGATACTGAATTGTTTGGATTGACTTTTTTTTAATAAAAAAATGATTTTTTTTAAGAAATAAAGTACTTTTATTCAATTTGAAATTTATTTAAATACATCTTTTAAAAAAAATTATTTAAAAAAATAAATTATTTATTTTTCTAAAAACTAACAATACTTTACTTTTAAAAAAGTAAGAGTATTTAAATTTTTTTTAAAAAATCTATCTAAATATAAAATAATTTTTGTTTGTTAAAAAATATTTTTTTAAAAAAGATAAAAAATAAGTATTTTTTTAAAAGTCAATTGACCTTTAATAAAATAGACAAAAGAGGTCTATTTAATTTTTATCTCATTTTTATATAAATGTAAATGTAATTATATAAAATAATTATCAAATACATTAATTTTTTGTTAAATACAATAATAAAACTTTGTGGTTTGGACCAACCTCCCTATGTTTCAATTTTATTGTTGTATTCCTAAGAGTAAAGTATCGTTTTTGTCTCCAACGTTTGGGGTAAGCCCTATTTGTGTCCCTAACGTTTAAATCGTCCTATTTATATCCTTAACGTTTATAAAAGTGATTCAATGTTATCCTACTATCAATTATACTAACAAATCAGATTATATTTTTCAATTATTCTCACTTGGATATATTCATTCTCAATTAGGTCTCACTTGGGTGTGGTCGATTTTAATATTATACCCATTATTTGTGTTTAGATTCAATTATGTCCTAGAAAAGTGAATTATGTAAATGTTGTAGGAATTAATTTCAACATTTGATGAGCTATTTTTCGGAGTAGATCATCGATTCTATCCCAGACATTTGTATTCTAACTTCAAGAAGAGATTTTTAAAACTCAAACTAAAGCGCTCATTATGTGTAATTGAGGGCAGGATAACATTGAATCACTTTTACAAACGTTAGGGATACAAATAGGACGATTTAAACGTTAGGAACACAAATAGAATTTACCCCAAACGTTAGGGACAAAAACGATACTTTACTCTATTCCTAATTGAATAGACTTGCCATCTTTGTCTACCATAATCCCTTGTTGAATATAATTAGAAAAGAAATAAGAAAATAAACTTTTATTTTTATTTATAATTAATAAACTAATAATACATGATAACGAAATGTAACTCAAATGATATAGTCTCTCCATCTTCACTTTTTTTTTGAACAATTGGAGCTCAACACAGTAAAGTGGAGCAAAAGAAAGTATAACAAAAAAGACAACATAAGCACAAATAAAACGGTATAATCCGTTGTCATCTCCGGCATTGCCATCAACAACCAAACGGATCAACTCCACACCATTCCTTGTAACTCAAAAACGACCTAATCTTTACTCTTTCAACACTTGTCTCTGAGTTCTGAAACACTTTGCTATTCCGCTCCAACCAAATGTTCCAAACATAGTTGTAAGAACCGGACCAGTGATCGAACCGGTCAAGTTACTGGTTCATTGGTTTATTGGTTCAATCATAAACCGCTGGTTGAACCGATAAAACCGATTTCACATGAATAAAAAATATAAAATAGTAAAAAAAAATTAGTAAAGTGATAATTAGGTTCTTGAAATTTTTTACTTTGGATTAATTAGTCCTTGAAAAAAATAAAGTATCAATTTGGTCCTTCACGACAGTAAACCATGGATACGTTATGTCCATCTATCAATTTATTATGTGAAATTTAATAGTGATGCTTATATATCTCTACTAATTAATCCTAAGTCAAAATCTTCGAAGACATACTACTTAACTTAATATTTTAAAAAATTTAAAATAAATATATTAACTAACATTTTAATAATAGTATAAATCCTAAAGAATTATATATTAAAAAAAAGGTGAGTATAAAACTAAAATTAAATTAAATAAATATAAAACAATTCAATTATATATATATATATATATATATATATATATATATATATATATATATATATATATATTAACTAGCACATAAAGTATAAAAGTGACAAAGCAGCGAAATGGATCATCTCCAGTTTTTTTAACACTTGACAAAATACAGTGCAATCTCTCACCTTTGATTTTAATAGTGGGACCAGAAATAAATAAGAGAGAGAATGTGGTGAATGGTTAGATTAAACACTGCACACCATCCAGTTTTTTATTCACTGGAGAGGATCCACTCCCGCTTGGTGGCATACCTTGTTGAGTGCAACAAGAGAGACATGAGTTTGAGTCCTGTAGCATGCATTTTTTAATATTGAAATCAATATTCAACTGCTGGAGCATCGAAGATCTGCGAGGGAAAGGAGCATACGAGTAATGTTCGAGCCTACCATGAGGCGCTGGACGGCTGGAGCACCGTAGACCTGTGAAATGCTGGGAGCACCATAGGACCGGCTGGTTCGTACATTTGTATCGAACCGGCCGATTTTAGCCGATTTCTGACAAATCGTCCGGTTCTTGCCGGTTTAATTGCGTGTTCGGTTCAAACTATAAATCGAATCGGCCAGACCACCGGTTCACCGATTTTCCGGTCGAACCGGCCAGTCCGGTCCGGTTCTTACAACTATGGTTCCAAATAACCGCAAAGAAACCTAACAGCCATTTCTTTCGCTCAGACTTGCATTTTGGTACACCAGTCCAACTCTCAAAGAACTCTTTAACGGTCCCCGGAATGGCCCATGCTCTATCAGCATACTTCAACCAAGCACACCACACCTGCCACGTAAACTCACAGGCAAAAAAGAGGTGATGTACAAATTCTATATCCTTTTTACACAAAACACATATATTGTCATTATGATTAATAATGCCGAGCCTACTTAGCCTCTCCTTCGTGTTGACCTTGCCTATTAGGACAAACCATGCAAATAGTTCAATTCTTGGAGGCACCAAGTCTCTCCAAATAGAGCTAGTGAAGCTGTAACCCGTGATGTCCTGTGAGAGAGTCTCTCACTGCAACACCTGCACAAAGGAATTAGTAGAAAAAATATATTTTTTGTCAAATTTCCAAATAACTGAATCCTCTTTATCACTCGACAATCTCACAACCCGAAGCCGGTCATGAAGCTGGTTAAGCAACTCTAACTCCCATTGGAACAATTCTCTTCTCCACTGGAAGTTCCATACCCACTTTACCCCATCCCATAACCCACAGTCCCCTATTACGAACCCTTGTTGATTTGAAACAGAGAAGAGTCTCGAAAAACTAGCTCTCAAAGGTCCACCTTGTAACCAAGCATCCTCCCAAAAACGAGTTCTTCTACCATTTCCCACCTCCATAGACAAACCACTGATCATCATATCTCTTACCTGCTGCTCCTTTATATTAAGCTGGCAAATATCTTTCCATGGGCCCCCTCTTGATGGCAAAGTTTGGTTTGACAGCACTACAGTTGGGTCCAACTGATTACAAGAGCATACAACTTTCTTCCACAGTGGGCATTCCTCCTTTGAGAAGCGCCACCATCACTTAAACAGAAGCGCCACATTTCTAAGTAAAGCATCTCCCACCCCCAAGCCACCTAGCTTTTTTGGAGCTTGAACTACCTCCCACTTTATTAGTGGTATACCATTATTCCCATCCTCTTTACACCACAAGAATCTTCTCTACAGTCGAATTATCTTTTCTGCAATTGCCTTTGGCATCTTATACAAGTTTAAGTAGTAAATCGGCAGGCTATTGAGAACAGATTTTATGAGGACCAACTTACCCGCTTTATTAAGAGATCTAGCTTTCCATAAGCTTAGCTTCTCTTCAACCTTGTCTATGATTGGTTTCCAAGTCCTTACCAGCCGAAGATTAGCACCAAGAGAAATTCCTAGGTATCTGACAGGTAACATAGCTTCGGCACATCCCAACAAACCACACATATTCGTCACCCAATCCTTCTTACAGTTGATTGGAATTATGCTCGAATTATCAAAGTTTGATACTCAGGCCAGACATTAACTTAAAGCACCTCAAGAGCCTCTTATAATTCACAAGCGTCTCCATTTCCTGTGGACAAAACAATATCGTATCATCTGCAAACTGAAGATGCGATAGTTCTATATTGTCCCTTCCCACCAGCAGTGGAGAAATTCTTTTATTTCTTACCGTCTCTCCCACCATCCTGTGCAGCACATCAACAACAAGAACAAATAGGAAAGGTGAGAGGAGGTCTCCTTGTCTGAGTCCTCTCTCCATCTTGAATGGCTTGGATGGTGAACCATTGATCAACACCGATATAGACGTTGTAGTCACACATTCTTTCACCCAAGTCCTCCATGTAATACCAAACCCCATCTTCTGTAGCACTATATCCACGAAACTCCATCTCACTCTGTCGTACGCTTTCTGAAAGTCTAATTTAACAATAGCCACCTGCTTCTTTCTCAACTTCAGCCATTGGACCGTTTCACAAGCAATGAGCGCACCATCATGTATCTTGTGGCCCTTAACAAACACAGACTGAGTCTCCCCCACTAACTGTGGCATCACTAACCGCATTCTTCTTACCAGGACTTTGGATATCACCTTATAAACACAGCCAACCATACTAATTGGTCTAAGGTCTTTGATTTCCTTAGCCCCCATAAATTTTGGAGCTAGCACCACCCAAGTAACATTAGCATCTGTTGGTAGCATAGCAGTCTAGAAAAAGCCCAATACAACTGCAGTAAACTCCTGTCCAATCTCACCCCAACACTTCTTTATGAAGTTCATATTATAACCATCACCACCCGGTGCTTTACTGGACTCACAATCCCAAACTGCCTCTCGTACTTCCTCGACTGATGGCATTTCCTCTAACACTGCTGCCTTGTCTTCATCAATCTTCTTGACCAGCCCCTCACGGATCCCAACCAAAGGAGCATGCTCCTGCCTATACAGTAATTTCTAAAAGCCCATAATCGCAGTCTTTATTCTGGCCTGATTCCGTATCAGTCTTCCATTAATTACTAAAGAATCGATTCGGTTGTTCCTCCTTCTTGCTGATGCTATGTTGTGGAAGTACCTAGTGTTCTTGTCCATTTCTCGAGCATGTTGAGATCGGGACATCTGCTTCCAATGGATCTCTTTTCTGACATACCACTTCGCACAGCAAGTCACTAGAGCCTTTCTTCTAGCCTCCATTCTCGAATTCGAATCTCACTCCTAACTTAGGAAAAAAAACTAATAATACAAAAACTTCATTATTAGAAAAAGGGAAGCACTACTGTAAAGATTTATTTTGTACAGATTAAGTTTTTGTGGTTAAAAATAAGGTTTAATTACTCTATTGGTCCTTATAATTTCACGAAATTTTTAATTAGGTCCCTATACTTTTTTTCCTTTTAATTGAGTCCTTGTACCAAATTTTTTTTTTTAATTGGGTCCTTATACTTTTTTTTTGTTTTATTTAGGTCCCTATACCAATTCTTTTTTGTTTAGTTGGGTCCCTATAAAATTAAGCCGATTACTACTAAGAAGGACTTAATTGAAAAAAAATTTAGTGCAGGGACTCCATTAAAAAGAAAAAAAGTATAGGGACCTAATTAAAAATTTCACGAAACTATAGGGACCAATAGAGTAATTAAACCTAAAAATAACTACACATGTATATCAACAGTGACACTAACATTATTAAATAATAATTTATATGGTTTAAAATAAATATCTGTATGTCTCTGTATGAATTTACATCTGTATGCTATAATTCATCTTAGAAAAAATGCATAGGATGTGCATTATCCCACTACCTATTCAAGAAGTGGATGGTTTGCATGACAGCTACATGCATTATTATTGTTCACACAGAGAAAAGTAACTAAAAAATATCTATGAAAATATCTCAATGATACTGACATGTTACTCAAATGCTTTGCCATTTCAGTGCAAGACTAGACAATGCCTTCGTAGAGGAACCATTTTCACTAAGTGCAGCAGCAACAGCATCACTCAACTCTTTGATTCTCTTTCTCATTTCCAACTCTTCTTCATTCTCCTCCATGATCCTCTTCACAACTCTGGCCACTTCTTCTCTTTTAACTATCCCATCTTCATTAGCTTGGCCTCACTGCCACTTTAAGCACATCTTTGAGCAACACTGCATTCATTCTCTGCTCTGCAAACAGTGGCCATGCAATCACAGGCATATCATGTGACACACTCTCTAGAGTTGAGTTCCAACCACAATGGCTCAAGAAAGCACCAATGGAACCATGATCAAGAATCTCAATTTGTGGGGCAAAATGATGGAATCACCAAGCCTTGTCCTTTGGTTCTCTCCACAAAACCTGATGGTAACAAAATTTTTTCAAAAACAGTCCAAATCAATAAAAAATTATCATATTTTGTATTTATTTAATTGTCTTAGAATAAATGTATAAAATCATGAATGTTAGTTTAAAGATGGTTTAATATGTTTAACTAAATTGTTATCTAACAGTTTTCAACTATCAATTTTAGACGAAAAGTTTTCACTAAATTTAAATAAAGTACCGGATGGTAAATAGTGTAATGGATCTTCCTTTTGTTGACTAAGATATACATAACCACCAAAGTTGCTAGGAGCTCTCACAACCCACAAGAACTTGTATCCACTCAGTTCTAATCCAAATGCAATCTCATTGAGTTGTTCTTGAGAAAGTGTTCCACCACTTCCAAAAGAGATATACAACACTGATCTTGGTGGCTGATTATCCAACCATGTTAAACACTCTAACTTGTTTACCTCATTACTTGTCTCACTTTGAATGATTGGTCCAATTGGGTAAACAAAAGGAACATTCTTTTCTCCATTATTATTTTGTTCTTGTTGTAGAGCTCTGATGCGTGAGCATCTTTCCTATCTTTTCCTAGTGAATTTGCATTTAAATTGTTGAGTTTAATTAAAAATTAATTATATTTTAGCCAATATGGATGCTACTTTGAGTCTTGTGCAATTCTGTTTATTTTAGGTAGCATTTGGCTGAATTTGATGGAGTTTCTGCAGAAGAAGAGATGAAGGCGAATGATGCTGTCAACCCGGACCTCTCTGCACTCAAACCTGAATAACTCGAGCTACAGAGGTCCAATGGACGTGATTTCAGTGGCGTTGGAAAGCTAACTTTCATAGCTTTCCAACGATATATAATAGTCCATACTTCTTCTCTGAACTCGCTGCCAAGGCTGCGCCTAACTTGAGATTTCTCAAGTTAGGCGCAAGACACAACAACAATACGCGAGATTGCTCCTGCCCACTTCAAGTTAGACGCACTAAAGCCCAAGTTAGGCGCAGCTTCACTCAACCAAACTCCAATTCATGCTGCCAAGCCCAAGTTAGGTGTAGATCCTAGTGAAGCCAAGTGGTCCCTACCCATCAGCTGAAGACTTGTTAATTAATTCAAATTTAAATTCAAATATTATTTTTAGGAAAAGATATTATTTTTAGTTTTAGATATTTTGATTTTAAATTTTATTAGGATTAGTTATAAAAAGGGAGAAACTTTCCTTCCCTAGGAGATCCATCATATTGGAACTCAGTACATTTTACCTGAATCCTTATTTTCCCTTTCAATCATGGGCAACTAATCCTCCATTGTTAAGGTTAGGAGCTCTGTCTATTTCTATGGATTAATTTAATTACTTTTTATATTTTAATTCATGTATGGATTTATAATTTAAGAATTTTTTTCGCTCTTTATCTTATGAATTTGGATGGAACGGAAATATGACCCTCTTTCTACTTGAGTTCTTATAAAACTTGGAAAAGCTCTTTACTTGAACAACAGCTTGAAAACATATTCTCCTAAATTTTAATTATCTAGATTTAATGGGATACGTGACATATAACCCCTTTATTTTTGGGTAATTAGAGTTTTTGTGGCATACAAAGTGGAATTTGATCATCACCCTCTAATTGGAATTAATTGACCAAAGAATTGGCTGTTGATGAATGTTAGAGGAGACTAGGAAGGTCTAAGGAATTAGGGTCTACTCACATATAGTTTGCCATAAATTAAATCCTACATAATTAAAATTGTTAGTAAGAAAAGTTAATCCGGAAGAATAGATAACTCTGAAGCCTTAACTATCTTCTCCATATTTTTTTTCCAAAGTATTTACTTGCCTTTCTTCAATATTCTTTATATTATTTAATGTCTTTTTTATTGCATCTCAATATCATTTTCTGTTTGTCTAATTAATCCTATCAAGCACTATTGTTGCTTAATCCATCCATTCTCGTGGGATCGACCTTACTCACGTAAGGTATTACTTGGTACGACCCGGTGCACTTGCCGATAAGTTAGTGTGTTACAAATACTGCACCAAGTTTTTGGCGCCGTTGCCGGAGATTGATTGTAATTGACAACTACTCGTTGTTTGATTTCTTAGATTAGATAATTTTTATTTTATTAATATTAATTTTCTTGATTTTGCTATTTTTTTTTCTTTCTTCCGTTCTTTTGTTTTCGTTTCCCTGTTTCCTTTTTTTTTATTTTACTTCTTTTTATTTTTTTTCTTTTCCTTTAAAAAAAAAACTTTACGTCATATTTTTCTTTTTTTTTTCCTTACACTTTCTTTCTTTCGTTTACTTTCCCCCTCCTCTTTATACCGTATCTTTTTTTTTTATTTTTTATTTAATTAAAAAAAATAAAAAAATATATAAATAAATAAATAATTAACATTAATACTTTTTCTTAATTTCTGAATTTAAGTTTGATGTCCTGTTAATTTATTTATTTATTTATTTATTTTTTGTTTATTTTTCTGGTTCTTTTCAACTTTTTTTTTGTCTTAATTCTACCTATAATTTTTGAAAATTATTTATTTATTTTATTTAGTACTTTTATTTTATTATTTTACACAGGTTACCTCACGGGAACTTCTCTGCACTCTGACGTAGAGAGTCCCATCTTTTCTTGTCTTCTGTTTGTTTATGCGCAGGAATAGAGACAAAGAACATCTCTTAGACTTTGATCCTGAACCTGAAAGAACTTTCAGGCGGCGTTTACAACAAGCAAGAATTTGCAAGGCTACATAATCCACTATGGATCCTAATAATAATGCTAATGCCAATGTGGCAAATCCGAATGGGGGATGATCAACAAAGGAGAGTGCTTGGCTCTTATTCTGCTCTTACTGCAGATCTTTATGGAAAGAGCATTGTGGTGCCTCCTATAACTGCAAACAACTTTGAGTTGAAGCCACAATTGGTCACCCTGGTGCAACAAAATTGCCAGTATCATGGTCTTCCTCACGAAGACCCAAATCAATTTATATATGATTTTCTGCAGATATGTGATACTGTGAAGACAAATGGAGTGAACCCAGATGTGTATAGACTCATGCTTTTTTCGTTTGCTCTGAGGGATAAAGCAAAGCTATGGCTAGATTCACAACCAAAGGAGAGTCTGAATACTTGGGAAAAGGTTGTTACAAAATTTCTCACTAAATTTTTCCCACCAAAGAAGCTGACTAAGCTTAGGTTGGAAGTTCAGACCTTCAGGCAAAAGGAGGGTGAAACTCTTTATGAGTCTTGGGAGAGGTATAAGTTGCTGACTAGGCAATGCCCTCCGGACATGTTCTCCAAGTGGACCCAACTAGATATTTTTTATGAAGGCTTGGGTGAGATGTCCAAGATGAGCTTAGATACTTCTGCAGGCGGTTCACTGCACAAGAAGAAGACACCAGAGGAGACTATTGAGCTGATTGAATTGGTTGCAAGCAACCAATATTTATACTCATCTAACAGGAATCCTGTGAACTCTGAGACCCCTCAAAAGAGAGGTGTGTTAGAAGTAGAAGCTGTTAATGCTCTTCTTGCTCAAAACAAGCTGATGTCTCAGCAAATAAATCTACTTACTCAATAGATGGGTGGCATGCAAGTCTCAATTATCAACACCCAAAATCCACCATAGGAAGTCTCCTATGACACGGCAGGTAACTTTATGCAAAATAATAATTATAATTATGCTCAATCTTCTTCTGAACAGGTCAATTACATGGGGAGTGATCCTAGAAATCCCAACAATGATCCATATTCTAAGACATACAATCAGGGGTGGAGGAATCACCCAAATTTTGGATGGAGAGATCAACCTCAGAGACCTCAGAACTTCAACAATAGTTTTCAGGGCAGTTTCCAGCAGAACAATGATTTGGAAGCAATATTGACAGGTTTTAGACAGGAAACCAGAGCATCCATCAAGAACCTGGAGATTCAAATGGGTCAATTAGCCACAAAAGTTAATGAAATTGATCAGAGGACCACTAATAGCCTTCCTGGTAACATAATTCCAAATCCAAGAGAGGAATGTAAGGCTATCACCGTAATAAGTGAACAAGTGGCAAGTACGGAAGCACAAGTTATGCAGGAAACCATAGCCTTTATTAGAAACTTAGAGGTGCTAGTGGGCCAACTGAGCAAGCAAATACTTGAGAGGTCGGCAAGTACATTTCAAGGTGATACAGTGGTGAACCCAGGAGAAGATTGCAAGGTTATTCAATTGAGAAGTGGTAAAGTAGCTGGCTCTGAGACCAAGGCCAATGAAGAGCTAGTTGAAAAGGAAGCTCCAGAGGAGAAGAAGGAAGAAGTAGAGCACGCCCCTCCAAAGCGTGCGAACAACCCATTCCCAGACTCTATTGACACTTATCCTACATTGCCAAAGGCTCCTGAGTACAAACCAAAAATGCCATATCCTCAGAGACTTCAAAAGGAGACCAAGGACAAGCAGTTTTCAAAGTTCTTGGAAGTCTTCAGAAAGTTACAAATCAATATTCCTTTTGTTGATGTTTTGGAACAAATGCCTCTCTATGCCAAGTTCATGAAGGAGCTGTTGTCAAAGAAGAAGCCTTTAAAGGGAAATGAGACAGTGGTCCTAACTAAAGAATGCAGTGCCATCATTCAGAATAACTTACCAAAGAAGATGCCAGATCCAGGGAGCTTTCAAATTCCATGCACCATTGGGAGCACAACCTTTGAGAAAGCATTATGTGATTTGGGAGCAAGCATCAATTTAATGCCCTTGTCTGTGATGAAGAAGCTGCATATCCAAGAGGCACAACCCACAAAGATAGCATTACAGATGGCAGACAAATCTATGAAGCCTGCATACGGATTAGTGGAGAATATCTTGGTCAAAGTGGGTAAGTTCTTCCTCCCAGTAGATTTTGTAATTCTTGATATAGGGGAAGATGAGAATGCCTCTATAATTCTAGGAAGACCATTCCTAGCCACTGGAAGAGCTCTAATTGATGTAGAAGTAGGTGAATTAGTGCTTAGAGTGCATAATGAGCAACTGGTCTTTCATGTCTTCAAAGATATACATTCAATAGGTGAAGAAGAGAGGTGCATGCAGGCTGAGCTTATTGATCCAAACCTTCAAGAACCCCCTAATGATGCACAGCAGAGTCTGCAACTCAAACCTCCTTTGGTGAGAATCAGAAAAATTACTCCTGACATCAAACTTAAGTTTGGTGTTGGAAATGCATCATCCACCAAGGAGGAGGTTCTCAAAAAGAAGAAAATACCAAGGGGATGGAGAAACAAAAAGATCCCCACTGAAGGTTTCTCCCCAGGAATGAAGGTGGTGTTGACTCAGACTCCAGCATGGATTTATACAGTAAACAGAATCCTCTCTCTGGAGCATATTGAGCTAATTTATGAAGACACAGGAAAGAAGTTCAAAGTAAGGGGTGAATAGCTGAGCCCCTATGATCCCCCTCCTTAGAGGAGCTGATCGTCAAGCTAGTGACGTTAAAGAAGCGCTTGTCGAGAGGCAACCCGATAATTTCGTATCCTTAGTTATTCTTCGTAGTAGTAGCTTTCTTACTTATTTGATTTTTATTGAGTTTTTATTATTTTTCTGATCATGCAGCTATTTTAGAACAGAAAGCGGAGATTCCTCTTACTATTTATTTTTATTTTCAATTATTCTTTGCTTGAGGAAAAGCAAACCTTTAAGTTTGGTGTTGACACTTCGCTTAAGGGTTTTCTGTTTATTTTTATTGCACTAAGGGAGGTGAATCATCTTCACAAAGAAGCACAACCTGAAGAATAAAATGACCGCTCGGATAACTAAGGTGGTTGAGTTCCTTTCATTTTTTATTCCTTTCTGCTTTTATTATGTTATGTTCCGGTTTCCTGCTATTTTGCTTTGTTTGTTGCATGATCTTTTATTAGTTAGAATCCTAGGTCTAGTTTAGTTTTCTCTTAATTGCTTTAATTCCAAAAACATGTCTCATGTATTACTCACTGAGCTTGAAATTCAAATAAAAAAAATACAGAAGTGATGTATTGCATGAGAAAGTGAGTTTATATTGAAGAATAGTCTTATTTACTTAGATGTGGTGGTACTTTCTGTGATTCTGAATGCATGACTTGAACAGTGCATATTTTTGATAGTGAAGTTTATGAATGTTAAAATTGTTGGCTCTTGAAAGAATGATGAAAAAGAGAAATGTTATTGATAATCTGAAAAATCATAAAATTGATTCTTGAAGCAAGAAAAAGTAGTGAAAAACACAAAGCTTGCGAAAAAAAATATAAAATAAAGAAAAAAAAATAAAAAAAGCAAGCAAAAAAAAAAAAGCCAATAATCCTTTAAACTAAAAGGCAAAGGGTCAAAAGGATCCAAGGCTTTGAGCATTAATGGATAGGAGGGCCCAAAGGAATAAAATCCTGGCCTAAGCGGCTGAACCAAGCTGTCCCTAACCATGTGCTTGTGGCGTGAAGGTGTCAAGTGAAAAGCTTGAGACTGAGTGGTTAAAGTCGTGGTCCAAAGCAAAAAGAGTGTGCTTAAGAGCTCTGGGCACCTCTGACTGGGGACTCTAGCAAAGCTGAGTCACAATCTGAAAAGGTTCACCCAGCTATGTGTCTGTGGTATTTATGTATCCAGTGGTAATACTCAAAAACAAAATGCTTAGGGTCACAGCCAAGACTCATAAAGTAGCTGTGTTCAAGAATCAACATATTGAACTAGGAGAATCAATAACACTATCTGAATTATGAGTTCCTATAGATGCCAATCATTCTGAACTTCAAAGGATAAAGTGAGATGCCAAAACTATTCAGGATTGCAGTTGTAAACCCCACTATAAGAAGAGACATGAGCTTAAGCGAACTCTCATTCTCATGCAAATTCACATCCTAAGCTTATATTAGTTTTGGTTGCTTGAGGACAAGCAACAATTCAAGTTTGGTGTTGTGACACGTGAGCATCTTTTCTATCTTTTTCTAGTGAATTTGCATTTAAATTGTTGAGTTTAATCAAGAATTAATTATCTTTTAGCCACTATAGATGCTACTTTGAGTCTTGTACAATTCTGTTTATTTTAGGTAGTATTTGGCTGGATTTGATGGCGTTTCTGCAGAAGAAGAGATGAAGGCGAATGATGCTGTCAACCCGGACCTCTCTGCACTCAAACCTGAATAACTCAAGCTACAGAGGTTCAATGGACGTGATTTCAGTGGCATTGGAAAGCTAACTTCTATAGATTTCCAACGATATATAATAGTCTATACTTCTTCTCCGAACTCGCTGCCAAGGCTGCGCCTAACTTGAGATTTCTCAAGTTAGGCGCAAGACACAACAACAATACGCGAGATTGGTCCTGCCCACTTCAAGTTAGACGCACTAAAGCCCAAGTTAGGCGCAACTTCACTCAACTAAACTCCAATTCATGCTGCCAAGCCCAAGTTAGGTGTGGATCCTAGTGAAGCCAAGTGGTCCCCACCCATCAGCTGAAGACTTGTTAATTAATTTAAATTTAAATTCAAATATTATTTTTAGGAAAAGATATTATTTTTAGTTTTAGATATTTTGATTTTAAATTTTATTAGGATTAGTTATAAAAAGGGAGAAACTTTCCTTCCCTAGGAGATCCATCAGATTGGAACTCAGTACATTTTACCTGAATCCTTATTTTCCCTCTCAATCATGAGCGACTAATCCTCCATTGTTAAGGTTAGGAGCTCTGTCTATTTCTATGGATTAATTTAATTACTTTTTCTATTTTAATTCATGTATGGATTTATAATTTAAGAATTGTTTTCGCTCTTTATCTTATGAATTTGGGTGGAACGGAAGTATGACCCTCTTTCTACTTGAGTTCTTGTAAAACTTGGAAAAGCTCTTTACTTGAACAATAGCTTGAAAACATATTCTCCTAAATTTTAATTATCTGGATTTAACGAGATACGTGACATATAACCCCTTTATTTTTGGGTAATTAGAGTTTTTGTGGCATACAAACTGGAATTTGATCATCACCCTCTAATTGGAATTAATTGACCAAGGAATTGGCTGTTGATGAATTTTAGAGGAGACTAGGAAGGTCTAAGGAATTAGGGTCTAGTCACATATAGTTTGCCATAAATTAAATCCTATATAATTAAAATAGTTAGTAAGAAAAGTTAATCCGGAAGAATAGATAACTCTGAAGCCTTAACTATCTTCTCCATATTTTTTTTCCAAAGTATTTACTTGCCTTTCTTCAATATTCTTTATATTGTTTAATGTCTTTTATATTGCATCTCAATACCATTTTCTATTTGTCTAACTAATCCTATCAAACACTATTGTTGCTTAATCCATCAATCCTCGTGGGATCGACCTTTACTCACGTAAGGTATTACTTGGTACGACCCGGTGCACTTGCCAGTAAGTTAGTGGGTTACAAATACCGCACCAAGCTTTTACTGCATCTGGTTCCAAATCTGTGAAGGTGTTATTTATGACACCATCAACCAATGAGTAGTTCTTTACCACAGCAAGAAATGATTTGTAGACTTCACTTGATCTTTCAAAAAGAACTGGATTAGGAAGATCGTTGACCTGAAATGGAACAGAACAACCAAGAACATGAACAGGATCTATTAACTCCAACAAGGAGTTCTTAGAGGAATCATCAGCTTCCTGATCAAGTTGTGGAAAATGAAAACAGAATGAAAAGAGTGTTGCTCCACTTGCAAAGAAGAGATAAGTTAAGAGGTTGAATTCACTTGCAAGATCAATAACATCAGTTGAGAACACACTGAACAAGATAGCAACAAGGTGATTGGTGAAACTGAGTGAGGTGAGTTCTTGAGGGATGAATGGAAGAGAGTGTTTCACTGTTTCTTTCATCTGAGTTGCAGGATCAGATTTCTCAGTGAGGTCTTCAATGTTGATTTGGGGGAGAATGATGAATGATGAGTTTGGTGGAAGAGAGTTGTTGAGGATGGATTTCATGGAAGAAGAAGGAGCACCAAGTGTTGGAACTATGAACTTCACATGCAAATTTTCTCTTTGAAATGATAGTAATCTCTTTGAGAACTCAACCAGTGCAATCAAATGGCTAAGTCCTGGGGAAGGAACCATAACAATGCATGGATTTTTCTTCTCCATTATTGCGTATATAATATGGTGATTAATAATTAATGTGGAGCTTGTATGTGAAGATTTAATTTCATGAAGAGAGATTTTATAGTGAGTGAATGAATTATTAGGGGAAAAGAGTGCATAATGTAAGCTCTTGCGCAGATTCAAGACATTATATATTCATCATCAAGATCAGAGCTGAGATAAGATGACATGAGTAGACCCAAATTAAGATGATAAATTATGTATGTTCTTTTATTCATTCCATTAATTAAACGTATAATAATAATTCGCAAATCGGCTATTTTTTTTAATATTGTTCTTGCTGAGATTGGCCGGTGTATAACTCGTCCGCCGGTAAATATTTGTGCTCCGTCAAGATGAGGTATACATCGGTAAGGAGAGAACAAGGGGTACCTGCAAAAGACACTCCGACGCTCAAGTCAGTAAGTGTTTAAGAGGTATAAGAATAATTCTATGAATATAGAATGTAAGACATGAAATAGAAGTCATCATGTGTTGTATATTATAATAATTCTATGAATATAGAATATATCTAGAATGTCTCTAGAATGTATCTAAAATATATCTAAAATGTATGATGTATATAGAAATTGGTGCCTTTTATAGGCATAGAGTTGATGAATAGAGTTGATGGTATGGCCGTTGATCATTAAGTTAGAATAATGGTCATTAAGTCGGTAATGAAGGTGTCAGTTATAGAATGAATGATAATTAAGACCGAGTTATAACTCATAATGCACAACAATAAAGATCGAGTTATAAGGTGACGGATCATAGCCCCCAAGCTTTGTCTGCCAATCATATGATCCAGGCTAAGCTTAGAAAATAAAGTGATTTATAACTCGGTTAAAAGATAAGTGAATAATGATATGGTGAGCCCCCAAGCTTAGTCGGGTTATTATGTCAGCACTTATTCAAAAAATAATTGAGTGATAAGAGTCATTCGATCAAGATAGTTGTGTGGGGGAATACTTTTCCGCTTAAGAACAATTTTAGCATTTGATTGTATGTGAACTGAAAAGTTCAGAGATAGATATCCATTGATGGAATCGATTGTATGATCCGGGGATATAATGGTTAATTGTCTTGGAAATTTTTTCGGCCCACAACAACTTATTGATAAATTTCTCGCTCAAAGCAATTAGTTATTGAATATTTACAATTTATAGTGAAGGTCTGACATGAATAAGATACATTGAGAAAATGAATAGGTATAAAGTCGTAACATATATTGAATAATGTATATTATAAAAGTAAAATAGTTCAAAGTAAAAAAAATATACCTTGAAAGTTGATAATTGTAGAGAAGAAGACGACATATATGAATGTCATACATGTATGTCAAATGCGAATATCTGAATTTTGTTTTGTAGGACATGCTTTAATTTGATAATAAAACAATAAGATAACAGTTATTGAATTATACATTTAGTATAATGCTTCTAGCAGTTACAGTATGACGAAGAATATTCCTCGTGCAATAATAGTAAATTTTGAATGTTTGCATGTGTTTTTGCTTAACTTTTTGTATTAAACAAATAGTAACATAAAAGTTAATAGCATAAAATGAATAGTGTAACAGTTATATACAATTGATATACAATTAATTTTTTATGGAATCCAATTTTAAGATTTGAACTCATCATTACCGTCATTTAATTGTATAAATGAAATCATTAAGCAATAAGAATATAATACATAATGAAATAAAAATGTAATTGACATGGTTGTTATATGTCATTATTGTATAGAACATATATTGAGATTTGAATATAACTAATAAATCAGTAAATATTAGTTACACAAAATATAAATGCAAAAGTATGTTGAATAAAATATATAATTTTACTTGTGTAAGTAGAGAACTTTGAAAAAGTTAGCAAAATTGATAGGTGAGTTTGTACTTAGATTGATTGAAAACTGAGTTTTTGTTTTTTTTTTTGTTTTTTTTGTCGGATTGGTTGAAAGCCGAGTTTGTTCTCGGATTGATTATGACATGTGAAATATTATGATACGTTAGATTAAAATTTGATAAAATGTATTAAATAAAATCTTAAACGAGATTGTTGAAATTGGTTCAAAAATTTGAATGTAATTCAAGTTTTATGAACCTGAGGGGAGTAGGAATTATTTTACTCGATCCCCACAGACGGCACCAATTGTTCTTGCTGAGATTGGCCGGTATATAACTCGTCCGCCGGTGAATAATTGTAAGCTCTCCGTCAAGATGAGGTATACGTCGGTAAAGAGAGAACAAGGGGGTGGATACCTGCAAAAGACACTCCGAAGCTTAAGTCAGTAAGCGTTTAAGAGGTATAAGAATAATTCTATGAATATAGAATGTAAGACATGAAATAGAAGTCATCATGTGTTGTATATTATAATAATTCTATGAATATAGAATATATCTAGAATGTCTCTAGAATGTATCTAAAATATATCTAGAATATATGATGTATATAGAAATTGGTGCCTTTTATAGGCATAGAGTTGATGAATAGAGTTGATGGTATGACCGTTGATCATTAAGTCAGAATAATGGTCATTAAGTCGGTAATGAAGGTGTTGGTTATAGAATGAATGATAATTAAGACCGAGTTATAACTCATAATGCATAACAATAAAGATCGAGTTATAAGGTGACGGATCAAATATGAATGAAAATGATGTGTTATGACAATGGAATAATTGGTGTTTTTTTTAATATGGTATTAATTTTTTAAATTATTATTAAATAAATTAGACGGTCAAATTTGTTGACTCAAATAAAAAATGAAAATGGAGGCTATACTTGCAATTTTTTTTGAATACCACACAAATAAAGTACAGAAATTAGTAGGTCTGATTTTAGGATTTTTTATTTTAATAAATTAAATAAATAATTTATTTATTGAAATAAATAATTTTATAAAAATACGTTAACCTTTCTTATCTCGTTTACACTGTAAACGAGATAATTTTGTACATATTTTGTTTATAGTGAAAATAAAATATGTGTACTTTTTTAATTTTCATATATCTCGTTTACCGTGTGTTTTGTCGATTTTTAGTAAATTGATAGTAGTTCGATTCTAATAGTCTGGGAGCGAAACCTATTCCTCTTTTGCAGGTACCAATTTTTCTATAAGTGCATCAAAAGTTCTCGAATTAGACGAGCATTAAGATAGGAAATAAATTCAAAAAGTGCAAATGACTGAAAGAAGTGTAAAATAAAAGATTCAAAAAGTAAAACTGACTGAAATCGAAATAGTTTGCATTGAATTTTAAAGAAAGCGATTAAGATGCCTTTGATTGAATTGAAGGACTTTAGACATGGAAATTAAAGGTACTGAAATGTAAATTTGACATGGAAATTAAACAATGCTTGAAAGATAAATTTGCTTGAAAAAAAAGTTTGCAAAATAGTTAAATTGAAAAGATAAAAATATGGAAGGAACCCTACAGAAAAGAAACTCGAACGCAGACTCAGAAATTCTTGGGATGTGAGTGTGCTTGAGTGTTTTTCTGAAGCAAAGTTCCAACCTCTATCTCCTAAATCTTACTCATATTTATAACTTGCTTCCATAACCGACCATCAATTGCATAATGTTGCCTTGCGTGCGGATTTCCAGGAAACCGTTCCCGCTCCTTTGCCCATGAGCGTTACCAACAAATTCCTAACTCAGAGAAAGCCTTCAAAGTCCCCACTCGTGTAACCGCTCGATTCCTTGTTCGAGAAACCGCTCGATTCTCCATTTCGAATAACTGTTCGATTTATCAAAGTGTCAAAATCAAGTCCGTGTCAAATATTTTCCACTTAATAATTGTACGTGTATCTTTCAGCCTCTACTTCCCTTCTGATACTTTACCAATATTTTGAATTAGCTTAATCCTTCGAAAGTAAATATTTCGATTAACAAATTGCCCCCCTAGGATTAATGTGTTTGCTTTCGAAGTAATTTTTTGGAAGATGAAACACTTAATCCTAATCCAGTCTTCAGTCACTTTAACTTATCATAATTGCCATTTACCTTCTCCATTAATTCTGGCCCGTTTGACATGTCTCCCACAATTCACACTTTCTCTCCCTCTCTCTCCACCACTTCGTCTTCTTCGCAAAGTTATCTCCTTTCTTTTTGAATTCTCTCCACAATAACGGCTAAGTCAAAGCACCCTTTAAATTCAACACTTCCATCTTTGCTCAACTTTCTCGAATTCCTATTCTCTCAACTTCTCTTGCATTCCTCTTTCTTATATAACTTCTATTTTTTGTCCTTTACTTTCCATTGCTCATCAATAATTGCTTCTTCATCTCACATTGCTGCTCAAGATAAAGGCAAGCATCCTATGGTGCAACCACTGGATCCTCCGGCCTTACACGTGCTAAACCAGGTCAATGATGAAATTATCGATGACCCACAGCTCCAACTTGATGACCCCAGAATCCTTATCCCCTTCACTGTGGGTGATGACACCCATTGTTTTGTTGGTCCCATTGAAAATTTAGAAAGGGCGAACAAAAGGCTCCCTTACTTCCCAATGCTCAAGGGGAAGACTTATTGATTAATCAAGACATTGACATCTCCTTTTTTACCAATCAAAAACCTTTCAGGAATAACCCTAAAATCACCCCTCGTGGAACTGATTTTACGGTCTAGCATGAGCGTTTCGCACCAGTGAAGAACTCTGCTTGGGGAGCTCTTGGGATTCAAGATCTTCTGACACTTTCTCACTTTTCTCCTTCAACGCTTCCTTGGATGATTGGGGCTGTAACTCCTTTCTGGAACAGAACTACTAATAATTTCCACCTTCCTTGTGGGATGATTGGTATGTCAATTCTCAATGTAGCTGCCATCATAGGGCTCCCTAGTTAGCTCTCCAGATTTTACTTCTGACATGCAACCTAAGCAACAGTACAACATTCCCCCCATGACTTCCTACAGTGACTTCATTGCTCACCATATGGGCACAGAAAATGACCATGTTACAGATGATGAACACGTGGCCTTTTTATTCTACTGGTTGAATGCAATAATCTTCTACTCTCAAAGTGTTCAAATGCAGAAACTTTTCCTCCCTCTTGCTGTCCTCCTTCATGAGGAAAACAACCTCAATTTGGCCAAGTTGCTTCTAGAACATATTTTTGAAGAACTTGGCCAGTTCGTCAATTGTCTTCGGAACAATTACTTGATTAGTACGGGAGGTCCTCTCTGGCTTCTCCAGCTTTGGCTCAATGCCATTTTTGAGAAGCACATGATAAAGCCTGGAGGTGGCATTTCGGACAAACTGCACATTGAAGGCTTTCGATTGGCTAATTTCAAACCAAATTTTACAGAGGCTCAATCGGATGAAGACCAATTTTGGGCTGTTTTCTCCCTTTTCCACTCTCGTAAAAACTTCCATAATGAGGACCTCAATTTCACCCCTTTTTTGCGTCGAAATTGTGGTCCTGCCTGGCTTGATCGTCTCATCTTCCCCCATGACACTGAAGAAAATGAACTTGTCAACAGGAGTTGGGCAAGCCTACTAGCTGTGCAAATGATTCCAACAGGGCTACCTCAACACAAAAAAGAACATTTCAAAGCAACTCTGTATGTCCCTCATTATACAGCTAGACAGCTAGGCTTTTCCCAAGCTATCCCAACTCCACTCCCCAAGAACAGTAAACCCTTTTGCCACATTACTTTGGCTTCAAAGAAAGAGCTTGATGTTTGTCTCTCAAAAAACCAACAACATAGAGAGGGCTATAATCATCTTGTTTATGATCGTAGCTCTTTCATTACCAAATCTTGTTTTGACTGGTGGACTACTTACTATTCTAAGTACAGTCGTACCTTAGAAGAAATCAAGAATTCTGTTGTTCGAGCGGTCCCTGTTACTGAAGGCTCTCCTAAGAGGCCTCCAAAAAGGAAAACTGAAGCCACATCTTCTTCACGACAGCCGGCAAAGAAAATTCGACGGACTCCTTCAAGGACCTCCAGAAAGGTAACTATTTTTTACTTGTATATATATATATTTAAATCAACATTCTTCGAATACTATATTTACTTGCACTCTTCTTGATTTCAATCTTTCTTTAGCTACAATTGCCACCATCAAGCGATAGTTCTTTCGCTAATAGTGAACCATCCATTCAAAATCTCCTTGCTGCATCCTCGAAGTCAGATGATACAATTGATTTAGATTCGGGCTCTCCTTTAATTCGAAGAAGAAGACCTGTTCCGGTAACATTATATTATCTTTTGAGTATATATTGATTCAATTAAAGTGAACCCTGACTGATGTATATTGTCAGCCTGTTACTGCTGCTCAATCAATCACCTCATCTCTTGCACTTGACCAACCACAACAAACACATCAATAAGATTTAGGGCAGCAAGCGTCTCATTCATCAATTCAAACTATTGAATCTGCTAAACCCCTCCAGGTAGCTCTTCCAACTTCAATCGAGACCTAAATAGTTGATTTAACAGAGGAACATGCTCATCATTCTCCAACACAAGTTTTAAATGTTGAACATTCTTCTCCATTAAACCAAATTGAAGCCTCGACTGGATTCCAGGTGGCTCTTGATTCTGACTCTCCTTCTTAAGTCCCTGAAACTATTGTCCCTGATTCAGATTCTCCATCCCGAGTCCTGGAAACCATCCCTTCACCACAAAGAACTTCCAGTCCACTCAAGGATGCTGAACTTTTGACTCCTCCTAGTTTAGGATCTGGAGATCTGGGCATAGTTTCTGAATCCACAGATGCTGACCTGATTACATTAGTTACCATCCTGAATCAGGCTGTTCGGGAAGATAGGGTGTCTCTTTCTACCACTGCACTCACAGGCCCTTCTACCTCCAATTTTCCACTTGAACCCAATACTGGTGATCGGGAACAACTTTTGGCCCTTCTCAAGCTTCTGGATCATTCACCTGCTGAATGGATAAATGATGCAACCTTAAACTCAACTCTATCTGCTATCCTAAGTTCATCTCTGAGTCTAACTCATTCAACTCATCAAACATTGCATTCCAATAATCATCAACTGGAAAATCATCTTGCTTGGACACTCTCAAAGTGTTAAGATTGATTTCCAATGGTAGCACTGCATCATGGCCATATACTAATTTATAAGGTAAAGTTCCTGTTGATCCCTTGGTGAATTCTGATAAGCCCACAGTACTTGACTTAAAGTTTCATGCCAAGTTTGGGGTCTGCTTTCGATTTGTTTTTTGATCAAACTAATCAGAACTTTATTTGCTGCCTCAACTTGGCCATTGGCCTGTGCATAATAAGGAGTTGAAGTAACCATATTAATATTCCTCAAAGCTGCAAAATTTTTAATTCGCTGACCAGTAAACACAATCCCTTGGTCAGTACTTAATGTTTGAGGAATTCTAAATCGATGGATTATATGTTCCTCAATAAAATCTATTATTTCATTTTGCCCAACTTCTATTAAAGGAATTGCTTTGACCCACTTTGTAAAATAGTCAATTGCTACCAAAATAAATTTATGAAGTTTGATAAAGGGGTGAATCAATCCAATTAGATCCAGAGCCCAACCTCTAAACGGCCATGGCTTAATAATCGAATGCAACTCAGACACTGGGATCTGTTGTATCGACCCATGCCTTTGGCATTCTTGACACGCCTTTGCGTATTCGATACAATCTTTGATCATGGAGGGCCAATAGACATTATTTCGATATAGTACCTATTTCATTTTCATCCCAGCCTGATGAGCACCACATAAGCCTTTATGGACCTTGCCTAGAGCAATGTCTTTATCCTCTTGACTTAGACATCTCGAAAGACTCCCGTCGATTCCCTTCTTATGCAACTCATCAACCATCAAGACAAAATTCATTACTTGCAATTTTATCTTTCTATCGACTCGAATGCTAGGATTCTTTAAGTACTCAGTAATAGGTTTCCTCCAATCATTATCTTCCCAATCATCCACACACAGAACCTCTCTTTTATCCACAGGCACCAATATTTGGCGGATGTTTGCCAACTTTTTTAATGTTTCTGGGCCTATCCTGTACCTCGAAGCAATCTGGGCCAACTCGTTAGCCATTTCATTCTGGATCCTTGGAATATGGACCAGTGAGACTTTTTGGAAAGAAGTTAACAATTCCCAAGTGATGAGTATTTTCGGAAAACGAATTCCAAACACACAATCTAACCGGCAAGTGCACCGGGTCGCATCAAGTAATAATAACTCACGTGAGTGAGGTCGATCCCACAGGGATTGAAGGATTGAGCAATTTTAGTTTAGTGGTTGATTTAGTCAAGCGAATCAAGATTTGGTTGAGTGATTTGTGATTAACAGAATTTAAATTGCATGGAAAATAAAGGGAGAGGGGTAGATTGCAGAAAATTAAAGAGCAAAGAAAGTAAATAAGCTGAATCTTAAAGAACAAGTAATGTAAATTGCAGAAACTTAGATTGCAAGAAATGTAAATGGCTGAATCTTAAAGTGCAAGAAATGTAAATTACTTGAATTATAAAGGGAGTTGGGAAGTGGGTTTGCAGAATTTAAACAAGGAAGAGTAAATTGCAAAAGAAAAGAGAGCTTGAAGCAGTAGACAGAATTGAAATTTAAATTCTAGAATTATGCAGAAAGCAAACAAAAGAGCTCAAGGTAACCAACAGAGAAATTAAAATGAAAACTCCAGATCTCAGGACCCAAGAGACTAGATAACCAAGTCTAGATCTCAACGCCTTCCTAGATCCAAATTCAGAATTCAATTGCAAGAAATAAAGAAAAGTAAATTGCAGAATGAGTAGAAGAAGAGGCAATGAACAGAAATTGAAATTCAATTATGCAGTAAATAAAACAGAGAGATCTCAAAGTGAGAATGAAACAGAATTCCTTCAATTCTCCAACCCAAGATCCAAGACAAATGTAAATGAAATTGAAAACAAGAAAACTAAGAGAAAGAGAATTCAATTCTCCTTCCCCGAGACTCAGAAACTCAAAGTAACTCAAAACCAAAAGCTCTCCCAAAATTACTCTTGCAAAACTAAAACGGAAAAAAAGCCCCGAAAACTTAAATCCTAAGCTATTTATACACTTTCTTCAAATGGTCTTCAAGCCTTGAATTGGGCCTTTGCTCTTGATGGAATTGGGTTGATAAAAGCCTCTGTTGATTGCTCTTGGAGTTGGAGAGAAACCTATTGTGAACCGGGCCATGAATCATAAAAGCTTGAGTCAAAGTTTGAGGCAAACTTTGGCTCAAGCTTTTCATATCAGCTGCCCCCCTTTTGCTGCTATCAACGTTTGGGCTAAAGTTTGAGGTCAAACTTTTAGCCAAACGTTGAGTCTCCTTGCATGCCTTGTGGCGCCAACGTTTGCCAAAAAGTTTGAGGCAAATGTTGGCGCAAACTTTTGCTCTCCTGGGTGTGTTGATGGTGGCGCCAACGTTTGCCAAAAATCTTGAGGTAAACGTTGGCGCAAGCTTTTCTCCTCCAGGGTGTTGGTGTGTGGTGCCAACGTTTGCCAAAAAGCTTGAGGCAAACGTTGGCGCAAGCTTTTCTCCTCCAGGGTGTTGGTGTGTGGTGCCAACGTTTGCCAAAAAGCTTGAGGCAAACGTTGGCACAAGCTTTTGCTTCTTCCAGGGAGATTTCAACTTTTCCAAAAGTTTGAGCTAAAGTTTGAGGCAAACTTTGGCTCAAGCTTTTTGTTCTCTCTTGCTCCTAGCCATTCCTTCTTTCTTCAACCTTCTTCAAAGCTCTTTTCACCTATCATCAATCAACCAAACACATCAAAGCTATGCTCAAAATCATGAGATTGTTATTCTTTCATAATATATGACAATTATAGCATAAAACCTCATGAAATTGTATTAATTCATTCATGGTTGATTGAATCAAAGGAAACATGAAATTCTACCCAATTGGCTTGCTTATGGCTCAAGAAAGTGCATAAAAACAATTGAAAACAAAAGAAAAAGACTAGTGAAACTAGGCTAAGATGACTTGTCATCACCAAGCCGTTGTCAAATATTTCTGCAACCTCTCATTGTTACACTTAAACTCCTTTGACAATTGTTTCAAGACCAATTGAGAATCCCCTAGGATCTGGACTTCTAAAGCACCTTTCCCGATCAAGATTTCCAAGCCTAAAATCAAAGTCTCATACTCTGTCATATTATTCGAGCAAGGATACTTTAGTTCGAACAAAAATTCTGATGGGATTCCTTTCGGTGACACAATGAGAATTCCTACCCCTGCACCATCCTTGTGCTTTGATCCATCAAAATATAACTTCCAATAATCAACTTTAACGTCGAGTACATTTGTCCCCTGGTCATTCAGATTATTCGAGTTATCAACTAAAAAATCTGCAATAACCTGGCCTTTCATAGCTTTTGCTGGGACATACTGCAAGTCAAATTCTGTCAAAGCTAACATCCATTTCCCCAAACGACCTCGTAACATTGGAAAACTCAACATGTACTTGACAAGATCAGTTTGTGCAACAACTTTGACAGTTTTGGCTACCATATAACACTTTAATTTCATGCATGCATAATATAGGGATAAACACAATCTTTCTATTGGGGAATACCTTGCCTCGATATCAGTCAAAACTCGACTAAGGTAATAAATCACCCGTTCATGTCCATTCTCATCATCTTGGGCTAACATACACTGAATTATGTTTATAGATGCTGCAATGTACAATTTCAAGGGCTTATGTGGGCGAACATTCGCCATTATTGGAGCTTTAGATAGATAAGCCTTTATCGATTCGAATGCCTGTTGATGCTCATGTGTCCATTCAAACTGTGAATCAATCTTTAGCTTTACTAAAGGTGCAAATACTCGATTTCAATCAGAAAGATTCGAAATAAACCTTCGAAGATAATTTACTTTTTCCAGGAACGATTGCACTTCTATTTTCGACTTAGGAGAAGACAATGCTAAAATTGCGTCAACCTTACTCTTATCAATATATACCTCCATAAATCTCCTAATATACTGATGGAATATGGCATTCATTGTACATTGGTAAGTTGCACCAGCATTTTTTAAACCGAAAGGCATAACTACCCACTCATAAGTGCCTAGTGCCCCAGGACAACGGAAAGCAGTTTTGGTCACATCATCTTTCGTAATGAAGATTTGGTTATATCCTGAATAATCATCCATAAAACTTAAAATGCCGTTCCCTGCTGTAGAATCAATTAACATATCTATTATGGGCATGAAATATTCATCTTTCGGGGTGGTATTATTCAAATCTCTAAAATCAATACACACCCTTAACTTTTCATTTTTCTTCATTAGAGGAACAATATTCAAAACCCATTCAACATAACACACGGTTCGAATAAATTTCGCTTTAATCAAGTGTTCTATTTCTTCCTTAATCTTTTGATTGATTTATGGAGCAAAATGTCGAGGAGTTTGCTTCACAGGTTGAGCATTTAATTTTAATACTAATCGATATTCTACGAGAGAACGATCGAGACCAGGCATCTTATGATAATTCCAAGCAAAACAATCTTTAAATTCATGTAAAAGATAGAAAAGTTCAGCTCGAAAAGGATCCGCTAGATCTTTACAGATATAAGTAATTCGAACATCATCAATAGATCCCAAATTAATTTCCTCTAAAGGATCTTGGGACTTAAATCCTTTTAAGTGATCCCCATCTTTTACTGAATATTTTTTAAAACCCAAAGGTTCTAAATCATAGATGCAATCAAAAGATAAATCAATAGATTCATTAGGAATAGAATGAAATTGATCATTTGCTGGATTAAAAATAGCTTCATTTTCGATACAATGAACCTCTGCTATTTTATCAGCAGTTTGACTTAAAATATCATTTGAATTACATAATGAAGAAAAACTTAAACCATGACTAAATTCGATTGAAGACATCGAATTGTTGCTACTAAAAGAAGAAATTACGTTCCTAAATGATTCAACTTCATCAGATGAAACAACTTTATTTTCTACTGAAGGGAAATTACTTATTTAATTATTTAAAATTACCAGATAATCTGAGACACTTTGGGCATGTTCCATCGAACAACGTCTCGAATCCATTCTAAGACGAACAATCCCAACCAGTTGGGGGCACAGTGAGATGTGGATAGCGCAGTTTTACCGTCAGACCTTCTAAAGACAAATAGCAGCCCTCACAGTTGTAAGAATTTAACACCCCGTCAACATTTAAATGCTTTAATTTTGGACTATATACCCTAAAATCGACATGTAGCTGTTCGACATACAAATTCGAATCAGCCTTAACAATTTCAGGTTTTCCATCTTTTGTCCAAAGGAGGAAACTCTGATACACAGTAGATGGTAGAGCTCCAACTCCGTGAATCCAGTCCCGACCTAGTAAAGCATTATAACTTGCCTTCGAATGCACCACCACAAAAATAGTGTTTCGCTTAGAAGACCCCACTTTCACCCCCAAAGTAACTAGACCTTTCGCAGGAGTAGAAGCACCACGAAAGTCTGTTACAGCAATGTTGGTAGGAACCAAATCATCAGGATGCTTACCAACTTTCATTAACATCATCTCCGGTAAGAGACTTATCGCTGCTCCACCATCAATTAAAACTTTATTTACTTTAATTTCACTCAAAGTAGTAGTAATATGAAGTGGGCGAAGATGAGATTTTTGTTTTTCAGAAGGCCTCAAAAAATACCCTGGTTCATCCTCATAACGAATGAAAGAAAAAGCTTCTTCAGCATCCATGTTGATGTCGTAGTCTTCTTCAGGGTCGCCTTCATACTCACCCAACTATTTAGTTGGAATAATTGAAATAGTTCTAACCATTTCATCATCTCCCTCTTCAAAATACTCTTCATCCAAGTCAACATCCTTGTCTTTGTCAACACCTGGGGTATTAGCTATCACCTTGCCTTTATCCAACTTCGCAGGGGAAGGAATATCCTTTGGGCATGTTTCCCCATCAGAAGGAAAAACTATTCGAGAGTACACCGAAAGTGTTGCCCCCTTGCCTTTACCAGAATTAGTTTTCTTATTTTGTGGTAGATCCCGTCTTCCTCTACCCCTTGAATACCCTCTGAATCGACAACGGTGGTAAGGATATTGACCTCGAGGAGGCCTCCGATGTCCCCACTGTGGGTTCCGTCGGTATTGGGCATCTCGACTCTGAAATTCTTGACAATTTCGAATCCATTGAACTCCTATAGCCTGAGAACGGCTCATCGGTGCGACAACATTCTGCTGAGGAGCCTTGGAACTTTGTCCCTTCATTCGTCTAATTGGTTGCTTTTGACTAGCCTGCTCCTCTCTATGAGCCAACTCCTTTTTCATCCTCTCCTTCTCGAAAATTGCTGCAGCTTCAGCATCAAACACAGCATTGCATCAAGGACACAGAGATACGTCCTGATCTTTAATTTTTTGCTACATAAGGAACTCCAATAATCCATCCCCTACACTAGGGTATTCAGATCGGACTTGTGACTCAACTAGAGCCACGTCAAAATCATAAAATATTCCAACCATATTTACTCCAAAATATGATTCAACAAAACCGGCCTCAGCATCGAAAGAATTAACATCAACTTTCATCTTTTTCTTCCCATCATCAAACTTTAAACGACCTTCCATAATGGCCTCCTGTATCAAGTCCCTAAAACGAACACAATTGTTAGTCGAATGACTGGTTGCTTGGTGAAATTTACAATAGGGCTTCCCTTTTAAATTTTTCACCGAAAGTAAAGTTCTACCCTCAGGCAAAATTAACTGTTTATCTTTAAGCAACACATCAAAAATCTGATCAGATTTTGAGATATCAAAAATATATTTCTTTCCACTCTTTAGTTTTGAATCATTCAACTTTTCATTACTAGGGAGCATTTTAAGTAAAGAACAAACATATAGAGGACCCTTCATGAGTTCAGCCAGATCTACCTCCGCTTCAAAATTGAACTCCTCTTCTGAGGAATCCATGGCCACATAAGCAACCTTCTCCTTTCGAGTAAAAGATTTACTCTTTTACCTTTGTTCATTCTTATATTTCTCCTTTTCATTCTTCATAAGCTCGACCTGATGAACCCTTTCAGCCAAATGGGCTAAGTCAGGTATATGTACATTAAGCAGTTTTCAACGCATATAGAATCCTAATCCTATAATTGCTATTTTCACCACTTCACTCTCAGGTAATGACACATAACATCTACTTCTAGCATTTTTAAAACGTATCATATAATCATCAATGGTTTCACCATCTTCTTGTTTCAAAGCAACTAGATCAGTAACTGCTACAATCAACTCCCCTCGGTAAAATTGGGCATGAAAAGCAGTTTCCAATTGATTCCACGTCGTTATCGAATTTGGTCTGAGATTTGAAAACTAAGTAAACACATTTTTCGTTAATGAAGAAGGAAAAAACTTCATTTTTAAATTCTCATTAATGGCTAGATTTTCAATCTCGATCAAATATCGAGCGACATGCTCAGTAGTCGACTCTCCCACTTCCCCTACAAATTTTGTAATTATTTTGGGATTTTTCACCCCTCTTGGCACTTCAGTCATTTGAACAACTTGAGGGAAAGCAGACACAAAATGGGGTTGGTTCATGAACCCAATGTTCAAACTAACTCGATTAAGTACATCTTCTACAATTCTTGTGACTTGATAACGTTCACCACCATGATTAGCACCTAATCGGGCTAGAACATCATCTGCATTTTGATCGTGGGAAATTATCTGAGGATTCTCTCTGTTTAAAACATTATTTCATTTTGGAATACATTTTCGAATCCCTCATTAGTCCCGCTGACATCACGCCTTCCACCTTAATCATAATCAATGATTCGACCAATCTGTTCAACTTGTCTTGCAAGACGTTCGAATTTCGATTCGTGATCAGCCATCATAGGATTTAGAATTGTAGTCATTTGTTGAGTCAATAAGTTGACCAAATCATGATGACTTTCCTCTACATGCTGTCGAAATACCGCCATGGAATTAGAGGCATTCGACATAGAGTCCACATTATAACCACGAGAGAATTCAAAATGCTGTTGCAGGTTTTGAGAATTATTTACTCCATTTATACTCCCAAAACGAATAAGAGGAACAAAACCACTCACCGGTGGAGTGTAACCGGGAGGAAGGCCATAAGGAGGCCAACCAGTAGTTACTGGAGGCTGGAATGGTGGTAGATTACCATGTGGGCGAATATTACGCTCATTATTTCCAATTTGTACACTAGTAAGTATTGTACTTTCACTTACAACCAAACCTTCTAAACGTGAAGTACCGTCCGAAGACTACACAATTACTGGTATGTTGTCATCGGTGGATGAACCACCATTCACATTTGACACTTCATCAGCCATGTGAATAATTCTTCCACTTCTCAATTGTATACACCAAATGACACCAAAAAATCTTTTGACACACTTCAGTCTAAAACTGTCCCACCAGGCGTGCTAATTTATTTTGTCGATTTTTAGCAAATCGATGGTGGTTCGATTCTAATAGTCTGAGAGCGAAACCTACTCCTCTTTTGCAGGTACCACTTTTTCTATAAGTGCATTAAAGGTCTTCGAATTAGATGAGCATTAAGATAGGAAATGAATTCAAAAAGTGCAAAGGACTAAAAGAAGTGTAAAATAAAAGATTCGAAAAGTAAAACTGACTGAAATCGAAATGGTTTGCATTGAATTTTGAAGAAAGCGATTAAGATGCCTTTGATTGAATCAAAGGACTTTAGACATGGAAATTAAAGGTACTGAAATGTAAATTTGACATGGAAATTAAACAATGCTTGAAAGATAAATTTGCTTGAAAAATAAAGTTTGCAGAAAAATTTAAATTGAAAAGATAAAAATATGGAAGGAACCCTACAGAAAAGAAACTCGAACGTAGACTCAGAAATTCGCTGGAATGTGAGTGTGCTTGAGTGTTTTTCTGAAGCAAAGTTCCAACCTCTATCTCCTAAATCTTACTCATATTTATAACTTGCTTCCATAACCGACCATCAATTGCACGATGTTGCCTTGCGTGCGGATTTTGGAATAACTGTTCCCACTCCTTTGCCCATGAGCGTTACCAACAAATTCCTAACTCAGAGAAAGCCTTCAAAGTCCCCACTCGTGTAACCGCTCGATTCCTCATTCGAGAAACCGCTCGATTCTCCATTTTGAATAACTGTTCAATTTATCAAAGTGTCAAAATCGAGTCCGTGTCAAATATTTTCCACCCAACACTTGCACGTGTATCTCTCGGCCTCTGCTTCCCTTCCGATACTTTACCAACATTTCGAATCAGCTTAATCCTTCGAAAGTAAATATTTCGATTAACACCGTGTAAACGAGATATATGTATTTGTAAATAAAAAAATATATTTTTTAAAAATAATAAAAATATTAATAATTTAAATTGGACTAAACTCTTAAAAATGGAACATTTCAAATAATATGAAAGATATTTGGATGTGCGATATATGTTCCAATTGCTCCACATTCTCGTACCAAAATAGGACCCCAAAATAATTAGATAATTATGTAGAATATGATTCTCCCTCTATAGTGAGGTATCTTGAGATACAAATTACAAACAGAAGATATGTTTAAAGCTCGATTTGCATATTGTCATTTTGATAAATCAAAATTTTAAACATTAAGAGGAGAGAATAAACTTCTCGAAAAGGAACTTAATTGAAATGCATCATCCTTGATGCATTTAGATCTTCAATAAAGGCAATGTGAACTAGAAGTTTAAAAGATTATAAATTTGCAAAGAATAACAAATGAATTACCTGATGCATTTTCTGATACGAAAAGGATAACTACATCCTATATACCTGTTGAAAATGCTCCTATTTGAATTGATATTCCAGTCGAAAAAATGGCCACCGAAACAAATTCACCTCGGAAGCGTGGTAGGTCTGTTGGTTCTAAAGACAAAAATCTTCGAAAAAGAAAAGAGGCAATTACTATTCTTGTTTAAAAAGATAAAGACATAGTAAAGACACTTGTAGTTGTCCATAATTCTTATATAATTTTGACGCAATAAAATATTCAGGTACCTGAAAATTCTAAAAATTATGAAAATGATAGGATCTCAATAAATTGAGTCTTTATAGGAGAAAAATAAAAGAAAAATAAAAGAATTGTCAATGAAATATTTACATATAATGCGGCATTACACATCATGCATGAAAATAAGGATCTTGAGCCAATAATAGTTGAAGAATGTCGACAAAGGAATGATTGACCAAAATGAGAAGAAGCTATGAAAGCTGAGTTAGACTCACTTACAAAGCGTGAAGTTTTTGAACCTGTAGTCCGTACACCAAAATATGTAAAACCTGTTGGATACAAATGGGTATTTGAAGAAAACAAAATGAGAAAAATAAAGTTGTACGTACAAAGCTTTACTTGTGGCACAAGATTTTTCACAAAGGTTCGGTATAGACTATTGTTGCGAAATTTATAACCCACAAACTAACCGGCAAGTGCACCAGGTTGTACCAAGTAGTACCTCAAGTGAATGAGGGTCAATCCCACGAGGATTGATGGATTAAGCAAAAATGGTCAAGTGATTTACTTAGTTAGACTAACAGAAAATGGTGTTTGAGAGTTCAAAAGCATTAATAGTAAATTCAGAATATCAGAAAGCAAGCAGTAAACAAGTTGTGATTAATATATGGAGAAATAGTTAAGGCTTCAGAGTTATCTATTTTCCGGATTGACTTTTTTTACTAACTATTTTAATCATGCAAGATTTAATTCATGGCAAACTGTATATGACTAAACCCTAATTCCTTAGACCTTTTTAGTCTCCTCTAAAATTCATCAACCGCCAATTCCTTGGTCACTTAATTCCAATTAGAGGGTGAAGTTCAATTTCTAGTTTATATGCCACAAAAATCCTAATTACCCAAATATAAGAGGATTATATGTCATGTATTCCGTTAAGTCCAGATAATTAGAAATTTAGGAGAATATGTTTTCAAGTTGTTGTTCAAGTAAAGAGCTTTTCCAAGTTATACAAGAACTCAATTAGAACAAGGGTCATACTTTCGTTCCACCCAAATTCATAAGATAAAGAACGAAAACAATTCTTGAAATACAAATCAGGACATGAATTAAAATAGGAAAATAATAGTATCAATCCATACAATAGATAGAGCTCCTAACCTTGACAGTGGAGGTTTAGTTGCTCATGGTTCAGAGAGAAAACTAGGATTCTGAAAAACTGTAAATTGTGGAATAAGGTAGAAGAGAAGAGAGAGACCCGAAGGGCTGATTCTTTTCTCTTTTATATCTAATCCTAATTAGTGTAAAATATATTTCCTAAAACTAACATAATATCTTTTCCTATTTTAAAATAAAATACAAATTCAATCAAAATTAATTTAGCTACTCGTACAAGCCCTTGGACGTACATGGGGACCACTGGAGTATTGAGGATCCACGTTGAACTTGGGGTTTTCAAGTTCAGCATGGATAAGGCAGTGTTAATTTATTGGCTTTAAATCCAAGTTCAGCGTGGGATGATGTGCGATTCCTCCTTTGTAAGTGGACTCCACGCTGAACTTGGAAATTCCCAAATTCAGCGTGGAGGAGGTAGTGTTGCTTCCATTGGTTTTCCCCTTGAGTCCATGTTGAACTTGAGCTATTTCAAGTTCAGCGTGGGGTGATATGCGTTGGACTCCTTTGGTGCGTTGGACTCCACGCTGAACTTGAAAAAGCTCAAGTTCAACGTGGAGGAGGCCGAGAATGCTGGAGAAGAAGTATGCACTATTATACATCGTTAAAAAGATCTAAAAGTTAGCTTTCCAATGCCGCTGAAATCACGTTAATTAAACCTCTGTAGCTCAAATTATTTCTATTTGAGTGCAAGGAGGTCGGGGTTGACAGCATCATTCGCTTTCTTCCTTTTCTGCTACAAAATTTCGTCAAATCCATCCAAATGCTACCTGAAATAAACAGAATTGCAAACAAATCAAAGTAGCATTTATAGTGGCTAAATTTAATTAAATCTTGATTAAACTCAACAATTTGAATGTAATTTCACTAGGAAAAGATAGAGAAGATGCTCACGCATCACAACACCAAACTTGAATTGTTGCTTGTCCTCAAGCAACCAAACTAATATAGGCTCAGGATGTGAATTTGCATGAGAGAAGAGTATTCAATAAAGCTCCTGTCTCTTCTCAAAGTGGGGTTTATATACTCTAATCTATTTACTTCGGATTAATCCTTGAACACAGCAAATTCCATTTTATTCTCTTTTCCTTGGTGCTTTACACCTTGGGCCTAGCCGTGACTTTAAATGTTTTGTCTCAAGCTTTACTTGACACAAAAAACACCACAAGCACTTGACTGGGGAACTCTCTTTAAGTTCTGATTTTTCTTTCAGTTACTCCCAAACAATGGTGCTCAAAGCCTTTGGCATACTCTGCTAAATGTATTTGGCCTCGACTCTAGATGTTCTGTCTCAAGGATTACTTGACACAAGAATACCACAAGCATATGACTAAGGAAATAACTTTTTGAGCATTTAATCATGTCTGAACTCCTAAGTCATTGATGCTTAGAGCCTTGGACCATGCTTTTATTTTTCTTTTACTGTTTCTTTTGCTTCAAGGATTAAGCTTTCACTAATTTAAGAAAATTCATAATAGTTCTCAAAATTTATATTCCTTATACATCAACATCCCTTGATTCAAATTCAAAAATGCATTGTTCATATCATGCATTCAAAATCATAAATAATATCACCACATTTAAGTAAATAAGACTACTCTTAAATATAAACTCAATTTCTCATGTAATACATCGCTTCTTTTCTTTTCTTTTTAGATTCAAGTTCAGTAAGTGATACATGAGACAAATTTTTTTTTTTTTGCTAAAAGCAAATAACAGAATGCAACTAAATCTAAGAACTGAAAGCACTAAAGATCATGCAAGAAATCAAAGCAACAGAAAATAGAAGACAACAAAATAAGAACAGAAGAGGAAATAGAATGAAAGGAACTCAACCACCTCAGTTATGCTGGTGGCCATCTCATTTCTCCGGCTGTGCTCCTCCATGAAGAACATCCATCTTCCCATGGTGCCACTGATGATAAGCTAAATAGAGAGCGCACTCTACAACACCAAACTTGAAAGTTTACTTGTCCCTAAGCAAAGAAAAACTCCAGGGTATCAAAAATTCCTTTTTAATTGCTCCTGTTCTTATTCTAACCTCTCTGCATGACCAAAACACATGTAAATCATGAAAATTTCTAAAAAAATTGAGATAAAGTAATTTAAAACCAAAACTAAAATAGCTATAATGCTAAAATCAAAATAACTATAAAATTAAAACTAAAGTAACTGCAAAACCAAGCATACTAGTAGTTGGGTTGCCTCCCAACAAGCGCTTTTTCTAATGTCACTAGCTTGACACTTGATAGTTGAATTTTCTTTCTCTTCTTCCAGTTGGTTAAAAGAAATGTCTCCAAGGGGGGAGAGGTGAAAATTAGTGCCCCTTGATATAAATTCCTCCAAACAAGCTTTTTTTTATTGTGATTAGCTTGATTCACCTTGCTTGTTAGGGTAGATGTTGGATTATTTTTCGCTGACCTTTTCTTCTTCATAGATATTTTCTTCTGTTTCTTGGTCACAATTCCCTTTTCAGTACTTTTCTTGGTTGCCTTCACTTCTTTGATTTCAAAATTTGGATGTTGTGTGATAGTTAGAGTGTACCCTTCATCAAGAATTTCTTGAATTGGTGGTTCAATAAACTCACCTTCTATGCCACTCTCTTCTTCATTGCAGTGTAAATTTTCATAATTATTTTCATCCCTTACAACCTCATTTGTTTGTGCATCTTTGTCTTCTTCCATGTGTGAGGGTGGAAAGTTCTCTAATTCACTGGAGTATGAACTTCTTTGATTGATTTTCTCACTTTCTTCCATAGGATCTTGCATTATATCTCTTGGGAAGGAATTTGCTTGTTCCTCTTCTTGGGGCTTGATAAACAACTACACATATTTCTCTATATTTTTGACACTCGTCCTTATATCATGTATGAATTCTTTCATGAGAAGCTCAAGAGCTAATGGTTCTTGATATGAATAAGGAGATGATGGCTCTTGATATGAATAAGAAGGAGAAGATGGTTCTTGATAAGAGTAAAAAGAGGATGGTTCTTGGTATAAATAGGGAGATGGTGGCTCTTGATAGTTGAAATATGGAGCACTGAAGTTTCTTTGGTTTTGACTTTACCAACCAAAATTCGGGTAGTTCTTCCATCCACAATAATAAGAATCACTCCTTGGGTGTGAGTAGTAACCCATGTGATCTCTCTCTATTATTTTTATTTGCACAAAACACCAAAAAGAATTAAACGCACCATGTGGTAAATAAGAAAGCAAAGAAAAAAAAACATAAAGAAAAATAAAATAAAATATAAAATAAAACAAAAATAAAAATAAAATAAAATAAAAAAAATAAACTGAATAATTAAGAAAATAAAATAACTAATAAGAAAAAAGGAGTATAAAATTTAAACTCAATAAATAAAATAACTAGGAAGAATAAAACAACTAAGGGGACACCAAACTTAAATTCAAAAATTAAGAAAAAGAAAAATTTTAAATAAAATAAATCAAAATAATTTTTTTTTTGAAAATTTAAAGAAATAAGTTAAATGAAATTAAAGCAAAAACGCCTAATCTAAGAAATCAAACAACCAGTAGTTGTCAATCACAGTCAATCCCCGTCAACGGCGCCAAAAACTTGGTGCGGAATTTATAACCCACAAACTAACAAGTAAGTGCACCGGGTCGTACCAAGTAGTACCTCAAGTGAATGAGGTCGATCCCACGAGGATTGATGAATTAAGAAACAATGATCAAGTGATTTACTTAGTTAGACTAACAGAAAACGGTGTTTGAGAGTTCAAAAGTATTAACAGTAAATTTAGAATATCAGAAAGCAAGCAGTAAACAAGTTGTGAATAATATATGGAGAAACAGTTAAGGCTTCAGAGTTATCTATTTTTTGGATTGACGTTTTTTACTAACTATTTTAATCATGCAAGATTTAATTCATGGCAAACTGTATATGACTAAACCCTAATTCCTTAGACCTTTTTAGTCTCCTCTAAAATTCATCAACCGCCAATTCCTTGGTCACTTAATTCCAATTAGAGGGTGAAGTTCAATTTCTAGTTTATATGCCACAAAAACCCTAATTACCCAAATATAAGAGAATTATATGTCTCGTATCCCGTCAAGTCCATATAATTAGAAATTTAGGAGAATATATTTTCAAACTGTTGTTCAAGTAAAGAGCTTTTTTAAGTTATACAAGAACTCAATTAGAACAAGGGTCATACTTCCATTCCACCCAAATTCATAAGATAAAGAACGAAAACAATTCTTAAAATATAAATCAGGACATGAATTAAAATAGGAAAATAATAGTATCAATCCATACAATAGACAGAGCTCCTAACCTTAACAGTGGAGGTTTAGTTGCTCACGGTTCAGAGAGAAAATTAGGATTCTGAAAAACTATAAATTGCGGAATGAGGTAGAAGAGAAGAGAGAGACCCGAAGGGCTGATTCTTTTCTCTTTTATATCTAATCCTAATTAGTGTAAAATATATTTCCTAAAACTAACATAATATCTTTTCCTATTTTAAAATAAAATACAAATTCAATCAAAATTAATTTAGCTACTCGTACAAGCCCTTGGACGTACATGGGGACCACTGGAGTATTGAGGATCCACACTAAACTTGGGGAATTTCAAATTCAGCGTGGATGAGGCAGTGTTAATTTATTGGCTTTCCCTTGAGTCTACGCTGAACTTGGATTTTTCCAAGTTCAGCGTGGGATGATGTGCGATTCCTCCTTTGTAAGTGGACTCCACGCTGAACTTGAAAATTCCCAAGTTTAGCATGGAGGAGGCAGTGTTGCTTCCATTGGTTTTCCCCTTGAGTCCACGTTGAACTTGAGCCTTTTCAAGTTCAGCGTGGGGTGATATGCGTTGGACTCCTTTGGTGCGTTGGACTCCACGCTGAACTTGAAAAAGCTCAAGTTCAACGTGGAGGAGGCTGAGAATGGTGGAAAAGAAGTATGCACTATTATATATCGTTAGAAAGTTCTGAAAGTTAGCTTTTCAATGCCACTGAAATCACATCAATTGGACCTCTGTAGCTCAAGTTATTTATGTTTGAGTGCAAGGAGGTCGGGGTTGACAGCATCATTCGCTTTCTTCCTTTTCTGCTACAAAATTCCGTCAAATCCATCCAAATGCTACCTAAAATAAACAGAAATTGCAAACAACTCAAAGTAGCATTCATAGTGGCTAAAGTTAATTAAATCTTGATTAAACTCAACAATTTGAATGCAATTTCACTAGGAAAAGATAGAGAAGATGCTCACGCATCAACTATGAAAAAGCTTATTCCCTTGTAGTAGATACAATAGCATTGCGTTATTTAGTCATTTTATCTGCATACCATAAACTACATATACATCTAATGGATGTGGTGACAGCCTATTTATACGGATCATTAGATCGTGATATATATATATATATATATATATGAAAAGTCCTGAAGGACTAAAGATATCTAAATCATCCAATAAATATTTACAGGGGTTATACTTAGTTAAATTGTAATGATCTTTTATATGGTCTAAAGTAATCTAGAAGAATGTGGTATAATCGTCTTACTGAATATCTGACCAAAAACAGATTCAAGAATGATAATATCTGCCCATCTGTTTTCATAAAAAAATTTGTATCTAAATTCATTATAATTATTGCGTGCGTTGATGATTTAAATATAATTGGAATCTCTAAAGAGATTCCAACAATTATAAAAGCTCTAAAAGAAGAATTTGAGATGAAAAATTTTAGAAAGACTAAATTTTGTTTCAGCCTGCAGATCGAGCATACAAAAAATGGGATCTTTATTTATCAAACAACATACACAGAAAAGATCTAGAAGAGATTTTATATGATAAATCACATCCATTAAGTACTCTAATGATTGTAAGGTCTTTGGATGTGAAAAATGATCAATTCCATCCTAAAGAAAAATGAAGATATCCTTGGTCTTGAAGTACCATATTTCAGTATCATTGGAACACTAATATATCTTGCTAATAATACACGACCTGACATATCATTTGCCGTGAATTTACTAGTAAGATATAGTTCCTCTCCAACTAGAAAATATTGGAATGGAATCAAATAAATTTTTTGATATCTTCATGGAACAGTTGATATGTGACTGTTTTATACTTTTATCCATATGAATCCAAGTCATAATTAGTTGGTTATACAGATGCAGGATATTTGTCTGATCCATACAAAAGAAGATTTCAAACAGAATATCTATTTACATATGGTGATACAGCTATATCATGGAGGCCACGAAACAGATGATAGCAGCAACATTCTCTAATTATACTGAAATACTAGCGATATATAAAGCAAGTCGCGAGTGATTTTGGCTCAAGAATTTAATTCAATATATTTTATCATCATGTGGACTGACTGATAGAAGAATAGCTCAAATTGTTCTGTTTGAAGATAATACAGCATACATTGCTCAACTTAAGGGTGAATACATCAAAGGTAATAGAACAATTGATAGCTCCAAATTCTTCTTCACTCATGACCTTCAAAATCAACGAACAATTGATGTCTAACAAACCGCTCAAGCGATAATTTGGCAGATTTATTTACAAAGTCACTTTCCAAAATCCTCCTTTGAAAGATTGGTACATCAAATTGGGATGCGCCGATTTCGAGATATTAAATAATGTATGTTGACAAGAGGAGGAGGCTGTACTCTTTTTTCTTTAGTCGGATTTTTCTCCCTATTAGGTTTTTCTTAACAAGATTTTTAATGTGACATTGCTCATCACAAAAGATATTGTACTCTTTTTTCTTTACTAAAATTTTTTTCTATTGAGTTTTTCTTTAATAAGATTTTAACGAGATATAATTGTAAATGGTCATTCAAAAAGAAATGTTGTAATAAAGATAATGTGGATGCACATTAATATTTAAGTAGTTCAGATTCTCAACGAAAAAAGTTCAAATTCTCATTATTAAAATTTGAAATTAAAAAATTTGGTAAGTATATAAATAGAAGAAATAATTTTTTTCGTGGAATATAGTCAAAAAGTTAAAGCAAGAAGAATTTTTAATGTATTTAATCGTAATTTACAAAAAACAAAAGGTTAATTGGGTGTCCATGATCCTCCATATCTCTAACACCCTTTACTCTTCTTCTTGCTCTTCCGTCACCCATCTTCCTTAGTCATATCTTCATCTTCTTGTTTGGTTCCCTCACCTCGCCAACTCATTTGTCAGAATTCTTCTGCCGCACGCTATAATACACACAGGGTGGCGCGTCTCCCTGAACTTTTTCTTCCCCACTCTCTTCTTGGGGTGGCTAGCGGCCAACACCACCTCCCCCTCCAACAGCAGCAATGACAAGACGATGTTCTTTTGATGAGCTACTTTGCTTTTATATGTGAATACACATCAACTTTATTTTTTAATGTCATTTGTGATCAAATATTGAACAATAATTAGCAACTTAATCATAAACTAAGAAGCCATCCCGATATAATTAACATGTGTCATGTGTGATATGAACTATCAAACATTTCTATACCAACACGTTCAGGTAAATCACTTCAAACTTCTACATCGATAAATTATACCATAATTCTTCTAAGATAAAAATTAATTTTCGATATTAGAAGGGTAGAAAATGAAAATAATAAATTTTAAATTTAGACATATTAAGTAGAATTAGAAAATTTAAGAAAATATTAATTTAAAATATAAATAAGTTACAATCATTGTACAATAGAATGTTTACAAATTTAATATAGTGAAAAAAATATTATCCATGAAAGAAAAGTCAATGATTACCATAATAACTTTTTTGTTTTTAATAATAGCAAAATGAATTTGTCAATTTACATGAAGAAAATAATAAATCTAAAAACAAAAATTCAAAATCCAATATTTAGAAATTTACTAGTGAATGAGCCGTACCTGTGCGATGCACGAAAAATGTTTAGTACTGGAATTAACAAAATATATCATCTATGCATAATATAGTGTGTATCATAATCAAACAAAATTATACTTAAAAATTTTAATATTTGTCCTTAATCGAATTAAATTAACATATACAAATTTTTCAACATAAATAAGAAACTGAAAATCATTCCTTGTATATTTGTTACTAATGTAAAAAAATTTCTTCATATCATGTTACATAATAAAAATGCAATTTATATATTTGCTGAACAATCAACAAAAAAATAGGTTTAACATTGGATAAAATTACCTAATAACCTCCTATTAAACATTGAACTACCTAATAAAAAATATCAAGACTTCAACTTAAAAAATGTCATGCACAATTTACTAATCAATAATACTGAATGATACAAATAGAGATTTCTCTACACATAAAAAATTTAATATTCCGAGTCATAGATTATAAAAAATCTCCTTGTACACAAAGGCCATAAATGCATTAGGGAACAAAAGGATCTAAAAAGCATGAAAAAAAAAACAAACAAAAGTTGATAAGAAAGCAAATGAAATTAAACATAAAATGAATGAAGGGTTATTTTATTTAGAAATACATAATAAAAAAACATAGAAAAATGTTAGTACTCTAATAATTATATAGAAATATTTAGGATTTCATTAAAACCATGATTTATTAATTATACTCTAATATTAGTCTCTAATAAAAAAAATATTGCTTCGATGTAATATTGATAATATGCATTATAAAACACATAATGCATATTGAATTATAAATTTAATTATCTTTATAATAGTTAAAAGAATTAAATGTTAAACATGTATTAATTTTTTATATACTAAAAAGATAAATTATAAAATATTAAAAATCATATTGTATTTCTATTAAAGTTTTAGACAATTTGTTAAAGATTACAACCATGATTATTACAATACTAAAATATGTATTCAACTTGTTTCATTTATTTTAATCTCGCAAGAAAAACTGCAAAATGTCACTGATCATACTAAAAATAAATACAAAGGCATGGTATTCTATTTTATTAGTGTCAATAATTACTTAATATGTCAACAATGTACTTATATATTCTATAAACTTTAGAAATAATATTGGTCTCTCATTAGATTTACAATGAAAACGAATCATACAACAAATTTTAATTTGTATATATAGACTACTTTTTAATGGATTGAAATTGAGAAGCCTCTCAAAGTACTTTTTTGGGTATCAATTGTATCACTTGTATAGCAAATTGTTCAAAAGCACTGAAGATTACTTCTTCCCTCCATCAAAGTCTGAAAAAGGCAAGTGCTACTAAACCAAAACTGCAAAAAAAAAAAAATCTTTAATAATATGATAACAAACCAAAAGCACTGAAGATTATTTCTATAGATTGTTATAAACTAATTTAAAATAATATGATAATAAAAAATCTTTAAAGCCAAAATTATATCCTTCAAATAAAAAGAATGAAAATACTATATATATATAGGCAAATCAAAATTAGCACACAACTCTTTCAAAAAACCAATAATAAAAAACACGTAGATATATAGAATTTTCTTGCCCACCTAATTACTTAAGAACTGAATGATATTAAATTTATCAATTACATGAACAAGTCTTTCAAGAACTTCTTAGTCCTAAATTATTTTAAAAACGTAAATGATTATTTTTTTTAGAAAACTGTATACACAATGCACAAAGCCTAATAAAGAGGACCTAAATACAAATGGTCATATGATAATCTAACACATAACATTTTTCTATCAATGGTCAACTAAATCTCTAAAATTCATAACATTTTCTAATTATCTAACTGATGTATATAGATATACTCAAACACACATAGAAGCACCAAGAAAGGAAAAAGAAATAAGAGTATAAATAATTACCAATCACAAACATGTAAGGTGAAAATTTTATGTTCTTATTGCACCTCTTTTGATAAAAAATCTGCTCCAATAATTTTTTTTGTATAAAAAATCCTATGTTCTTATATTTATTAGGAAAATATAAGAATATGAACCTCCTTGGTATACCGTTAAACTATACAAAAATAAATCACAAAAAAATACAATAAGAATCAATAAAGATAAATAATTTTGAAGACAATCAAATACCAAAGAATACCTTATTCATTAAAGATGTCTTTCTCACTAATTGATATAAACTCAAGCTTCAACAACGATTGAAAGTGCACAAATAATTCAAATAACTGTTACATATAGTGAAAATTGTTTTATAGTATCAACAAATCATAATAATAATGATGGAAAACTAAAAAAAAAAAAATTGGTATAACAGTAAAAGAACAAAATAATATCTTTGTAAAGCTCACAACTAAGTTACCTGAGAAGGATTAATTTCAAAAGCATGAGTTTCTTTCTCTTCAATAGCTGCTGCCACCTCAGCTTCATTTAGCGACTTACCATGAATGCCTTCAATTTTATCTGCTGCTTTACTAATTGTAAATCCATCCCCATTTGTACCATATAAGAGAAAAGTCCATATGGAATTTGAATTTCACTGGTTCAGTCAGAGAATGCACATTGCATAGTATTTAAGATACAGTAACATTTTCAAATGTTCACATCCAAAATTGCATGCATCCACAACATCTATACCACAATCACATATTAAACAATACTAAAATTGTGAAAAAAAGAAAGGTACTTTCTGCACCCCCAAAATCACAAACAAATGCATCCTTTATGACAATAATTTCTACTAAGATTTAAACATAAAAATTCTAGAAGTATGCATATACTTTAAAGGCACATGCACACATCAACGGTTGAAAAAAATACCTAACCAAGACAAAATAAGCTGAAAGCTTTCTGTTCATATCAATGCCTCAGGAGCTAATGTTCAAACACAAATAGTTCGCTGCTCTGATCAATTTTAGCCAAAGTTATTTAAAAATAAAATAAATTAAAAAGGTGTTCGTGAGGAAGGAAGCCTGCAGAGTGATAAAGCTAGAAAAATGTTCTCCGTTGCTATGCTTCAGAATGACACTCTCATCCACCCATCCATTTTCCTTCCAAAAAATACTTTAACAACAAATTTGAGAAGCTAAAAACTCGAATTTTTTTCAGTATTATGAACATGAATTCATATAACATGAGACAAAAAGAAAAACAAAACAAAAATAAAAAAGTCCAAATTTGAAGTAAACCAGTTACAAAAATGGAAAGAAAACCGTGAATTTAAGAGAGAGGAATGTACCCAGAAGCTGATATGCACTCTTAGACTGCGATGAACAGCAGAGTAATCGATGCATATGAAGAAGTCATACGTAACGGACGCTCATGTTGGATTCTTCACATTGCAATCGAAACACATCTAAAGTGAAAAAATAAAAAATGAATTTAAAAATAAAAAAAAGTAAAAATATAGTAGATCAGAAAAAAACTTGAAAAACATCAAACCAAAAATCTCAAAATTAAAAATCTGGACATCAGAAGTGATCAAACCTTGTTTTCAAAGAGCTTGTTTAGAAGTCCCTTGTAAAATGCCCAAAATCCCCATAGTTGTAGCGGATCCGCTGCCACCACCGTCGCCGTACATGCCTCCACATCTGCGTCCTCCTTGGTTGCAATCCTTGGCCATATGCCTCATCCCCACCACAGCTGTAGCAAGCACCAGAAGAACGACTGAAAATAGGAGATTATAAATATACTTGTTTTTTAATTCAAAATTGAAATTTCATATTCTTTTTACTTGTTTGAAGAGGTGGAAAATAAATGTAGGTGAGAATGAATAAAAAATAGTTAGTATTGAAAGAGAAATTAAAGGAAGGAATTGTCAGAGTCATTAAAGCCAAAGGGCAAAATTTACAATACCATAAATGAATGATGACTGAATGGAAGAGGCAGAGCTCAGATGAACAAATATTGCATATATAACACCTTAAAGAACCCAACCCTCATGCTCTCCTCTTCAAGACAGTTGAAATACATTCCACTTACTTACCAGAGTGTCAAGCAAGAAGAGCAAGCTGTTTAACTTGTCTTACCAGATTTCTAATGCCAACATCCACGAAAAAACTTATCATGAAATCATCACAATTTAAACAATCAACAAAGAAACTTTCCTAAGGAAGCTAATATGCACTTCGAAGATGCGACGAACAGCGGAGAAAATGATGCATATGAAGACCCTATACATAATCGATGCCCATGTTGGATTCCTCACATTGCAGTGGAAATGCAACTGAAGCGAAAAAATAAAATCAAATTAAAATCACAAAATTTCAGAATATGGAAAAAAAATTGAAAAACCTCAAACGAAAAACCTCAAAATAGCAAATTTATGGAATCGAAAGTAATCAAAGCTTGTTTTTAGACTTGGCCGTGAGTTTTCTGAACACTGCGCTAGGAATCAGAGAAAAAATAGAAGAGCTGGAAAATAAAAGCTTTTAGGTCAGAAATTGCTACAAACTCAACTACCACTTCTTCAAAATCTAATCTCAATACAATTTAATTAGATGGAAAGAAGGGATAATGGGATATCATACCAGGAAGACAAAATGTTAGTCTCTATGAGGTCATAGAAAAAGCATTTACCAGCAGAGGAAAAGATGAACTGTCTTCTCCTCCGTGGCCATGTGACCCTAATAAACCCCTTTGTAGGGTTTATCTTGTGTTGGATTTAGAGTATTTTGCTAACCTTTTCTCACATTTAGCCAATGAATTAGCATGATTTTTGTGATCTCTCCCTTATTTGTTCCTAAGTGTAAAAAGCATGCTTTTTGGTCTTTGATTAGATAACTTTAACTTCTCCTTGATTCCATAAGATGCCTTGATGTGTTTGTTAGTAATCTCAGGTTGAAAAAGGCTAGGAATGAATCAAGGGAGCAAGGAAGGAAGCATGCAAGTGGAGAAGATCATGAAAAGTCAAAGAGTTGAACTCGGCCAAGGACGTGCGCGCGCACCTTGCGAAGTCGCCCATGGACGCGTACGCGTGCTGTGCACATACGCGTCGGTGCTGATATATAATTTTTTAATGAAAACGTGGCCAGCGAATTCTCAAGGCCTGTGGGGAGAGAGCAAACCAATCCCTGCCTGCCCAGGATTCAGTCAAGTTCCCGAATCTCTACTGTGAACTTCGGTTCCTAAGTTATAACTCAAAGAACTTGAACATTGAAAAGAGGTTGGCCCTTCCATTCGATTTGAGGCAAACGATTAATAACCGCATTGAAAGGATAGGTTTAGACTTTGTGGATCGAGAACTTAGCCGGGTGAACCGGTCTTGGGTGCAGGAATTCTATTGCAACTTCTTCCGCCACACCCTTGACTCGGTTCTGGTTTTCGATTTTGATGCTTTGAGGGCAGTGGTAGCTACCCCGGAGGCTCCTTGGGTTATGGATTGCGAAAACAAGGCACCCAAGGACATGCGCTCTACCTATATGAGCAAGGAGGCCAAGACATGGCAACAGATTTTTGCCCACTACCTCATGCCGACTACCCACTTCTCAGAGATCCCTATGGCGATGTTGATCCTGATCAGCTGTGTGCTAGAGGGGAAGGAGGTCTATTTCCCTCGGCTGATCAGGCGGTTCATGTGGCGGGCCCATATCAGAGGTATCTTTCCATTTCCCGTCCTTATCACCCAGATGCTTCAGCGGGCCGGTGTCCAGTGGCTACTGGAGGACGTGTCACGGCCCCCACCGCTCCCTGAGAAGGAGCCGGAGACCATTCCATAGGGGTCCTGGGTGAACAAAAAGCCTCCTTCCCGGCACAGATCTTGGGCTAGAGCAGCAGAGGAGGGAGCTGGACCCTCTTCGTCATCAGCCCTAGCAGGAACATCTATACCAGCAGCAGCTGTAGCACTTCCTTTACCACCACCAGTACCTCAGCCGACTTACTTACTGGTTCAGCGCTCTTCCGGTTCATAGAGCGCAGCAAGCGCCAGATCATGCGTCGCCTGGACCGGATTGACCAGATGTTCGTGGCCTAGGGCCTTGAGCTGCCCCCTCTTCTAGAGTCCTCCGGTTCAGATGAGGAGACCCACGAGGAGGAGTATGCGGATTTACATGATGAGGATACTCATGAGGAGGAGCCGGTTCACGTGGAGACAGCACCACAGACTCAGGCTACTCAGGAGACACCTCAGCCACAACCCCAGCCAGAGCCAGAGCCGACCGACGTACCTCTCCCTGAGCCTGAGGATTAGCATCGGGGACGATGCTTGATCTTAAGTGTGGGGAGGTTACCGTTGGCATCGTCGGTAGATCGGTGAATATCTTGGCTATTTTCCTAGTTATATTTTCCTAGCTATCTTATTCTGCACATTATTGTATATATTGGTTGCTTTAGATATTTTGGATACTTCTATGTTGCATACTCTTTCATTTTGGATGTAGATATTGTGGATGTTGGATTTCATACTTTAGTTGGGTTTTTCTTTATATAGTTATCTTTTTCTTTATATAGTTATCTTCTTAGCTTGTGGTTGTAATTAGAAATTATTTTGGAATTGTTAAGACCTAGTTAACTCTTTTTCATATGAAACTTGTTTTGATTGAAAAAGAAAAGGGTAAACTAAGGAATTTTCATAAATTATCAATCACAACATTGCATTAATAAGCTTAGTCAAAATGATTAAATTTTCAAAGGAATCCATCTATAGAGCACAACCCAATTGATTGAAATTTTTTTGTAACTTGCTTGAATTCATACTTTGTGAAGCATGTATTGAGCTAAGAACACAAGCATGTGAGATTTGAGCCTATTGATGTGGTTACATTTTATAACCACTTATTTTCCATTCTTGTGTGTGATTGTCTCTCCCTATGATTATGATCCTTGATTTGCTTGATTCTATATGTCCATTTATTCCTTGTATTCATGTATTTATATGATTGAGGCCATTATTTTAATTAGCTCACTCACCCAAATAGCCTACCTTTTACCCTCCATTGTTAACCAATTTTGAGCCTACGCTTGACCCAATTGTTCTTATTTTAGCACATTACAAGCCTAAAGCAGAAAACAATAAAGTCCCTTGTTTGGATATTTGATTAGCTTAGGCTAGTGAGAGTGTCTTATATTCAAGTTTGGGGAGATTAGGAACATTGGTTGGGATAAAAGAGTGTTTTGTATTTGTATTTGGGAAATTGAGTACATACTCATGTATTGATTAAAATGTATAGACCTTATGCATTGAAAAAAAAATGAGGAAAACAAAGGAAATAGAAAAAGGAAACAAAAAGAAGAGCAAGGAAAAGAAAAGAAAATGAAAGAAAACAAATAGGAAAAGAAAGAAACAAAGAAAAAGAAAGGAATAAAAAGGGAAACAAAATGCCCCCAAAGTAAAGGCCAATAAGAGTCAATGTGTAAGTGTTGGGAAAACCAAAAGAAAATGCATGAGTATGTAAAAAGTGAAGGATGGTTGGTTAGGATAGATTAGAATTTGTATAGGTCATTGTATAGGTTAGGTGGGAAAGTCTAGGTTAATCAAAGATCCAAATCTCTAGTCCACTTAACCATATATGATCCTACCTTGACCCTAACCCCATTACAACCTATGAGAAAGACCTCATGATGAATGAATGCATACATTGAATGATTGTTGATTGTTAGATGAAGAACAAATTTTGGAAAATGTGATTAGGAGAGAATTGAGTGAATAAACCCCCAAACAATTGAGTGAATAGAGCGGATACACATTCGGTGAGGGTTCAATAGCTCAATTACATATATTCACCCCTATTATCTATATTCTTGCAAGTTTGAAATCCTTTTGATAATTCAATGCAATTGTGGTTTGGACTTGATCTCTATTACTCTAGCTCTTATGCTTATATATATATTCTCTTGGAAGTTGAATTATTTTGACCAAGCATTAGCATTCATGTAGTTAGTTGCATTCATTTAGATAGTTGCATATAGGAAGTTTAGTTGCATTGAATAAATGTCATACCCCTTCGCTTCATTCTTGGTCAAGCATGAGGACATGCTTGGTTTAAGTGTGGGGAGGTTGATAAACCCCCTTTGTAGGGTTTATCTTGTATTGGATTTAGAGCATTTTGCTAACCTTTTCTCACATTTAGCCAATGAATTAGCATGATTTTTGTGATCTCTCCCTTATTTGTTCTTAAGTGTAAAAAGCATGCTTTTTGGTCTTTGATTAGATAACTTTAACTTCCCCTTGATTCTATAAGATGCCTTGATGTGTTTGTTAGTAATCTCAGGTTGAAAAAGGCTAGGAATGAATCAAGAGAGCAAGGAAGGAAGCATGCAAGTGGAGAAGATCATGAAAATCCAAAGAGTTAAACTCGGCCATGGACGCACGCGCGCACCAGGCGCTTATGTGCACCTTGCGAAGTTGCCCATGGACGCGTACGCGTGCTGTGCGCGTACGCGTCGGTGCTGATATATGATTTTTTAATGAAAATGTGGCCAGCGAATTCTCAAGGCCTGTGGGGCCCAATCCAAGTCAACTTTGGCGCCAAAACACTCAAAAGGACCAAAGATTGAAGGAGGAAGGGGGATCATCTATCATAACACACATTAGGATTAGTTTTAGTTTTAGCTTTAGAAAGAGAAGCTCTCACTTCTCTCTAGGATTAGAATTAGGATTAGGTTTAGTTCAATAATCTAGATCTAGGTTTCAATTCATGCTTTCTTCTTCTTCTACCTCTCAATTCTATGTTGTTACATTCATCACTTTTCTATTGTTGTTATTACTTTCTTCTATTTTGTTTGTAGATCTACTCTTGTTCATTCTATTTTTTCTTAATACAATTTGAGGTAATTCATGTAGATCTTGTTCTCTTTGATTGTTGTTGTTAATTTCCTACATTCAATTGTTGCTAGATTTTATTCTTGTTATCAATTTACTATGCTTTTCTTTTGTGCCTCCCAAGTGTTATCTAATTCCTTTGTAGATTGATAATTAGAAGTTGCTAATTGATTTGGATACCACTAAAACTAGTCTTTCCCTTGGGAGTTGGCTAGGACTTGTGGAATCAAGTTGATTCATCCACTTGACTTTCCTCCATGGTTAGAGGTTAACTAAGTGGTAGCAATGGATGATTGTGGTCACAATTGAGGAGGATAACTAGGATAGGACCTCTAATTCTCATAACCTTGCCAAGAGCTTTCTAGTTATTAGTTTACTTCTATTGCCATTTACCTTTCATGTCTAATATCTCAAAAATCCCAAACATAGCTCCATAACCAATAACAAGGCACTTTATTACAATTCCTAGGGAGAACGACCCAATGTTTGAATACTTCGGTTTATAGATTTTAGGGGTTTGTACTTGTGACAAACAAATTTTTGTATGAAAGAATTATTGCTTGGTTTAGAAACTATATTGCAACGAGAATTTATTGAGAATTCTAAACCACACAAAAGTCCTAATCATCAGACCCATCCCACCGCAGTTGTAGTAAGCACCACCACCATTGCCTCCTCCCCTGTATCCACCACCATGCTCTTCACCGAGCGTAACAACTGCAACCACGTTGCGGTATAATAGGAGACAAAAAGAAAAATAAAACAAAAAACAAAAAATTTCAAGATTTGACATAAACTCAGTTATAAAAACAGAAAAGAAACCATGAATTTGAGAGAGAAAAATGTACCGAGAAGCTTACTGGAGAATCTTTCAAATTTTCTAAATATGCTACATGTTTACAACGCCCTCCATCACCACCACGATAACAAATTGAAAAATAAGAAAATGGAGGAGCAACCACAAAACTGCAGTGAATAATAAAATTAAGGGGTTATAAATAAGTAAGAGTGATTCGTATGATGTATGGCAGTTAAATTCAAAATTTGAAATTTATTAAAAAATTAGAAAAACAGGTAAAAAAAAGAAGGAGAAAATTAATTGAAATGAAAGAGTGAATAACATTATTGGGAGTGAAAGAGAATAAAAGGAGGAGTTGTCAGAAAATATTAAAGACATTGAAATAACTATACAAACTGAACAATGAATGCTAGGTTATAATAATTATACCTTTTTTTGCCATTCAAATTTAAAATTTTAGGTTTTTGATACCTGTTAGGTGAAGAGGAAATAAATATTGAAGTAGAAGATAAAGGAGAATTAATTGAAGGAAGAAGTTATTTTAAGAAGCAAAGTTTACTTGAAAAAAAATAAATGATTGAATGAGAGACCACACATAAACTAACTGTTTAAAGGATACCATAAAATGTCCAACTCTCAAGTTCTCTCTAGCATGACACGTTGGATTTTCACTACCTAACAACCCTCTATTAATAGTTTAGTATTAGATATGAAAGAGAACAAATAGTCAAATCTCCTTACTCAAATAAGGACAGATGCAATCATGCAAATAATGCTTGATAAAGACACCTATCGCCCACTTTCTAATTTCTCTCTCATCTAGTCATCTACCGTCACATAAAAAAATAAAAATTTGCATTATATTCTCTCAGTAAATTTGATATACACCATGCCAATGAGAATGAGGTATAGCTCAAATGGCATAGTCTTCTCGTACTCAATTAAGAGTAGGGCTGTCCACGGACCGGATCGGATCGGATATGGCCGAAAATTCGATCCGATCCGCACAATTCTTATCGGATCGGATCGGATACAATATCCGCGTTTTTGAATGTCGGATTGGATTGCGGATATATCCTCATAATTAAGCTCATTTTTTTATTATCTTTTTAAGTAAAAAATTCAATAAAAAATGTTTCTTTCACACTTTTAAATCTATTTGTTCCTAAAATAATTTTAATCAAATTTTTTTCTAAATAACAAAAATAAAATAATACAATACATAAATAACAAGTTTAACAATTATTAACTAAAACATACAAACTAACAAATAAGTAAATATAATAACAAATATTTCCAACAAACACTTCCAATAAGTGAAAACAACAAGTACTAAAATACTAAAAGCCTCATTTAAAATAAAACAGCAACATTATAACACACTAAAATCTAAACAATCTGCAAATGCTTATCAACCATCAGCAGAAATAAAACAACTTGATCCAAGATTATAACACACTAAAATCTAAGATTGTTGAAAGAACATTAAGAATGAAGTTTCTTGCTACTTAAAAATAAAACAACTTGATCCATCCCTTCTTAAATCAGCAGGCAGCAGACATCAGCAGCAACCATGAATCGTGTATTCCTATTAAAATAATACATATTGAAAAATTAGTGAAACATGTTAGAATAAATTGAACAAAAAAATAGTCTAAGTTATTATACACTAATACAAGTACTTAGTTATAAACTTATAATACCTAAGATGGTTCAAGAGGATGTAATTGACTTTGAACTTCAAGATCTCCAGCACTAGTAACTCCAGAAAATTCTATTCAATTAAACAACCAAATATGTTAAAGCCAATGAGATAAAATAAAGAATAAAGAATAAAGAATGACGAAAAATAAATGAACCAATTCATTATATACCTGAATCAACCGCAGCATCTCCTTCATCAAGCTCAACCAAAATCTTAGCAGGTTTTAACCAATATTGAGTACAAATTAAAGCCTCTACAGTGGTGGGACTCAAAGCACTACGATAAGGGTCAAGGACACGACCTCCGGTGCTAAAAACTGACTCAGACGCCACAGTAGAAATAGGAATGGCTAATATATCTCTAGCCATGCAAGACAGAATTCGATACCTCAGAGTCTTTCCTCTCCACCATCTCAATATATCAAATTCACTAAAATCTTCTGCCACTTCATCTTCCAAATACATATCTATCTCATTCTTCTTGAGCTCACTTAACTTTATCCTTTGTGTTTGTTTCTACTTACTCATAGGGTCTTCAATCATAATGCTATCAATGTCACTCATGTCTAAACTAGGATTTTGTGTAGTATCGGAAGAAAAGCTAGTATCTTGAGTATCTTCAGGGGGCGGGGATTCCATATGGTATATTGCTCAAACGATTCAGCAGGTTACTCATGAAAATTACCTGAAGTCCTGAACATGGTGAAGAGATTAGGGCCTAGGGGTGAGAGATTGGGGATTTTCCACCAGAGAATCCAAGCAGCTGCTGCTAGTGTTGCTCTGGTTCTTGAGCATCAAGGTTTTCCACCAAAGCTCGCTGTCTTTGATTTTATCCAGATCCAGATCCAAGATTCAACGCCATAACAGCCTGCTCAAGGATCTGAACATCATGGTCAACGTTGACGAGAAAACCGACCAACGCAAGCAGGAACGGCAGGGGTGAACGGCAGAATAGGTGAGAGTCTGAGAGATTGGGGTCAGGGGGTGAACGGCTGGATGAACAGCAGAATAGGTGAGAGTCTGAGGGATTGGGGGTCAGGGGGTGAACGGCAGGGTGAACGGCAGAATAGGTGAGAGTCTGAGAGATTGGGGGTCAGGGAGTGAACGGCAGGGTGAACGGTTTCAGAAATTGGGGGTGAATGGGTGAGATTGGGGTCTGGAGATTTGGGTTTCACTTTGTTTCTGGTTTTCACATTTCAACGCCGTGAAGGAAGGAACAAGGAAGGCTGGAAGGGAAGGGATGAAGGGTGAAGACGTGAAGTGCAAAATGTGAAAATGAGATTAGGGTTAGGTTAGGTGGCTGCAACACAAAGTAACTAACATATATATATATATTTTATTTTTTATTTTTTAATTATTTTGTGCGAATCTACGGATCCGCGGATCGGATACGCGGATACAGCACAGAAATTCGCGATCCGATGCGGATAAATACCGCAGATCTGCCGATATGATCCGATCCATGAACAGCCCTAATTAAGAGGTCGCGAATTCGAGTCTCCTATCTTTGATAAAAAAAAAAAAAAAATTTGCCATGTACCATAATCTAACCCATGTTGTCGAAGAAATGAGGTCAGATAATCTTTCACGTTTTACTTAAGCAATTTTTTTCTCATTATATCTCGTAATTCATTAGACTAAAAACTAAGAGTATATAAATATGCTTTAAAAAAATTTTGTATCGAATATTTTTTCAAAAAAGAGTTTATTATGTTGAGATTTTAAACTTTATAAAAATAAGATATATAAATTTTTATTTTAGTCAGATATATTATTTTATTTAGATAAATAAATTTTAAAATATTTAAAAAAAATCTATATATCCTATATTTATATCGGTGTTATAGTAGTTGATATCACTTTTTTTTTTTTAGAATAATTTTGATACTTCTAAAATATTGTGTCCCCATTGTCATGTCATGTATCCTATATTTATATCAGTGTTATAGTAGTGTTTCAAAAATTTAATTGAATATATCGTTGAGTATAATCAAACATTAATCACGCACTAAGTCAAATACGTTACCACCAGCAGCATAACATATAGTAGCTTTTCCACAGCCCATTATATCATTAGAAGAAAGTGTATAGGTCAGCAGTTTTTATTAATTATTAAATTTTGATCAATATTTAACTAGTAAAAAAATAAGTAATCTTAAATTGTTAAATATAATTTTATATCATTAAAAATATTAATAATAATTAATTGATAGTTATAAATTATAAAAATTGTTGCCCTTAATACTTTTCTATTATTAAAAGTACAATGCATGTCAACAAGGCTTAATAAGATCATGATCCTATATATAATAAGACCAAAAATTGCAGAATTGAGCGTTATAAAGCTGTCATTTATTTCGGTAAAAATAAAAAAATTCACTACTTACATGAAATAAATATTAAATTCAAGTAAAAATAATAAATAAAATTATTAGATAATTTAATATATTTAATTAAATTATTTTTAATTAAATTTTTCACACAAACATAATTTTATTAAAAACTATTAAATAATTCAATATATTCTCGATATTTGAGTTTCCACCTTATTAAAATTGTCACTTCAAAAAAAAAAAAAATTTCAAATGCTACATTTCCATTTCTTTGTAAGAGTAGACAATGCCTTATGAGAGGAACCATTTTGGGTGAGTGCAGCAGCAGCAGCATCACTCAAGTGTTTGATTCTCTTTCTAATTTCCAAACCTTCTTCATTCTCCTCCATCATTTTCTTTATAACTCCTGCAATTTCCTCTCTTTTCACTATCCCATCTTCATCATTATCAACAACCTTCTCTGGCATGAGTGCCACTTTAAGCACCTCTTTGAGCAACACTGCATTCATTCTCTGCTCAGCAAACAATGGCCATGCAATCATGGGAACACCATGGACAATGCTCTCAAGCGTTGAGTTCCAACCACAATGACTCAAGAACCCACCGGTGGATCCATGACCAAGGATCTCAACTTGTGGGGCCCACGATGGAACCACTAGGCCTTGTTCTTTGGTTCTCTCCACAAAACCTGATGGTAAATAGCGTAAAGGATCCTCCTTTTGTTGATTAAGATATGCAGAACCACCAAAGTTGCTAGGATCTCTCACAACCCACAAGAACTTGTGTCCACTCAGTTCCAATCCAAATGCAATCTCATTGAGTTGCTCTTGAGAAAGTGTTCCACCACTTCCAAAAGAGATATACAACACTGATCTTGGTGGTTGATTATCCAACCATCTTAAACACTCTAACCTGTTTACCTGTATTAGAATTCATCATAAACTCTGAATATTCAGATACCTTAAATACAAAATATACTTAAATAACAGAGATAAATATACTTAAATATTAAAGATAAACTATACTTTTTATCTCTTAATATTTTAAAAATTTTCTATGAACCTGATTGCTGGTGGCACTCTGAATGATTGGTCCAATAGGGTAAACAAAAGGGCTATTAGTATTTTCTCTATTTTTGGCTTGTTCTTCTATGGCTCTTATTAAATCAGCTTCTAAATCTGTGAAAGTGTTGACTAAAACACCATCAACCAGTGAGCACTTTCTGCAAACACCAAGAAATGATTTGTGGGCTTGGGTTGATCTTTGAGAGAGAGCTCGTTGTGGAATATCATGGACCTGAAACGGCACAGGACAACCTGGAACATGAACAGTAGTTTTTTCTGTTAACTGGTGGTGGAACAACAAGGACTCTTCATGTTCATGTTCATGTTCATGTTGTTGTTGTTGATCATTAAGGTGTGGAAGATGAAGACAGAATGATAGAAATAAAGCTCCAGAGGCAAAGAAAACATAGGACAAGAGATTGAATTCCTTGGCAAGATCAAGAACATCGGTTGAGAAGAGGCTGAAGAGAATTGCAAGGATGTTGTGATTGGTGGAAGTGAGTGATGTTAGTTCTTGATGGAGGAAAGGAAGAGAATGTTTCACTGTTTGTTGCATCTGAGTTGCAGGTGGAGGATCCTCATCAGTGATGATGAGGTCTTCAACGTTGACTTGGGGAAGAAGAGTGAAGGTTATGTTTGGTGGGAGAGAGTTTTTGTTGAGGATGGAGTTCATGGAAGAAGAAGGAGGACCAAGTGTTGGAATCATCAACTTCACATGCAACTCTTCATCGTCATGAATAAGAATCTTTGCAAACTCAACAAGTGGAATCAAATGGCTCAGACCAGGGGAAGGAACCATCACTATGCATGGATTTTTCTTCTCCATAATTGTGTGACGATGCTCAAGAGTGATGAGTCAAGATGGTTTTGTAATATGTGACGCTGAATGAGTCCTCACATCGAATGTTTTAGGAATATGTATCACGTTTGGTATAAAAAAAAAATACTGTTTATACATTACAATTAATTACTAAAATCAGTATCAATGTATTTATATAATTATAATTTAATTTATTTGAACGTATATTTATATTCTAATATGTATTTTATATTAGTAACTAATTTTAATGATTAATTTTAATATATACGTACTACAATTATATTTTTAAAGAGCTAAATAATTTAGAATTAAAAATTTATATTAAAATTAATAGATAAAATAAAATTAGTGATATCTTAAAAAATAGTATCATTTTTATAGAGAATTAATAAAATTTTATTATTTGTATAATAATTTTAATAAAATAATTAAAAATAATATAAAATTATTCTAATTAAATTAAAATAAAATATTATAATGAAAAATTTTATTTTTAATTTTAAAATATTATTAGTATTCATGGTATATAATTTCATAAATATTAATGTATTATTTATAAATCCAAAATAAACTTAAAGTTAAAACTAACATTAAATATTTTCTTAATTCATTAAAGATTGTAACATAAGTTTTGTACGCTACATTGATTATTATTGATAGGAGAGGGCCCCTTAATTTAATTCGTTTTACTCTATAATGTTTGACTATCCTTTTCCTATCCGAATTAAAATGTTTGTTTTTGTTATTTTCGGAATTAATATCTGGTTATTAAAAATACTTTTTTTCATGAAATTTTATAATAAAATAAAATAAAATATTATTTAGTTAATATGTGTTTTAAGAAATGTATGTTAAAATTATTTATTTAAATTCTTTTATAAAAAATATATGGAAATTTAAGTATTTAATATATATATTTATTTTGTATTTATTAAAAAAAGTTTAAAAAATATATTAATAATAATTTTAATATATATTCTAAAAATATATATTAGCTAATAAATCTAAACATTAATTTGAAATATTTTCAATTCTAAATATGATACAGTCATTTAAAAAAAAGGACAATTTACATGAATAAATTGTTTGTCCCTCAAATTTACGCAATTGCATTGTTTTAAATATAAAGACACAAATACATTGTTTTATACATCTATAGAAACTGCTACTGCCAGTAGCGGTTTACCAAAACACATAATCCGCTATAGCCAGCAGCGGATTACATGCGCATGGGGAACACAGAAATTGCTAGAGACTGTCGCGGTTTCTGTTTGTTAATGCTTGGCCCTGACAGTAGCAATTTATGTGTATTAGTTAACATACGTAAATCGCAGCCATTTACGTTGAGTATGAAAACAAATAGTAAAACTAATATTTATCTAAAAGAATAATTACAAAATAAATAATTAATGGTATATACTATTTAAATAAAATCATAAATAAAAAAATTTAATTTATCATTTCACAATATAATTTAAAAAATATAAATATGCATGTAATAAATTTTTTATTTGTATTTATTATTAAAAATGAGACCAAATTATAAATAAAAAATACAGTACTCAAAGTATTAAATTATATAAACTAAGACTAATTTTTTTTATTCTCATCTTTTTTAAAATTTATAAATAATAAAATAATTTATTTTTAGCCAAAAGTTCACTAAAGCATATATTTTTCTTTTTCAAAATAACTTTATTCTCTTTTATTTATATCAACCATACAAAAGAGATTCGGAGAGTTTGGAACATGGGTTGTGTTCTTTGTTGTTGATTTGCATTTGAGATTCTAGCTAAATGAATTTTTTTTATTTGTGCAACTTTGTTGTCTTATACCAAAAAATAAAAACTATTTATATTTTATAATTGATTGATTAGATAAATAATAGTGATAGCATCATAATTTTGATGAATAAAATAAAAAATATAAATATGCATGTAATAATTTTTTATTTGTATTTATTATTAAAATGAGACAAAATAGCAAATCAAAGAGTGAGTACTCACAGAGTACTAAAATATATAAACTAAGACTAATTTTCTTTTTTTTTATCTTCATCCCTTCTAAAATTCATAAATGATAAAATAATTTATTTTTAGTAAAAAATTCACTAAAACGTACATTTTTTTTTTTAAATTACTTCTCTATCCATATATATCATATGATTGAAAAAATACATACTCCGTTTCTTTCTCTTAATCTTCTTGTAACTTAATTTAGCATAAACAAATATTTTTCATAATTTCCATAAAAATAATATTTTTTACCATAATTTACAATTTTTTGGCATGTTCAATCATGAGTAGTTTCATTTGGAATCATTTTAATTGTTTAAGAGATTTGTTGTTCTAACCTCTCTTTAGAATTTTCTCTCTCTAACCAACCTCAAAATCACTCTCTAAATGAGTAATTTGGTAGGCAGTCACTCTCCACGTAAACCGCTATAGCCTCTAGCGGTTTACACACGAACCCCTATGCACATAAACTGCTACTGGCAGTAGCGGTTTATGATCACCAACTCCAATCAAACAGAAACCGCGCCAAACTACAGCGATTTCCATGCTGCTACATTTTAACGTAATCCGCGGCTGATAGCAGCGGATTTTGTGTTTGTGTAAACCGCTACTGCCAGTAGCGGTTTCTATAGATACATGAAACAATATATTTACGTCTTTATTTTAGAAATAATGTATTTGCATAATTTTAAAGGTGTAACAATTTATTTACGTAAATTGCCCTTAAAAAAATCAATAATAGAAGATATATAATAAATAAATCAATCAACATATACAACATTGAGTGATTGGTGTAATCTCTTTTCAATTCCAAATAATACGCATTTGATCTTGGCCAAAAGGCCAATTAAGGTGTTCCACATAATATACATATTATAAGGTGATTGTATCAATCAACTTCTCTGATGGACGGTAAATAGTTTGAAATGTACGTTTTTATCTTTGGCCTTATAGGCAAAAGCTACTGATGAGTGATGACCACTCTATAAAGAGAAAATTAACCCTACTTTATATACTTTTTTTTTTTTTTTTACCAAAGATATGAGACTCGAACCCCCAACCTCTTAATTGAGTATGAGGAGACTATGCCATTTGAGCTATTACTCGTTGGCTATTTTATAATACTTTCTGTCTCTTCAATTTAACATTATAAATATCGGTTCAACTAGGTATCCTTTAAATATGGTACAATTTTTAGCTTTTTCTTACAGTAATTCAAAAAAAAATAAAACTAACACATCTAAAAATTATAAATAGATTTAGTGTCTTTAAGAATTAAATTCATATTTAAAATTCAAATTAAATCAAACCAACACTTAAAATTTAAATCTTAAATTTTTGTTTTAAATTTAATATATTTAATATAATAATATTTTATAATTTAAATACACTTTTAAAATTCAAATTACTCAAAATTTAAAATTTAACTTTTAAAATTCTAAAGGTTTTTTACTTTTTAGAATGGATTAAGAAAGATGTTATTTTTGTTGCATAGCTTTCATAGTCAATTAGCTTGTTGGGTTGGTTGCATGGGCTTGTTACACTGAGATTAAAAGAAATACATCTATTTGTTGGGATGAGAATAAAAATAAGAACTTGTACAAGTAATTAGCGTGGATTATTACGATTCAGGACGTGTACTTAATTAGTTTGAGTAAACAAGCAAAAAATAATCTAGAGTTTACAAGAGAAGATGTAGCTGATATAGTCATAAAAAATTGTGTTTTTATTTTTCAATTATAAAACATCTAATAGTATGATATTATATACAAAATATTCTTAAAACACATCTAAAATGATAAAAATCTAGTTTTTAGATATAAACGTTTTCAAAATCGTTAAATTCTAGTTTTTAAATAAAAACGTACATAATACAATTAAATCTTTTGATTTTTGATTCGATAAAATGCATCTAATATTTATTATTTAAATTATTGGTTGGATTTGTTCGTTACTTTTCAATGATAACACATCTAATAGTATGATATTATATACAAAATATTTTAAAACACATCTAAAATCGTAAAAATCTATCAGATGTGTTATAATCGAAAAATAACAACACAATTTTAAATTAATTGTTGATTATAATAATTTTGAAAACTAATTAGTATCGAAAAAAATTCAACTAATAATTTAAATAATAAATATTATATTCATTTGATCGAATAAAAAATCAAAAGATTAATTGTATTATTAACGTTTAAATTTAAATATTTAAGGTTAGCCTGATTTTGGATGTGTTTTAAAAATATTTTGAATAAAATATCATACTATCACATGTGTTATAATTGATAAATAACAACAGAATTTTTGTGACCATATCAACTACATCTTCTCTCTTAAACTCCATATTTTTTTTTGCTTCTTTGTTCAAATTACTTACGTAGAATTTACTTTATTTGCAACAACTTTATTAATAAAATTAAATAAGATCAACCTTGTTTCAATTAAATCAGCAGTGTTTTTATATTTAAATTAAAATATAATTAAAAATGTTGAACATGATATTTCTTAACAAATTACATAAACACATGTGTGAAAAATAATGATACATTTTACCAATGTAAATTGAGATAGTGCTTCAGCTGGAAGGTGGTGATAGTCTTCACCAATGAAGACGAGATGGAGAATTCAGCTGGTAGCTTCCTTTTTGGTTTACGATTCACTAATGCGTGTGAATGTCCCGTAGAATAAGGAATTTAAAAAACTGTATTTGTTATGTGAAGTTACGAAAGTAAAGCAAAGTCATAGTAACCACCAATGAAGTGGGTGGGTCTTAAAATTTAAATTTAAATTAAAATCTAATTATAGATATGTATCTATAAAATAGGAACATGTTACACTAAAAAAATAATTAAATATTATTTAAATCTGATTAAAAACTGATTAAATGCTGATTAATATTGTACAACTAGTATTTTCCATAATATATATCTCGTTACCCTCGTGGCAACTTGTTTAAGATTTAATAATTACGCTGAGTAATATTAAAAAGTTAATTTTTTAATTAATATTAGTCAATTTAAAAAATATAATGTTAAAAAATTAATTTTTTTATTAATATTATTAGTGAATTGTTTTAAAATTATTTTTTATTTTAAATTCTAACTTTTAAATTATAAATATAAATTTTAAAATTGACTAATATTGACTAATAAGAATTAAAAGAAGAAAGAAATAGAGACAAAGAATTATTGTATTGTGAGTATTCTTCACCGGAAAATTACAAAGAATAGTAGTTCCTATATTACATGAAGTCTATGTGTATGTAAAATGGATAAAATAAAAGAATCTTTACACAATCACTGTAGTGATCTAATTAGCTGTTTTGAGTCACCATAACAAACTTTATTTTTATAAGGAGTGCAAATATGCTGAAATGTAACTGAATGAAAAAGTGATGTGAAGAAGAATTTTCTGTGATTGGTTGGGCTTAACGTATAGCTTGTTTTGATGTTTCCTTCTTGTTATTGTGGGATATTGTGGAATGGAGGTTTAATACGTTTCCGTATAATACCATTAAAAATATTGAGATAAAAAAGTTGAAGAGATAATGTCTTGGTGAAAAGGTCAGTGAATTATCTAAAAGATGAAACAAGGAGAAGTTTTATCATTTTAATTTAAGTATTTTGTCTGATCAAATGACAATAACCTCTAGATATTTAGCCTCAACGGAGAAACACCTAACGGTGTTCTTGATTTTCCAAAAAACTAAAGAGTTAGTCCAAAAAAAAATAATAATTAATCAAAGATCTTCATGTGTCAGAATATCCCGCTAATCAGAGTCATTAGAATAAAAAGGTTGAAGTTCAGAATTTTTAGAGAAAAAAAATCTTTTTTTTTAGGGTTGTTTTTTAAATATCTTAATACAAGAATAAATTTTCTCAATTTTTTTTAATTATTTAACAAAGTGTGATCTCTCACATAACACATTATAATTTTTAAATAGAATTAAGAAAAAATATATGAGAGAACATATTAAATGATAAAAAATTATATTTTACCAAACAATTAAAAACAAAATTGAGAAAATTCACTCTCTCTCAATACACGTTTAGTGACTTAGAAATAGGATTGAGTGAGAATTACCATAAATGGACTCAATTGTTATATGACATACATAATGTTCGGTCGAATCATAGTAAAATAGATGAGACAACTAATCAAATAATGATAAATAAAAGTATTGAAAAAAAAGAAATTATTATCTTAATATAATCTTGTGGTGCTATCTATAAAAACAGAACCGATTTAGCATCTCATAAATTACCATCTTCAAAAAGATCCAAATAAAATTTTGTCTGTGATAGTGAAATCCCCTTAGTTGAGACTTCAATGTCAAAAAAATATTTTAAAGGACCTAAGACTTTAATTCTAAAATGCCGGTGCAAAATAGATTTAGTGGCAGCAAGATAAAAAATTAAATTAAATTTACTGTATAAATTAAATCATTAACATAAACTAGAAGAATAAATTTGACAAATAAACTATAATATGGTATTGTCAGTTGATATCCATGAAAAATTAAGAGTGTATAAAATTTTTGAGGTGTTTGCTACGGTACGATGATAAATTTATATGTACCGATACGTTTAAAATATAGATAAGTAATAACAAGCCACATGGAATTTATTTTCCACATCACCATTTAATTTTTTCTTTTTTAAATATATATTATATCACTACTTTTACTAATACACCCCTTTAATTAAATAAAAATAAAAATATATTTTTTATTTAATTTTATAAAAAATCTTAAATATTCTTACCTTATTTGGTTAGACAAAAATACCCTTTTAAATTAATCAAATTTTAAAATTCAATTAATCCTAATTTTATAATTTCAAATAATTTAAACAACAAAACAAAAACATATAAAAAAAACTAAAAATCAATCTTTCTTCATCTTTTCCAATTCCCCTACTCATTAGTGTTCTCCTCTAAAACAAAGCAAAACATATCAAAAAAAATAAAAAATTGTACCGTAGCAAACACCAAATTGATACCACATACAATTAGGAGTGATATCAACAATTTGCAGCATTGGTTTGGACGAGTGGATACAATTTCATGAGGTAAAGACATGTAAACAACTTAAACATAAAGATCCCATATAAAAAGGCATTTTGTTAACATCCAATTAATATATAAATCAGTGCTTTATTGATGCCAAAAGTAAGTACCATTCTGAAAGTTACATGTTTGACGACATGAAAAAAGTTTTTTAAGAAATTAACACCTTCAATTTCTGTAAATCCTTTAGTTACAAGACGTGCTTTGTACCGATCAATGAAACTATATGGCTTACGCTCGTTCCGATATACCATTTGCAGCCAAATGTTGTTTAACTCAAGGACATCTAACTCATATTTCATATCACTGCGCCAATTTGAATGAATATTAGCATCCTTAATAGCTTAGGCCAGAATGTAGAGATAATAAATTGATGACGAAAGGTGAAAGGAAAGAAAAAGACATAACAGTGTTTAAAGGAAAACAGCACCTGAAGGAAGAAGGATTTACATAAGTAAAAGAGGAATTACACAAATAATCTGAAAGGTAAGGAAGTGGTTGATGGTGTCGTTGTGACTGTCAGTGATAGAACTCTGGCAGTGTGTGGCGTATTTCTGGAAGAGAGGGTGGAGGATGTGTTGAATCAAAAGGTATGAGTTGTATTGGTCTAATTGAAAGTCTAATTGGGTTAAGGTGGAGAGTGGTTGTTTCAAATTGTTGTAAAGGGCTAAGAGAAGTGGTGGATGTGGCCAATTAGAAAATTAATAGGAGAGGAAAAAGTGATTCTATCAATCGGGTTTGTTCGGCAGGATGAGTATGCTGTGCATTTTTGTGAACTAATGGGAAAATAGATTTATAAAAAACTATATTTTTGAAAATCTCAATTTTTTTATTTAAAAAATAAATAATGTAACCTTTGAATGCATTTTGAAAACCGATAAAAATAGTTTTTTTTTTTTTTTTAATTTTGAATCAAATTTTGATCTATCTACTATGAGGTAAAAACATAAGGCATACACTTAAAAATTTTAAATTTCATGATAATTCAATGAATGATGAAATAAAACTTAGAATGGTGTTTGAAAATTAATTGTTGAAGAGCGGCACTGGATTAAAAAAATAAACGACATGAATGATGGCATAAGACTAAAAAGATAGAGGTAAATTGGATTAAAATATTAGAGTACCGATTATATTTAAAATATGTTAGTACTTATGTTTTACTCTTTCATTTTGTTGGAGATATTTCAACACAAGTATATTAATGAATGTCTTGAATGATGCCTTTAGAAGAACAAAAATCATGCAAAAGAATTCAGATTCATTATCTAAATGAATACATTTGACTTTAAAATTAAATTATGTTTCAATCAAAGCAATGGAATTTTTTACATAATTTTGAACTTCACCTTTTGATTTTAATAAAACAATCTAAGTGAAACGACTAAAATTATCAACAATAGTTAAAAAAATATTTATAATTGTGAATAAAATTTTGTCGAAAGAAACTCCAAATATCAAAATGTAATAAATCAAAACTTGCATTGACTTTATTGAAGCTTTGATAAAAGAAAATTTCTTTTGCTTAGAGAGATAACAAATATTACAAACTTCATCATAGTATATAGAAATAAAAAAAAAATTGTCTATGTAAAAAATTTAGTCTTTTTTTTTCCAAAAAAAATGTACTAAACGAAAATGTCATAAATTTAAAAGAGTGATTAGTGAGAAATGAATGGTATATATAGAGTGTGTAGATGATGATTTATTGATGAAGGTGTTTTAATTTCAAAAACATATAATTTCTCTCTTATTCTACTTAAATCAATCGTCTTTGAATTGTTGGTTTGTAATGTGCAAAAAAAAGATAAAAAAGTGAATTCACATTTGAACATGAAAATAATTTTAAAAATTAAAATTATATTAAAATTGAAGGCAAATAAAAAACATCACAAAAAATCAAAGACGACAAAAAGTTTACAACACCTTTGTACAAGGCAATAACTTGTGCACGAGTGAGTAAGTGAACAGTAATGAGAGAAATTTTAGAATAAAAATAAACTAAGATAAATTTAATACAATGTGATATATATTACTAAAATCAATGATTCAAGTGTCCAAAAAATTATTTTGATGCGAAAAATGATTTAAAATAGCAAATGGATTTAAAGAACAAAGACAATGTGTACTTGGACTTTGAGAGTCCAAGGTCATTAGAAGGCTGGATCTTTTTGTTTTTACATTCTGATGAAGAAGCTTAAGCCTTTTTGACAAGGGCCTTGAAAGAGTGTTGTTGGAGCAAAGAAAGGCCCCAACCCAGGTCATGATGTTGCTGCTGGTGCACAAAAACTTGAGTCACCAGTGGCAGAGGACCAAGAAGGACCTAGGATATGACCACTAATAAGAACCTTTCATCGAGACATTTGAGAAATTGAATGATGAAATCTTGTGTTTTATGCATTCTTGCAGGACAGTTACAAAGAGGCAGAGGGCAATAATTATGAAGCTTTTTTCACAGAGACTTCAAGGTGGTGTAGAATTCTGTGAAAGAGAGGTTACCCTGTCTGAGTGCATAAACCTCTTCTTGCAATTCAACAACTCTGAGAAAGTCACTTGAAAAAATCGTTCTTTCAAATCAGTCCAGATAGAGGAAGTAGTAGTAAGGTAGATGACATTCTAAATAATGGATAGAGATAGAGAATGAAATAACCAAAACAAGACAAAATTATTACAACGCTCCTAAGCTAAAAAAAAGGGGGGCTCATAAGGTAAAGATGATGGTATAGAACCGGTAAGGAAGCCAAGTTTGCTTTTGGAGATTATGGTCATGGTTAAAGAACGACTCCAGCAATAATAGTTGTTTCTTGTAAGCACAGAAGTGAGACAGAAATGGGATTCTCATTGGGATGTATGTAAAAAGGAAAGGGTGTTGGCTGTTTTAAATATGGATATTTATAGAACTCAAGAAGAGTTCTAATACCATAATAAGACTCAAAAGAATGAAGAAATAAAGATGAAAAATTGTTGTATTTTGAATATTTTTCACTGAAAAAGTACAAAGAATGATGGTTCCTATATATACATGAAGCCTGTGTGTGTAAAATGGATAAAACAGAAGAATCTTTACACAATCATTATATTGATCTTATTAGCTATCAAATAGTGAGATATCGTAACAAAATTTGTTTCTAGAAAGAATGCAATATGTTGAAATGTAATAGAATGAAAACGTGATATGAATAAGGATTTCATTTGATTGATTGAGCTGAATGTATGATGTTTCCCTCTTGTTATCATGGACTAATATGAAAGGAAAGTTTAATATTGGCTAACTAAAAATTAATTTTTTATATTTTTTAAATTAATTAATTTATCTTAAATTTTATACTCTAAAATCTAAATCATAAACTTTTAATCCCAATTTCTAATTTTTTTAGTTATTGGGATTAGTGAACCTTCTTTACTAGGATATCTAGGAGTTTTACACCAAAATTTATAATAGCATGAGTAATAGTAGCATGGTTGGTTTCATTTGAAAATATCTAAATTATTATTAAAAAAATGCTAAAAAGCACTTTTTGCTAAAACTATGATTTTGGAGCAACAACAAATGCATGGAAATTTTTTCTTTGAGGGTGGCATTGAGCACGGCGGTAGTGGTAAAAAAAAAAAAGTAGGAAAAAGTGGTAAAATATAATTTTAAATTATAGTGAATTTGAGTAATTGAGGTGTGTTTTTTTTGTTTAATGAATTTTGAAGTCTAGTCAAACAAAAATTGGCAGGAGCAATTGAAATGTGTTTTTTTGTTCGAAATACTTGTACACTTAACTGTCCTATCATTAATCTCTCTATTATAATAGGGTTATATTTTGAATTTGAAATTTCTTCTGGTGAATTTAATTTGTCATTTACTTCCTACTGCATGGTTAAGCAGAAAGTTTTAGAAAAATAGCAGTAGTTATAGTTTTTTAATAGGGTATGTAAATATTATCTTGAAGAGTAATGAGATAGAAAAAATCATATACAAGTTAATTTAATTATGACATCTTAGTTAAACAGACTAATAAGCTAACCACTATATCTATCCAATTTGATTGAATTTATCTCTCTTCTATCTTTAGATTTTTGCACTTTCTTTCGATAAAGATGGATAAAAAGTTATCTTCATGCTTGTAATGGACCTCCCACTCTGCCCACTAAAAAACAATTTATGATAAAAAATAATTTTTGATCCAAATACATTTAATTTCAAAACTCTTAATGGTATAAAGCCCAACTAAAAAAAAAAAATAGTAAAGGAATTAAGGAAAAAATATAAATGATTTTTTTGTTTTTTAGTACCGCTTTCTTAGAATTTCAAGTAAAGACAAATAAAATTCATTCATTATCATAACATTCAAATAAAGTTATTAAAGGCTAAGCAATAATTCCAATTGATGATCATTTTGTAGTGGTTGAAAGATCACCTTTAACATTTAATATGAATGAAGAAAGTTTGTGTATAATCAACTAGAAAAATAATAAGATATGCTAGCTAGAATGATACATAAGATTAGGTTCCGCAAGTCAACCAAGTATCCATGAAAGTGGATGAAATAAATGGTGAAGAAGTAATAAAGAAGAGAAGGGTTGTTGCAATTACAGTGTGAGTGAGAGTGGAACCATGGCCTTGAAGCTTTCTGCTCTTTTGTTAATGTTATCCACTCTCCTCTTCTCCAGGTAATACTACTCAATATAATTAAGATAAGCAACAAAACAATTTGGTTAACTCAGCTACTTCTACTATATATTCTATATATATAGGAGAGTTTCAGTATACTAATTTTTTTTTTATTTTTTATTATTATATATAATTTATAACTTAAACTTAAAATTTTTTAATTAAAGTATAAAATATTTATTATCTTAATTAGTTCTATATTTATTATTATCTAATTAAGTAAATTAACAGAGATGTTAGTTCGTATTATACAAAATTATTCAGCATAAAAAAAAGAACAAAATTATTTAAACGGTATAAAAAAAGTAAACACATAAAATTAACCAGCCACACAGTTAATTTTAAAGTAAATTTGATACTAAAATGTGTGTTGTATGATCTTAATTATTTTATAGCGACTAAGTAGTATATAATAGGCATTAATATCTTTTATATTAATATCCTAATTATTTCATAGCGACTAATATGATCGACTAACTGCTTCTACATATTGAGGATGGTAGGGTAGAACCTCTTATTGTAGTGCCACAATAAGTCAAGTTAAACAGGTGGAATGGCAAGACAACGATTTAGAACTACTTTTACATATTCAAGATGTATACGGATTTTGACTTAAAAGAAATATATAGCTGAATTTAAAAACAGGTAGAATAATTTCTGTCACTTATTGATTTGATTGAATATTCTATTTTATTTAATAGAATATTCAGTTAATTTTAATGTTTTTGTGATGACAGAGACTTCGTTATAAATTATAACTAGTTTTACGCCCCGTGCCAAGCACGGAGACATAGCATCAACCACGTTGAATATTACAGTAATGGTTGAATGACAGAAAATAAATTGACAAAAATCTCTCTGTACACAACATTAAGAGTATGATTTGAGGCTTTTCCATCAGAATTAACAATCAAGATTTTAAGACCAAATATACTATTGACTCGAGAGAGTGCAACATAAAGCTAACCATGTGTAAAAACAAACCTTAGAAGATACACACCAACAGTTGTGAGTGTCTGTCCTTAGGACTTATTTATGGTCATTGCAAAGCAAAGCACAATTGGAAACTGCCTTCGGATAAACCTGATAAGTAAGGTTTCAATATCAGGGATCATGTTCATCCTTGGAATAAAAACAACTTGACCAACGTTTCGTCCTGCTAAGATGACGCATTCAATAACATGATCACCAAGTCGCCTAACTTGCATTCGTGTACCGTTGCACAATCCAATGGATTGGAGAATATTATGAAGAAGCATGACAAGCACACCAATCTTAAGTACTAACTTGTGTTGTGGAATACCAAAATAAATCGATGCATTCAACGACTCTGTGCTCATTGTGTATAATTCAGATTCTAAGTGACCGTCTTCATTAAGCAGTGTGTCAGACCTCAAGTAAACCTTTTTCATTGCCAGGAAGCAAAGATATGACATGATTGTTAACTTCGGTTACAACATCAGATATTGGTGCCAATATACTCTTGTCCTTAAATTAGTCCACGCTATAAATATACAGTAAGATATCAGGATAAACGAACAATACCAAATCGTGAAGAGATGGTGACTCAAAATTAAATAGCAACTTCTCCGGTATCCTAATCACCGATTCATCATCGAAACTGTCTCCTAATAACCCGTCACCTAACTTAAGGATCCAGTTAACAAATTTCTTTAACTAAACATTCGGATATCCTGTGAGCAAATTTCTTTATTTTCATTTTAAATTTTATATTTCAATTGGTGAACTCTAAACTTGATATGATTAAGCTAACCACAATAAACATTAACCATATAGCAACTTTTTTTTTATATGTGATTCATCACTTATATTCTATAAATATTATGAATATTGGTGCAATTTAAAAAGATACTAATTTAAATATTGAGGTCAATTAACCTATCAATTATGTTCATTTTATCTGAGTAAATTAACAATCATAAATACTAATTATATAAAGACTCTTTTATTTCTTTATATGCGATTCATAGTCTATATTCTATATATATCATGAATATTGGTGCACTAAAAAATAATGCGAATTTGAGGTCAAATAACTCAACACTTATGTTCATTATAAACCCTATATCTTAATTGGTGAAGCCTAAAATTTACATGAGTAAGTTAATTATTACGGTGATTTTTTTATTTTTTTATACGCAATTCATCACGTATATTTTATAGATACTATGAGTATTGGTGAAGTATAAAGAAATACAAATTTAAACATTAAGGTCAAATATGATAGTGGTTTAGTGTTATTTGAATTATTAAATCTACATGTATCCTAATTGATTAAATTATTTTTCTTAACCAATTATCAAATGTAAATATTTTATTGTCTGAATCCAAAATTTAAAATATTAAATCTTAGAGGTGAATGCTAAATTATCCAAAGTTAATTTTAAAAGATAATTTTATGATAAAAATAATAAAATTTGTGAACACCATGTGGAGCTTAAGAAAAAAAAAATACTTAAAAACAAAATTATTATGCGTCTTAATTGATAAATTCTAAAATTTATGAGTAAGTTAAACCACCATAAATACTAATCACATGATTTAAACATTGAGGTCATAAATACTAATCACATGATAAATACTATAAATACTAATCACATGATAAATACTAATCATATATATAATGAATGTTACTGCACTCTAAAATAATGCTGATTTAAACATTGAGATCAATTAACGCAATATTTATGTTCATTATAAACTGTACGTCTCAATTGGTGAACCCTAAAATTTACATGAATAAGTTAACTACCATAAATATTTTTTATATGGTGACTCTTTCATTTTTTTATATGTAATTTATCACCTATATTCTATAGATATTATAAATATTGGTAAATTATAAAAGATGCTCATTTAAATGTTGAGGTCAAATATAATAGTGTAGTTTAGTGTTGTTTGAATTATTAAATCTACATATATCATAATTAATTAAATTATTTTTCTTAACCAATTATCTAATGTGAATATTAAATCCTTGAGTTGACACTAAATTATCCAAACATAACTTTAAAGGATAAATTTATAATACAAATAATAAAATTTATAAATATCAGGTTGAGCTCAAGAAAAAAATTGCTTAAACACAAAATTGATAATGGCCAACAAAAAAAAAATTAATGTTTATAATGTCTAACAAAATAAAGCATCAAAATAAAAAATAAAAAATCACTAACAAATATTTTTGTATTATTTAAGATATATTAAATTATAATATTATCAATTTTTTGTATTAAATACTATGTAATTTAAATTAATAGATACAACTCTAATACATAAAAATTTATAATTTGTTAGTTTGAAAGGGAAAAAGGGTTTGCACGCGTTTGGCTCCGTTTTCCAACTCCTTCCTTAGTCATCAGCAAAACGCCCTAGCCTCCACCCAAGAAAGCAAACCCTAGCCTCCACCAATCTTGTCGCCGTGTGTCGGAGTGAGAGACTGCTGCTGCTGCCTCCGTCGCACTCAAGAACTTCCGCCTTCGTGCTATCGGCGTTCGTTACTTCGCTCTCACCATCCCCTGTTCGCTCTCATCAGTCACCTGTTCGCTCTCTATCCCCTGTTCGCTGTCATCAGTCGCCTGTTCGCCGTCGTCCGTTGCGCTCAACCGCTCTCCGTCGTCCGTTGCGCTCAACCGCTCTCCGTCGTCCGTCAAAGGTTAATGCTCACTGCTAGTACTTGTTCTTGGTGTTTTATTTTTTTTTATTGTCTGTTCAGAAACCAAACCCTCTTCATGCTTGTTCCTCGATGGTTAGTGATCGTCGTTTTTTAATACTCACTGTTGGTGTTTTGTTTTTCATTGATTAATGATTATTGATTAAGTGATGTGTTGCTGTTTTGTTTTTTTACTTTGTGCTTGAGTTAATTGGATGCTCTGTCAGTGCTTAGTGCTTGTTCTTGGTTGATTGGCTTTGCTCATTACTCTAGCTTGTTCTAGCCTATTCTTGATTAATTAACTCTGTTACTGGCTTATTGATTGATGCTAAATTGGTACTGATAAACTGTTACTGGCTTGTTCTTGGCTTTTTTGTTGGTTGTTAAATTTTGTTTAAGTTTCTTGATTTTGTGCTCGTTACCTCATTCAGTGCTCTTCTTTTTTTGTTGTTGCTCATTGTGGTGAGCTTGTTAATCATTTGCTCATTGATTGATGCTAAACTGGTACTGATAACTGTTACCAGCTTGTGCTTGGCTTTTTTTTATCTGTTGTTAAATTTTGTTAAAGTTTCTTGATTTTGTGCTCATTACCTCATTTAGGGCTTTTTTTGTTGTTGTTAATCATTGTGAGAGTTTGTAAAAATTGGGTTAAAAATTTTGTTAAACTTTGTTAAAGGATGTTAATTTTTGTGTTAACCTTGTAAAAACTATGTTAAAAACTTGATTGACTTTGCTAACTACTCTGGCTTGTTCTATAGCTTGTTCTTGATTAATGAACTCTTTCATTTTTTTATATGTAATTTATCACCTATATTCTATAGATATTATAAATATTGGTGAATTATAAAAGATGCTCATTTAAATGTTGAGGTCAAATATAATAGTGTAGCTTAGTGTTGTTTGAATTATTAAATCTACATATATTATAATTAATTAAATTATTTTTCTTAACCAATTATCATGAGCTGGAGTTGTGACACGTGTACTGCTGAAACCGGGATTTAGGATATTACCAAATTTCAAACACACTTGTCTAATTGTCTGATACTTTGAATTTACATTTATTATTTTTTTTTTGAACTAACAGGTAACGTACTTTAATTAGGTGTTGAAACTTCCATCCATGACCAGTGGTAAGACTGGGAACTTTTATCTTTCATAGTTTCATCACATTTGATGACTTTTATTATATATTTATATATATAATATATAATAGAGTCACCAAAAAATATTAAGATAAAAAATATTAAGATATCAAATAGATAATAGATATACATTAATAGATTAATAGATTGAGCTATATTGATATATTTGGTATATAATAGGTATTAAGATATATAATCCTTTTAATAATTAATAATTTATTATATTTCATTAATAATTTACTGTACTTCATAGTTTATTAGTTTGCTTATAAGTTGTATAATTTTTTTTACAGTCAACAGGATGAATTAGTTGGATGAATTAGTGAAAAATCAGACCGGTGAAACACGGGCGTTGAAAAGGAGAATGCATCCATTCAACATGAGCTGGGGTTGTGACACGTAGACTGCTGAAACCGGGATTTAAGATATTAACTTAGGATATATTATAAAAATTCAATTGAAAAAATAAAAAATAAAAATTTAATTAAAATTTTGATAAAATTATAAAAATTAGTAAAATAATTAAACTATAAAATAACATCTAGACCAAGTATCCTCATGTTGATCATAATATATGAATCATCTAATTGTAATGATACTTTGTATCTAGCCATGTTAATCAGTGATAACAAGAGAATATGCTTATATTTTTGGGACAGAGGGGCAATTCAATTGTGCGGAAAGAGAACTGACAAAATTATCAAAGAGGAGACAAATTTTTAAGGGCTAAACGATAATTCCAATTGATGATTATTTTTGTAGTGGTTGAAGTGTCACTAACCTTTAAAGGCTAAGCGATAATTCCAATTGATGATCATTTTGTAGTGGTTGAAGGGTCACCTTTAACCTTTAACATGAATAAAGAAAGTTTGTGTATAATCAATTAGAAAAATAATAAGATAAGGTAGAATGAATCTTTGTCTAGAATGATACATAAGATTAGGTTCAAGTCAATAAAGTGTCCCTGAATGTGGATGAAATAACTGGTGAGCAACTTGAAGATGAAGAAGAGAGATTTGTCATTTATTAGGAGCAGCCAGTAGTCAAAAGGTGTATATAATATAGAGATACTGAACTGTTTGGATTGACTTTTTTTTTAATAGAAATTTTTTTTAAACTAAAATATTTTTATTCAATTTAAAATTTATTTAAATACGTCTTTTAAAAGAAATATTTTTATTTAAAAAATAAACTATTTATTTTTTTAAAAATTAACAATACTTTACTTTTAAAAAAATAAAAGTAAAACACGTTTTTAATATTATTTTTTTTAAAAAGTCTATCTAAATGTAAAATAATTTTTGTTTGTTAAAAAATATTTTTTTTAAAAAAATAAAAAAATAAAGTACTTTTTTTTAAAGTCAATCCAAATTGACCTTTAATAAAATAGGCAAAAGAGGTCTATTTAATTTTTATCTCATTTTTATATAAATGTAAATGTAATTATATAAAATAATTATCAAATACATTAATTTTTTGTTACACAATAATAAAACTTTGTGGTTTGGACCAACCTCCCTATGTTTACAATTTTATTGTTGTATTCCTAATTGATTAGACTTGCCATCTTTGTTTACGATAATCCTTTGTTGAATATAATTACAAAGAAATAAGAAAATAAACTTTTATTTTTATTGATAATTAATAAGCTAATAATACAAAAACTTCATTATTAGAAAAAATGCTTAGGATGTGCATTATCCCACTACCTATTCAAGAAGTGGATGGTTTGCATGACAGCTACATGCATCATTATTGTTCACACGGAGAAAAGTAACTAAAAAATATCTACGAAAATATCTTCACGTGATGCTAACATAGCCGGTTCTAAGTCCGGATAAAAGAAAAGGATTGTATTAGAGACAGTCAACACAAAAAACATAGTCAAATATTCATGATATGTTATTGTTGTTGATACTAACATGTTACTCAAATGCTTTGCCATTTCAGTGCAAGACTAGACAGTGTCTTCATAGAGGAACCATTTTCACTAAGTGCAGCAGCAGCAGCATCACTCAACTCTTTGATTCTCTTTCTCATTTCCAACCCTTCTTCATTCTCCTTCATGATCCCCTTCACAACTCTGGCCACTTCTTCTCTTTTGACTATCCCATCTTCATTAGCCTCTGGCCTCACTGCCACTTTAAACACATCTTTGAGCAACACTGCATTCATTCTCTGCTCTGCAAACAGTGGCCATGCAATCACAGGCACACCATGTGACACACTCTCTAGAGTTGAGTTCCAACCACAATGGCTCAAGAAAGCACCAATGGAACCATGACCAAGAATCTCAATTTGTGGGGCCCATGATGGAATCACCAAGCCTTGTCCTTTGGTTCTCTCCACAAAACCTGATGGTAACAAAAATTTTTCAACTACCAGTCCAAATCAATAAAAAATTATCATATTTTGTATTTATTAATTGTCTTAGAATAAATGTATAAAATCATGAATGTTAGTTTAAAGATAAAGACTCACACGCATATTTTTATATAAAGTTGATAATTGATAATCATTAGATGGTTTAATATGTTTAACTAAATTGTCATGTAACAGCTTTCAACTATCAATTTTAGACGAAAAGTTTTCACCAAATTTAAATAAAGTACCGGATGGTAAATAGTGTAATGGATCTTCCTTTTGTTGACTAAGATATGCAGAACCACCAAAGTTGCTAGGAGCTCTCACAACCCACAAGAACTTGTGTCCACTCAGTTCCAATCCAAACGCAATCTCATTGAGTTGCTCTTGAGAAAGTGTTCCACCACTTCCAAAAGAGATAAACAACACTGATCTTGGTGGCTGATTATCCAACCATGTTAAACACTCTAACTTGTTTACCTCATTACTTGTCTCACTTTGAATGATTGGTCCAATTGGGTAAACAAAAGGAACATTCTTTTCTCCATTATTATTTTGTTCTTGTTGTAGAGCTCTTACTGCATCTGGTTCCAAATCTGTGAAGGTGTTCATTATGACACCATCAACCAATGAGTACTTCTTTACCACAGCAAGAAATGATTTGTAGACTTCACTTGATCTTTCAAAAAGAACTGGATCAGGAAGATCCTTGACCTGAAATGGAACAGAACAACCAGGAACATGAACAGGATCTGTTAACTCCAACAAGGAGTTCTTAGAGGAATCATCAGCTTCCTGATCAAGTTGTGGAAAATGAAAACAGAATGAAAAGAGTGTTGCTCCACTTGCATAGAAGAGATAAGTTAAGAGGTTGAATTCACTTGCAAGATCAATAACATCAGTTGAGAACAGACTGAACAAGATAGCAACAAGGTGATTGGTGAAACTGAGTGAGGTGAGTTCTTGATGGATGAACGGAAGAGAGTGTTTCACTGTTTCTTTCATCTGAGTTGCAGGATCAGATTTCTCAGTGAGGTCTTCAATGTTGATTTGGGGGAGAATGATGAATGATGAGTTTGGTGGAAGAGAGTTGTTGAGGATGGATTTCATGGAGGAAGAAGGAGCACCAAGTGTTGGAACTATGAACTTCACATGCAAATTTTCTCTTTGAAATGATAGTAATCTCTTTGAGAACTCAACCAGTGGAATCAAATGGCTAAGTCCTGGGGAAGGAACCATAACAATGCATGGATTTTTCTTCTCCATTGTGTATATAATTAATGTGGAACTTGTATGTGAAAATTTAATTTGATGAAGAGAGATTTTATAGTGAGTGAATGAATTATTAGGGGAAAAGAGTGAATGATGTAAGCTCTTGCGTAGATTCAAGACATTATGTATTCATCATCAAGATCAGAGCTGAGATAAGATGACATGAGTGGACCCAAATTAGGATGACAAATTATGTATGTTCTTTTCTTCATTCCATTAATTAAGCGTATAATAATGATTCGCAAATCGGCTATTTTTTCCTTTTTTTAAATATGAATGAAAATGATGTGTTATGACAATGGAATAATTGGTGTTTTTTTTAATATGGTATTAATTTTTTAAATTATTATTAAATAAATTAGACGGTCAAATTTGTTGAGTCAAATAAAAAATGGAAATGGAGGCTATACTTGCAATTTTTTTTTTTTGAATACCACACAAATAAAGTACAGAAATTAGTAGGTCTGATTTTAGGATTTTTTATTTTAATAAATTAAATAAATATTTTATTTATTGAAATAAATAATTTTACAAAAATACGTCAACCTCTGTTATCTCGTTTACATTGTAAACGAGATAATTTGCACATATTTTGTTTATAGTGTAAATAAAATATGTGTATTTTTTCAATTTTTATATATCTCGTTTACCGTATAAAAGAGATATATGTATTTGTAAATACAAAAATATATTTTTTAAAAATAATAAAAAATATTAATAATTTAAATTGGACTAAACTATTAAAAATGGAACATTTCAAATAATATGAAAGATATTTGAATGTGCGATATATGTTCAAATTGCTCTATATTCTCGTACCAAAATGGAACCCCAAAGAAAATTAGAAAATTATGTAGAATATGATTCTCTCTCTATAGTGAGGTATCTTGAGATACAAATTACAAACAGATGATATGTTTAAAGCTCGATTTGCAGATTGTCATTTTGATGAATCAAAATTTTAAACATTAAGAGGAGAGAATAAGCTTCTCGAAAAGAAACTTAATTGGAATGCATCATCATTGATGCATTTAGATCTTCGATCAAGGCAATATGAATTAGAAGTTCAAAATATTATAAATTTTCAAAGAATAACAAATGAATTGCCTGATACATTTTCTGATACGAAAAGGATAACTACATCCTATATACCAGTTGAAAATGTTCCTATTCAAATTGACAATCGGAGAAATGACCACCAAAACAAATTCACCTCAGAAGCGTGGTAGGCCTGTTGGTTTCAAAGACAAAAATCTTCGAAAAAGAAAAGATGCAAATACTATTCCTGTTAAAAAGGATAAAGACATAGTAAAGACACGTGCAGTTGTCCAGAATTCTTATATAGTTTTGACGCCAAAAAATATTCAAGTACTTGAAAATTCTAAAAATTGTGAAAATGATGAGATCTCAATAAATTATGTCTTTATAGGAGAAAAATAAAAACAAAATAAAACAACTGTCAATGAAATATTTGCATATAATGTGGCATTACACATCATGCATGAAAGTAAGGATTTTGAGCCAATAACAGTCGAAAAATGTCGACAAAAGAATGATTGGCCAAAATGAGAAGAAGTTATGAAGGTTGAGTTAGACTCACTTGCAAAGCGTGAAGTTTTTGAACATGTAGTCCGTACACCAAAATATGTAAAACCTGTTGGATACAAATGGGTATTTGTAAGAAAACAAAATGAAAACAATAAAGTTTATACGCTACAAAGCTTGACTTGTGGCACAAGATTTTTCACAAAGGTTCGGTATAGATTATGAAAAAACATATTCCCTTGTAGTAGATACAATAACATTGCATTATTTGGTCATTTTATCCGCATATCATAAACTACATATACATCTAATGGATGTGGTGACAGCCTATTTATACGGATCATTAGATCATGATATCTATATGAAAATTCCTGAATGACTAAAGATATCTAAATTATCCAATAAATACTCGCAGGAGTTATACTCAGTTAAATTGCAATGATCTTTATATGGTCTAAAGTAATCTAGAAGAATGTGGTATAATCGTCTTATTGAATATATGGCCAAAAACATATTCAAGAATGATAATATCTGCCCATGTATTTTCATAAAAAAATTTGTATCTAGATTCATTATAATTGTTGTGTGCGTTGATGATTTAAATATCATTAGATTCCAACAATTATAAAAGTTCTAAAAGAAGAATTTGAGATGAAAGATTTTGGAAAGACTAAATTTTGTTTCAGCCTGCAAATCGAACATACAAAGTATGGGATATTTATTTATCAAACAACATATACAGAAAAGATCTTGAAGAGATTTTATACGATAAATCACATCCATTAAGTACTCCAATGATCGTAAGGTCTTTGGATGTGGAAAATGATCAATTCCGTCCTAAAGAAAAAAAATGAAGATATCCTTGGTTTTGAAGTACCATATTTCAGTATCATTGGAACACTAATATATCTTGCTAATAATACACGACCTGACATATCATTTGCCGTGAATTTACTAGCAAGATATAGTTCCTCTCCAACTAGAAAATATTGGAATGGAATCAAACAAATCTTTTGATATCTTCATGAAACAGTTGATATGGGACTGTTTTATCCATATGAATCCAAGTCATAATTAGTTGGCTATGTAGATGCAGGATATTTGTCTGATCCATACAAAAGAAGATCTCAAACAGAATATTTATTTACATATGGTGATACAGCTATATCATGGAGGCCATGAAATAGACGATAGCAGCAACATTCTCTAATGGAAAAGTCTAGGGAGTCAGCAACTTTTTCAAATTTTGGCCAGCATATAACCAGCAAAGAAAAGTGAGCCATTAGATGAAATCTCACACCAATCTCACACCGTTAAAACCATTATTGATGATTATTTGATGGCTACAAATCACAAAAGTTGCTGCCCCCTAGCACTCCTCTTCTCTAATTATACTACAATACTAGTAATATATGAAGCAAGTCGCCAGTGTTTTTTGCTCAAGAATTTAATTCAATATATTCTATCATCATGTGGATTGACTGATAGAAAAATAGCTCAAATTATTCTGTTTGAAGATAATACAGCATATATATTGTTCAACTTAAAGGTGGATAGATCAAAGGTGATAGAACAATTGATAGCTCCAAATTTTTCTTCACTCATGACCTTCAAAATCAACGAACAATTAATGTCCAACAAACCGCTCAAGCGATAATTTGGCAGATTTATTTACAAAGTCACTTTCCAAAATCGTCCTTTGAAAGATTGGTACATCAAATTGAGATGCGCCGATTTCGAGATATTAAATAATGTATGTCGACAAGAGGAGGGGCTGTACTCTTTTTTCCTTAGTCATATTTTTCTCCTTATTAGATTTTTCTTGACAAGATTTGTAATATAACAGTGTTTATCACAAGGGATATTGTACTCTTTTTTTTCATTAAAATTTTTTTTATTAAATTTTTCTTTAGTAAGATTTTAACGAGATATAATCTTAAATGGTCATTTAAAAAGAAATGTTGTAATAAAAATAATGTGAATGCACATTAATATTTAAGCAGTTCAGATTCTCAAAAGAAAGAAAGTTCAAATTCTCATTATTAAAATTTGAAATTAAAAAATTTGGTGCGTATATAAATAGAAGAAATAATTCTTTTCGTGGAATATGGTCAAAAAGTTAAAGCAAGAAGAATTTTTAATTGGGGGAGACTCACATAAAGATGGTCAAAACAACTTTTTTAAAGTTGTTGAGGTGTCACTTTGTAATTGGTCAATTATAAAACCGATTAATAAAATTTATTTTTAAACCAGATGCTTTAAATCCGATTTGACTCAGGTGGTTTAAATAAACCGGTTCGATTTTTTTTTCTTTTTTGCCCTTTTCTTCCATCCACCAAACTACGTCATTTCACAATCCCTTCTCCTCCCTCAACCTCACACTTTCACAGAAGCTCTCTCATCTCTCATATATCATTGACGCGAGCCCAGATTTCTCCTTCTATCAGCATCATCCGAGAAGCTCGTCGTCGGTCTCCTCCGGTCTCCGATCTCGCGTGCCTTCCTTGCCGTCGTCGTCACTAGCGGCAGTAGCCGGAACTTTCCGACCTGGACGTCGTCGCCGCTCCGTGTCTTGTCACTGCCTCGCAGTCAGTCTCGCGCGCCGTCATTGCGCCCGTCGACGCCGACACAGAAGCAGCAGGTCCCCGACTTCCTCCTCGCCTTCAGCAACTCCTCGGCTTCCTTCGCACAACCTGGTCCCAATTTGGTGAGTTTTCAAAAAAATTTTCTGTTCGTCTCTTTTGTGTTTGGTTGCTGTTTTGATTTTTTTGTCAAAAATAATCACATTGAGTGAAGATCACCAATATGGGCACATGGGTATTCATAAAAAGATGAACTGTATGAATGATTGAAGCCAAAATTGGGGTTTTTTTACTATTTTATTAATAATTGTATAATTGGGATCAAACAGAATTAAATGGGTTATGCAAAAAACTGGTAACTAAAATAAATGGATTTTGAAATAAGTAGTAATGAAAGGGAAACAGTAATATAAAATTCTTGCTTTATTACTGTCTTAGCGACTCCCTGCAAGTTCAATGCTATTAGGACGTTTCCATAGAAGATAAAATTCTTAAGCTTTAACAATAAAGTTCCAAGATCGATCCCTACTGCAGGATCCTTATGTTTTTTTGCCATCCTTCAATTCTCTATCAAAAGCAGTGTATAAATGAAGTATGAATATGGATAGCTTCTGAGTGTGTACATATGTACAGAGAAAAAGAAAGTTATACTAATAAAAGGGTTTATTTAGGTTCCTTGAAACCATAAAATAAATTAATAATATCAAGGGTTAAGCTCAATTGCATTGTGTGCTAAAGTCTCTCAGCATAGAGCATTTGCAGCATTTTCTGTTTCCTAGATGCATAGTTTTTTCTTGTTTTGTTGTTTTGGTCCATGTGAAAGTCATCAAATCAAAGTAACTTAGCTTAAGCTATGCATAACTTGCTGTAGGAAAATTTTGCTATGCATAATAGTTCTACCCATGTAAGCAAGAAAAGCATGTCATTCTCATCTATGTGTATGCTTACTTTTGTAAGTGAATAGACATATGATATGGTGAATTTGAATCCAACACTTGAAAAATTTTAACTAGTTCCTGTGTTTCTTTTTAGGCTACTTATGCTTAATATCCATCTTGGTATTTTGTGCAGGTCTGGGATATGTTAAGCAATGAAGAGGTGGTTGAGATAGTATCCACGACACCGACTCGAGCATCAGCAGCAAGGGTTCTGGTGGATTCTGCGGCCCGAGAGTGGAAACTCAAGTATCCCACGTCAAAGATGGATGATTGTGCTGTTGTATGCCTTTTTTTGGATGGTAAAATGGATGTGGAATCTGATTGTGATGAGCAATGCTATTCTTCTGCAACAATCCAAAGCAACCATTCGGGTAATCCAGTTGAGTCCGATGATGGTCAAATGGCCGAGCCTTCTTTGCACAGAAACTTCACTGTATGAACCTCGGAAGAAAATCAAACCTATGGAGGAATATCTGTTGATGGTGAGGATGGAGCTTCAGCAGCAGTAGCAGCTGAAGATCAAAATTGGTCGGGTTTCGAAGGTGTCACCCGAGTAAACTCATTGATCCAATTTCCTAGATTTTCTGAGGAAAAGCAAAAGCAAGCCTCATAGAATATTTATTGGTTTGATGAGAACATTTCATTGTAATACTTTTGTCAAAACAGGGAATTCAAGGAGGAAAATCTTTCAGTGGTTTTTTTATTTATACATTTATTTTAAAATTAAATTAAGACAACTCTATTATAATTTAAAATTAAATGCTAATAAATAAATATAATGATAATAGAATGAAAATAGTAGAACATTTAAGACTTATAATTTTAAATAAATCAAATTATATAGTTAATATTAAATAAATTAAATTAAATAGTCTTGTCTTATTTATCAATTATACTACCAATTCATATATTAATATTAAATTATTTAATATTTGAATATCTAAACAAATTAATTATTGGATATGATATTCTTTTGATTTTCTTTTTAATTTTGTAACTTTAATATGAGTACAAGATAGATAAACTCTTATATTATTCGGAAAAAGATAATATTCTAATTTATTACTAATTATACTAAATATAAATTATACTATAATTGTATAAATAATTTACTCTTCATTTATTAGGTGTGTGAATATGTGGACCAGCAGATCAGATCTACAGGTACATATCCGCGACTGATCGGTTTAGATAATCAAACGTAGCAATTAATATTTTCTTAATTATAATTTAGAGTTAAATACTAATGAATAAATATAACGAATACATATTAATGAATAAGTATTTTTTTATTCAAAATTTACATCTAAATTATATATTTTTATTTATTATTTTTAGAAAATTATGAAAAGAACTCAATTCAATTATAACATACTAATTCTCTCTGACATTGTAAAATCCTATAATCAAATCAACTTAAAAATATGTATAAATCCTTACAAAAAAATTGGCAACATTAACTTAAAATATGTATAAATAATTATAATAACAAAGAAATAATAATAATAATACATTCGAAATTTTAAAAAATTAATTTTTATAAATATTATAAAAATTATTCTCACTTAATAATTTTTATATTAAAGGTCTTTTTTATAATTAAATATCTCTGATCGATAGTCTTTTATCGTATTTTTTTAAATTCAATTTTACACAATTTTTGAATCCAGTGATAGAAATGGACAAATACTCTAACTTCAGTCATACAGTAGAGAAATAAAAATCTTGAATAGTTATACTTTGAACATGTATTAATGTCATTAAGGTATAATATAGAGAATGCTAACAAGTAAAAAATCATAATTATAGAAACCAAACCCAGACCTATTACCTTTTTTTAAAAAGAATATAATATTATAACTATTAATAAAATCTCATATTTTTAATTTTTATTTTTATTTTTATTTTTATATATATATTAATCTTTTTTTGTAAAAAACTTATATTTTTAGGTTATTTTTTACTTATTTCTTTATTTTAAACCTTTTTTTTTTCTATTTTTCTATCATATTCAAGAGACAAATATATTTTTAGAGTATTGATAAAATGGTCTCTAGATTGGTATCCATCCTAGACCAACAGAAAATTTGTCGCATCCTACAACCACACCGATCCTTTTAGAGTGTGGATCTTATCCAATGCGATGACAGTGCGGATAAGATAATATTCACCATTGTTTTCGTCAGCGCTTATTTTAGGTAGCGTTTGGAAGAGCGACAGAGACTAAGAGACTGAGATTGAGAGACAGAGACTGAAAGACCGAAATTAAAATAAGTCTCAGTATTGTATTTGGTGTAAAGTGAAAGCTAGAGACTAAAATAAGAATAAAGCTTTAATTTAATTTGTACACGGAATAAACTTGAAATTAATTAATTGAAATGATGATATTTTAGGTGTAAAATGTTATTAAAGTTTCAGTTTTCGTCCCACCAAATTTCAGTCTCCTGTCCCCACTTTTTGGAGGTACTTCTAAAATTTTGGGAACAGATACTAAAATTTTAGTACTAAACTAACAAACATGATATTGAGTCTCAGTCTCTCAGTCTTCATCCTAGATATGAAATTTTTGTTCTCTTTTTCTTACTTTGGCTATCTGTTATGTCATAAAAAAAATCTTAATTTTCTTTCAGTACCATATTAAATTCACATTAATATATAAGTTCAAAATCTGCCATCAATATTATCACTTTAACTTATCACACTGTTAACGAAGTAAGTTCGAGTTGACTATCGTTCTTGCTTGACTCAGTTATAAATCTATAAACAAATTAAATTCATGATGTCACTATATTAATACAACAATAGTTTATCATTATTTTATTTTAATACTTGATTAAATTCACGTTAATTGCTATTATTTTATTTTAAACTTGATCCTGAATAAATTTATTTTCATTAGCTATTGTTACAAAAATAATTCTAATGAATATACTCTAATTAAGTGAATTAAGTTATTAAACATAATTTTTAGATTGAATTTTGAGAATAGAATAATATTTTAAATTTTATTCATGCTTCAAAATCTCGTGATTAATGTAATTTACATAGTTATACCGATATTTTGTTTCTTAATGTATTAGATATGATATGATTTTATTCTTAGTTCTTTATTATTGTATTAATCAATAATTTTTTTTTTAATCTCAAAAAATTTTATACTTACATTAAAATAAAAATTTTCATTTGTAGTCGAATATTGGTCTTTTTTATAAAGAAAAGTTATATATATCTTGCATTTCATATATAGTTAAAATTGATGATATCATTAGAAAAAGGAAAGAAAAATTTGACATAAAAACTATGTGATTTCATTCTTAAAGAAAAGTAATTAAGAATCTCAATTAATAATCCATGATTTAAGTAAAACAACACAAAATTAATATATACACTAGCAAAATCATTAGATAAGAAAAAGATCTATTCTATTATATAAAAATCGGATGTCTGCACTTAATGATGAAGCTGACGTGGCATACTTCTGAGAGTGTTTCCCGATTTAATTTATTTGATTTGATTTGATTTAATTATATATTTAAATATTATAATTAATATAATTTAGATAATTTATTATCATTTATATTATTTAATTAATTATACTACATTAATTATAATTCGTTCTATTAGTGAATTAATCTTTTTATTTATAAAGTCTAAAGTAAAATAAAAGTTTAAAATAAAATAAATAAATTGTTATTTATTCTAATTAAATTGGTTTATCTACTACATATCAATTAACATTAATTTATAATCCTTTGACTTAAATACATTAATTGGACCGGACCGGTATACATTCGGTTTGCCTAATGCGATGTCGTTTTGTGGGGGGAGGAATAACGCGTTAGTGCGTTACTGATTGCTGGTCTTCCTCTTCTCTTTTCTTACTTTCAGTCATTTCTTCATTCAAAGAAAACAAAAAGGAAAAACCCTAGCTAGCCTCCACCGCCGCCGAACGGAGTGACTGGTTGCCGCCGTCCGTGGCTGTCCGAGGAGTCTTTCTTATGTACTGTCGGTGTTTTCCAGGTCAGATCCCCTATTTGATGTCTTCTTCATCACTCGGCGCCCATACTGGGTCTGATTCTTCCTGTTGCTCGTGGTCGCTTTGTCGCCGTCGTCTCGGCGTCATTATCTCGAAGGTCAGTGGCTTTGATGTGCACCTGTTCTTCGATTTTCATTTTATTCTCTGAATTTCTGTTCTGAAATCAACAATTTATTGAATGATTATAGGGTTTTGCGTTTTGCTGAAATCTTTGAACGATTATTTGATTTATGAGTTCTGGCTCTGTTGTACTGATGCTGCTTTGTGTGTTTTGTGTTTTGTGTTTTAGATTACACGGAACAAAAAAAACCAATTACTTGGAACACTTGCACACAAACATGCCCAGTCCTAACAGCAGCTTCCCAATGAATCCTTGGTTGGGTCCTTCCCTGTTCTCAGAACCTTGGCTGTAATCATGGTAAGTCTCTAAACTAATTAATCAATGTAATTTAAAACCCTAATCCCAAATTGCATGCGACCCATATGTAACTAATTTTATCATACAATTGATCCTATTTTTAATACGTCTTTTCACTTAATTTATTTTGTTTTGTCTAAATCTTATATATTTTTTTTTATTTGTCTTATGTTGCAATATTTTTTTTGGAGTCAATAAAAATCAATTTCTCAGATTTTAAATTATAGAAAATATGATACTATCCTCTCAACACAATCTTTGGTCATATATGGAAGGTACTGATAACAAATCTTTTGGGAATTATATCAGATTAGGAAACAAAAAATTGGTGCTATATATCAAATTTAATTCTCATAACGCCTTTAGTCTGTACCTCTTGAAATTAAAATAGCTTATGATTCCAAATTTTCTATATCAAATACAAATTACTTTAATAAAAAATGAGAGTACGTAAGAGTACAGACGGAACTTGAAAAAAATATTTGAAGAGGCAAAAAAATTTAATAAAAAAATATATTAGTATTTATATTAAAATAAAATTTATAAATATAATTATTTTATTTTTAAATTTATTATTAATATGTAGGAATACATATGGTTAAGATTAACAAAAAAATAAATCTAAGTTTAATTAAAAAAAATTTTTGTTTAGGTTAATAAGCCAAATTAATTTTAAATAAAAAATTAATTTTAAAAAAAATTCATTTTTACATTACTAATATATAATATATTTTATTCAGAATTTTCTACTTAATATAATTTAAAAACAATTCATTTTTACATTACTTATTCAGTTTTAGTATATTAAGTAGAAAATTCATTTTTACATTACTAATGTATGTAAACATGGTGATTTCCTCTTCAGCATATATTGCTTCTTATTTTGATTTTTCAGAATTAAACTCCAGTTTGCCATGTAAATGGAACACATTAAATGTTGGCCGTTGATTTCTAACCTAATTTTGAATTTTATTTTATTTATTGATTTATTGATTTATTGATTTTATTGATATGATTCAGATTCTTTAATCCTGAATAGTCTAAACACTTTCCCTTTTTTTAGCTGGATTTTGATAGGAACGTAAAGATTCTTGCAATCCTTACCAATACTGGGGCTGAACAATGCTGTGACTCTATAAATTTGGCATAGGTGATCACCACATTTGTTCTTTATCTACACTGAAATTCAGTTTATTTAAGTAATTTTGTAGTGGCAGGTAGCAATGGCAGCTAGGTGAGACTGTTTACTGCCATGTGGATTGTTTCACAATAAGTTTTTTTTTTTATCTTTCACTAAATATGAGGTCTTTGATTTTTAGGTATGATCTCATCAAGTGTATCAATGCTGGTCCAGCGCATAAGGTGTGGAAGCTCAAAGTACGTGTCATTAGACTTTGGACCGTTTCTCAATTTGCAAGATCTGGGATGAAGGCACCTATTGAGATGGTTGTCCTTGATGAAGAGGTAAAATTTTCTCTTTTCATTTCAGATTTATTTTGGTAATGACTGAGCAATAAACCTCATTTATTTATGACTCTATAAAATTAATGCATTCAGGGAGATACAATTCAATGCACTGTAAAAGACATATTTGTTCCTATCTTCGAGGGCTTACTCGCTGAGGGCAACGTGTACGTGGTCACTAATTTTGGAGTTGCTTTGAATACCATCAAGTTCAAGCCTACTAGACACGAATTTAGGATCCATTTCAAGAGGGACACGATTGTGCGTCCGGTACAAGATTCTTCAGTTCCATTGAACGGATTTAATTTTGTTCCGTTCAAAACAATTCAATCAGAGTCTAAAGAAGATGGTTATTTAGTTGGTAAGTACTTTGTTAGATTAATCTATGATGCATGTGTTGTTTAATTCTTTAAAGTCTAATTTTTTAATCCTATATATTGTTTTGCACCATTTGCTGTCTTTTTTTATTATGAGCATATAGTGGACAGATATAGATTCAATTGATGGTTGTTGCTATTCCTCTCAAGTCTCAACTATTGTAGATTCATATAATATTAATCTAAAATTTGTTTCATTGAGATATTATATTAAGGAAGAATTTTTTTATTATTCCCTTTCTGTAACAAATATTCCCTTGCTGTAATTTTATATTAAGAAATAATATAATTTGTAACTCAGTTAAATATTGTTTCATTTGAATTTTGTTTAATAAAAATATTTATATAATTTTGTGTATTATCTTTATAATGTCCTATAATTTTGTTTCTTCAGGAACTTCGATTTCTAGGCCCTAACTATTTATTAACAGTTTTTATTATTTTTATTTTTAAGAGAATTAAAGGGATCTGATTTCAACATGAATAAAATGCGTTGATTCCAAAGAGAAAAATTTGGGCATATAGAGTTTTGTTAATCAATAGATTGGTGCTTTTATTTTGTAGATGTGATAGGTCAGCTTGCTTCTAAGGGTAACTTGGTCGAATTCACACGGGACGGGAAGCCGTCAAGTTATATCACCATAGAACTTGATGATCTTGAGTAATACTTGATATCTTTTTTATAGTGGCTTTTGTTTTAAAATCTTATTTTGAAATTTTGTGTCTCTCTTTAATCTACAAGAATTGCTATTTCTTATAGGGGTGGACAGAAATTAAGGGTAACGTTGTGGCAGTCTTTTGCTTTTGAATTGCTCAAATATCTAGAGGAACACCCGTGTCTTACCTATGTGGTTATTCTCCAAATGGGCAAGATGAAATTTTATAGTGGTTTGTTTATTTGTTTATTTTACTGGTATTTAAATGCATGTTTTCTGTCATCATATGCTTATGGTATTTTCTTTGTTTTGTTATGTCTTTTGTAGGGGTCATGGGTGTATCTAACACAAACTACAATTCAAAACTATTTATCAATGTTGAGTTTCCAGCTGCCAGGGATTTCTTTGCGAGGTACAGTGTATAGATCAGTATTGTGGTCAGCAGATTATTTATACAATGCTTTTGATTATTAAACTATTGACAAATTTCATAATTTCTGATTTAAAAATGCAAGGGTGAACAAATTGGATCCTGTTGACGGACAAGGCATAATGCCGCTGGTCTGTGGTCAACCTGTTTCAGATGAGGAGGATTTTTTGCGTCTGTCAGTTTACAAAACAATTGCAGAGATAAAGGAGCATAATCAGGTAAAATTCTTTCTTTATTAGTTTTCCTTTTTTTATTGTATTTTTTTATTGTATTAGTTCTAATGTTTGTTGGATCATAATCTCAATTGATGTGTTGTACCCTCCCATCCATCGATTTTAGGATGCTGTATTTGTTACAGCCGGGACGATTAAAGAAGTTGAGACTGAATTTGGTTGGTGGTACAAAGGATGTAAGAAGTGTCGTCGTGGCTTGAAGGAACTTGATAAAAAATATTTTTGTCCCAATTGCATTAGAGACTACGGGTTCTATGAGCCAAGGTATGACTCACGATACTTCTTTAACATTCACACATTATATACTCTTTGTCCTCGAAGATAATGGTGTAATCTATGCATTTGTATTATTTGCTCATACACTATTAAATTATTATTATTCTAATAGGTATTTTTATAACATTTTTTATGAATTATATATAATAAGGATTATTTTAAACTATTCTCACTTGTGGGATGGAGACTCTTGGATAATTCCCCTTTCTGAGTTTTCAGATCGAATATAGAATCTTATGTGTTGTTTTTGAGTTTGATGTGAAGTTTTACACTGTTCATGATTATTATTTTTTTCTTGATTACATGTTGTAAAATTCTACTTGATTAGTAATTTTTTTTTTAATTAAAAGGCACTGCTCATAATTTTTGCTTTTGTTATGGTCAGTCGGTGATAATTGTGTGAATGTGGGGTTGGAGATTTAGATTAACTATTATTGAAATCACATTGCAAAGTTACTTTTGTGGCTTGCTATTTCTGTGTTTTTGGATTCTGATTCACAAGGGAAATATAAAAAATTTATTGGCTACTGGTTTATTTAGCTTTGATTTGTTCACGGGGTCACTTGCTTTTAGATTTTTTTAATTCCATTTGATACGTTTTATTCTTCCTTGTGGGATGGAGACTCTTGAGTAAGCTATTAAAAAATTATTTGCATCCAATTCAGTAATAGCATAGTATAGACACTGATTATTGGTAAGATTTATGGAGTGTGTTGTTCTTGGACTGTATATTTTTTGGTGAATAATAGGTACATCATTCACATAAGGGTGATAGACCACACCGATGCTGCCTCTTTTGTTTTGTTCGATGGAGAAGCTGCAAAGTTTCTTGGAGTTTCTGCTAAGGACCTTAGGCAGTCTTGTGTGACTAAGGTTTGATGTCATATTCATTTTTTTGTGTTAATAGTCTGGACTATACCTTAATTTTATTACTTATGAGAGCATGAATGAAGGTTTTTTCCCTAACTGTGAAGGGTGTTGAGAAAAATTCCTGTCCCGAAGAGATTAATAAGCTTAGGGATATTAAGTTCATCTTCAAAGTGCAACTCAAGATGAGGAATCTGAACTCTTATGAACCATATGTAATTCATGTGCTGAGAATGACTAATGAGAATTCTCTGGTCTCTGCCTTCTGGATAAATACAATCCCGACACTGTAATCCCCTCTGTCTAATAACTTTTTCTTTTGTTTTTGTATTAGAAAAACAGATCAACCAGATTTTGATGATATTTTTTATTGAATCAATTGTTTTGTAGGGCCTTTTGTCCCATGAAAATTCTGAACTATTGAGTTTGTTTACTGGTCCATACAACACTTCTAAGGTTTGTGTCAAATGATTTCCAATTTAAATTGTTACAGTGATGTTATTAATTTTTACATAGTAACTAAAATATTATTATTCTTATATTTATTGGTACATGATGGCATATCCCAGGCTTGTGAGAGTGAGCCAACTCCATCTCCTGCAGTTGATGAGAAACATAATTCTAAGATTCTCGGAGCTAAGAAACATATTGAAGAGATTGGAGAGGAGTCAGTTTCATCCAAATCTAAGAAAGGGAAGTGGGTTGTGGGGGAGGACTAAATCAACACGCCTCTACACAGTTCGATTTAAAATATAGGAGAATAATTTATTTAAACTATTATTTGAATGAACTATGGTTGTTTGAGAGTTATTAGGATCTACAATATATGAGCAGTTTATTTTTCAAAGTTTTTGTGTTGATATTAATTTATCTCTTATAACTTGATACAAGAGTTGTTTCGTATATTTGTTTATTTAATCCAAGATTTTGAGTGTGTTTTCTTTTAATAAATAGTTATTGTTATTATTAGTATTTAAATAATTATATAAAAAAATGAAAGTCCGTTGAAGAAATAAGTGTAATATTGGTGGTGGTGATAATATGTTGGCAATTGCAAGGAGAGTTGAGTGAGATTCAACTATGCACAACATGTTTGGTTTTGGAATATCTTGAACCTTGCATTGGAATCCCCTCTCTCATGGATATGATTATTACTTTGAGAACTTGAGAATAAATCATGCATTACTGAAATTATTTGCTCATTCATCATCATTATTATTATCATTATCATATACTTCTTCAGTTTTAAAATAGGTATGGCTTTTATTTTAATTTAAAATGCATATTTTAATTTTTAATGAATCTAAAAGTTAAAATTAAAACAACAATTATTTTAAAATAGACAGAATCTATTCAATGAACAGAAATAAGAACTTTTTTTAATCAATTTTTTCGTTTATCAAAATAAGTGTAGAGAATCTGATCAATCACAAGTAGTCTCTTTATAAATTAGAATGAATAGAGAAAACAAAAGAAAATAAAAAGGGAATTAGAATAAATAAAGAAAACAGAAAGGGAATTAGAATAAATAAAGAAAACAAAAGAAAACAAGAACACGTTAGCTGGTCTCCCTCCTCTCTTTTGTTACTTTTATAATTAGAATAGATAAATAAAACAAAAGAAAACAAAAAGGGAATAACACTTACTGCATGCTGGTCTCCCTCCTCTCTTTTGTTACCTTTATTCATTCTTTCATTCAAAGATAACAAGAAGAGAAAACCCTAGCTAGCCTCCACTGCCGCCAAACGGAGTGACCGGTTGCCGCCGTCCGTGGCTGTCCGAAGAGTTTCTCTTTGTACTGTCGGTGTTTTTCCAAGTCAGATCCCCTATTTGATGTCTTCTTCATCACTCGGCGCCCATCCTCCGTCGGATTCTTCCTGCTGCTCGCGGTCGTCTTGTCGCCGTCGTCTCGGCGTCATTATCTCAAAGGTCAGTGACTTTGGTGTGCACTTATTCTTCGATTTTCATTTTATTCTCTGGATCTCTCTTCTAAAATCAACAAATTATTGAATGATTATAGGATTTTGTTTTGTTGAAATCGTTGAATGATTATTTGATTTTGGGGTTCTGGATCTGTTGTACTACTGTTGCTTTGTGTTTTTGTAAAATTTGTAGATTATTATTTGATTATTCAGCTCACCGTTGTATGTTTTGTGTTTTAGATTATAGAGAAAAAAACCAATAACTTGAAACACTTGCACACAAACATGCCCAGTCCTAACAACAGCTTCCCGATGGATCCTTTCTTGGGTCCTTTCCCTGTTCTCAGAACCTTGGTTGTAACCATGGTAAGTCTCTGAACTAATTCATTAATATATGTAATTTAAAACCCTAATCCCAAATTGCATGCGACCCATATATAATTAAATTTATCATACAATTGATTCCTCTTTTAATACGTCTTTTCACGTAATTTTTTTATTTTGTTTAAATCTTATATATTATTTTTTTATTTGTCTTATGTTGCAATATTTTTTTTGGATTCAATAAAAATCAATACCTCAAATTTTAAATTATAGAAAATATGATACTATGTTATAAAATTATTTTTCTAATAATTTAAGCTCATAAAAAAGGCATATGATTTGGATAAAATTATCTTAAATTTGCTACGTATGATACATGGTTTAGAAAACAACAATAAAATGATGAGATTTTTTTCGAAATAAAATAATACAATATCTTTCTTTATATGTATTACTGTACACGTATATATTATTGATTTTTCTGATACATATATTATGGGTATTATTATATACTGTATATATATATTTTTTTTTTCTTAAAGGAAGACATGAATTCAGCTGTTATTTTCATATCTTTTTTTA